>NC_056736.1:443978398-444348398 GCF_019279795.1 Protopterus annectens | reverse complement strand
AAAATAAGTTATTGTCCTACTTTATTCATCCTTTGCTAGTTGCCCATCATTGAATATAATGGCTCCTCAGCATGAACCTTTGTAAGTAGCTAAACTGACTCAAATGACCTCACTGTTTCCTCAGCAAAAATATTTCACTTCTCAGTACCCCTAGCTAATCTATTACAGACGTCGACGGGGATATCTCTTGCTTAGCCTTCCACGCTGTGAACATCCAGAAGCCTTTGAACTCCTTCCCTTAAACAGAACCAGTAGTAAAGCAAACACAGATTCTAGAACCTTAAACCTATACTGCTACATCAGCAGCACCAGATGCCATAAATGGTCCCTGACCCAATGTATCTGCCATATCTGGAATATACTACTGTAATGTATCAAACAGAGATCCTTCATAGCAACCTTTAAAACCTATCCAGATGGCTAAATGGGTGATCACAAATTTTCACAAGTGATATATGGGGAAAAAATCTCCTTAATGGGGGAGGGGCATTGTTAGCCCTCCATCAGTACGGGTTGACATAGCTGATTGATGTAGCCAGGATTCTTGATGGTCTTCTTGGCCGTAAGCTTATTAAGACGTTTTATTTTTTATTTTATTTTATTTGCCATTTGTTAAACAGGAAAGTCCGACTGGGCCAAAAAACATCCCCTTTTCAGCGGAGGCCCGGAGATAAAAGCTCTACATTACAACACTTTTCTTGACAAAGAACAATTGAAAAACAAAATATAATATACAAAATAATAATAATAATATACAAAATTATAATATTAAAAAGGTTTAAAAAAAAGGTTAAAAAAGTTAAAAAGGTTTGCAAAAAGAAAATAAAAACATTATGAGAAAAGGCAATATAATACAGTTTTAAGGTAGAGTTACAAATATGGAAATGTGAAGGGGACAACAGGAGCAAGTGATTGAAGAAAAGATTTTAAGTTAATAATTACTTATGATAGGTTATAGGTATGTTAGAGAATCAAAATATTTACAGTAAATATCAGACAGAAAGACCTAACTGAGCTGATAGAGAGAGAGGATTTAGAAGTAAGGGATGAGAGAGGATATATAGGTGAGGTCGGTGGGTAGCTGCACCTCGGTGAAGGATGAGGAAGAGGTGGTGATAAAAATGTATATCAAGCAAAAGATAGGCAAGGAGATAGGCTGTTAAGAAGAAGGTTGGGGATAGTTGTGGAGCAATGGGAGAGGAAGAGGTTGTAGGCAATTTAAATAAAGAAAGTAGAGAGAGAGGCAGTACAAAAAAATAGAAATCATACATGCTTGGTTACAACCAGGATTGGAATGAGAAAGAGATTCATAAGTAGGTTAATATTATTTTGGTGAGGATTCAAATAGGAAAGAAAGGCACATATCTCAGTTCTAATAAAGAGTAGTAGGGAGAGGGAGTGTGGATGAAAAGAAAAAAGAGCAGAGAGAAGGGCAGAAGAAAGATAAAGGATGCATACATAGTTAGTTTCATCCAGGAATGGAACAGGAACAGATCCATAATTTATTTAGGTATTCTTTTAGTGAGGATTTAAAGGACCAACATCTTTTGTGATCATTCTAATATTAAGTGGCAGGGATTTCCAAGCTTTAGCAACAGAGTAGGAGCAAAGATTTTGTCCAAAGCAAGTGGAAGGTTTACAGATGGTGAGGAGTTCTTTGTCTCCAGATGTGAGATTTCTTTTTGGGATGTGTAGGTGAAGTAAATAACGGATGGCTGGATAGTATAGATAAAGGTTTATAGATGATGTTGTGCGCAGTTATGAGTTGGTGATAATAAAGAATGTTGGAAAGCTCAGGCTAATTGATAGAATGTAGACTTTTACAGTGATGTGATGAGCACTTAGCACTTAATGTGAATTTTGCAATTTTGTTGTAGCAGCTTTCTGACTTGGCTTTTGTGGAGACTGGCAAGTTGTTCAGAACTGGGGCTCTATAAAGAAGTGAAAGTAGGAGGCATGATCTGGCTAGCATGATTTCAGAAAATATTCAGAGAGTGCTCATTCCTGTATAGTGAGCCTAGTTTCTGGTGTGCTTTCTTAATACTAATTTAAATATGTAGGTCATACTTAAATTTTCCATCAATAGTTACACCTCATAATTTGGAACTGGGAACTATTTCAATTTTTGTATTATTTAATGAAAACAATTTCAAATATTGTATTGTCAGGGGTTAGTGATTTAGGAGTGAAGAGTAGGAGCTTAGTTTTGTTTGGGTTGAGTATGAGTTTTGCTTTTGTTAGCCAAGTTTCAATAGAAGTGAAAGCTTGTTGGGTAATTTGTTGTAAGCATGTTAGAGTGGTGGAAGAACATATGGTAGTCATCTGCGTATTGAATAAGAGTACCTTGTCCAGAGGCTGTATGAAGGTTATTGATATAAAGCTTAAAGAGTAAAAGTCCAAGTATAGATCCTTGTGGGGCACTTATTGAGGTAGGCAAGAGTGGTGATGTAGCCCCTTGCTATTGTCTATTTGTGAGGTAACTCTGAAACCAATTAACAGAGGGAGTTGATAGGCTAAGGTTGGAGAGTTGAGTGAAAATTCCAGAGTGAGAGACCATATCAAAAGCTTTAGAGAGGTCTAAAAATAGAGCTGAAAATAGTTTGCCAAAGTCTCTTGCTTTATTAACATTCTCAGTGAAGGACAGTAGGGCTGTGGAAGTACTGTGAGCTGATCAGAAACCATGTTAGGCATTAGAAAGCAGATTATAATGTAGGAGTTATTGCAGTAGTTGATGATTGATACATTTTTCAAGAACTTAAGAACTTATGAATATTTGAAGGAAAGAAGATGGTGGGATGAAACCTACTCCCTATCTGGCAGAATTAATGTAGTGAATATTAAGATTCATTTGTTATGGCACATACATATCTCATATATGTCCTTTAAAGCTATTTATGACACTAAACAGCCATAAAGATTATGGCCTTAATCCTTCCCAGGTACTGCCTGACTAAATTGTGAGAGAGCAGAAGGGGGATGTCTTTATTTACCTTAGACAAACAAGGAAGGAGCTTGGGATGAGTAGATTAAAAACTGAAAAGAAGGCTTTATGTACTTGGGGAGTTTAATCTGGACTGCTAAAGATTTTTTTTTTTTTTTTTTTTTTTTTTATTAACAATTTGGAGCTGTGATAGGTTGAAAATAGGACAAATTGGTAAAATAAAATGACCAACCAAGAACCTAGTAGGCCACTGAAACAAGGCAAACCATGTCTTCTGGTAGTAAAAAAACAGTTTAATTAAGCAAATGAACATACAATCAACCACTTTTCGTCCCTTCAAATGCTAGGACTTCATCAGATAAAATAAAATAGTAGAACCACGTTTAAATAGTACATGTGAATGGTATAAAACATCCTATTGGTTAGGTTACTCACCCCTAATAAATCCCCCTCCTTCAATCTACATTTACCATAATTTTAAATTATGGTAAATGTAGATTGAAGGAGGGGTGTTTATTAGAGCCACAGAATCCATCACAGTAAATATCCTGCAAGGTTGAATGCAAGGTTCTATATTAGGTCCTTTGCTTGTCAACATAATCATCAATGATACATCTATAACTTCAAACCCAGAAATTGTAATCCACTATGCAGATGACTCAGCTTTCTTTTGTTCTATTACAAATATTATGGAACTAAATTCTTACTTGCTGGGTTCCTTCACCAAAGTAAAATAATGGCTAACCACTCCAGACTACAACTAAATGCAAATAAAACAAAAGATTAATACTCAGTGATGTATCAGCCAAATATTCCAACCCTACACATTTAATTATCCTGTCTACCAGCAACACTAACATTAAATTAATGTAGAGCATTAAGTTACTAGGCAAAAACATTGAAAAGGTCAGGTGTTCAGGTGAAATGTCAAAAATATGGTCTGTCAAACAACACAGAAACTCAGAGGACTATTTAGAAGCTAACAGCACAATGTGTGAAACTAAACTGTGCAGTGAGCAGCAGTGGGGAGGGTGATTCAAAGACACATATAATGCAAATGTGCTAGCAGGAAATGATCACATATTGACAATCACATACTGACAAGCAAATGAGTGTCAAAATGTTAATGAGAGGCAGATAAATTCAGAAATGTATAAAATGAACACAATGAGCCACCGTAACCTGTTATCAAAAACAACTTAATTTCTTGGTGTGCAGGTGTTAGGAGCAGCGTTTGCTTTACCTAGCCAGCATGTGTTAGATACTGTCATGGAAGCCAGAGTTCATGATGTTGCATGTTACTGCTGTATGCATTGTAAAAGACTCTGTCAACATAGCATTACCCAGGACCAAATTTACAAGGGGACTGATGGCACTGCAGCTCCAGGCCCTCATGTCATAGAAAGGCCTTGCTCCTTCTACCTTTAGTTTAGTCTGCTGACCGCTGCTGTTGTCACACTAAATGAATAGGCTCCCTTACAATTTTCAACTCCAGGTTCATTAGGCCCATATTCCAGTACTGTCATCACCTACATGATTGGGATATAGTTGACAGCTATGTACTGTACTGTAATTTCTAGATCCAAAGAAGTCTTAGTTCTTCTTCATTCACATTTCATCAGAACAATTATTGAATATAATCCCCCCTCTGTCATGTATTTCATTAAAAATATCACTCAACTTGAGAAACTTCAGAGGTCCCTAACTCTGAAGATTAGTGGCCTCAAAAATCTTAGTTATCAGGAAAGTGTGGCAGTCTTCTCTCTGTACAGACTTTCTTATAGACTCCTCTGTGGGGAACTGCATATAGCCTTTCACGCCATGAAAGATCCAACCCCCTTTGACCTTCTTTTCCTTTGCAGAACAAATTGTTCCTCAAACACCCAGTTAATGGAAATAAACCTTCATTAACAGGTAAATAAGACACAATGGCATATAAGATGCATATCACAACATATATTCTACCTCTGTAGCATATTCTACTGCATGTCAAGCAGAGTAGAATCCTTGCCATCTTCAAGGTAAACCTACATAGGTTCATAGGTAGGTAGTAGGCTATCGGCCCAAGGGCCTAAGTAAGCCTAACCAACAAGGTTCCCTGGCTTACCCCACCCAAGAAAGTTAATCTCCTGTGCCCCTGTTGAGCAAAGTCACAGAAGTGATGTCCGGGGTGTATTTCCTATTTCCCATCCGCTCATCAAGATTTTTCTTGAAGAGTGCTAATGAGGAACTTTGCTTGACATAGATGGGTAGCTTGTTCCAGAGTATAGGAAGTCTCTGGGACAGGAATCTATCCCTCCAGCATGTCCTGTTTATTGTGGTGACAAGGTTTAGGTCCATAGAGCAATTAGCTCGGAGGGATTGGGATTTCTTTAGGTGTAGCATGTCCAACAGCTCTGGGTTTGTCATAGCTTTATATGTTAGGCAGAGATCACCTCAGAGTAGGTGATATGCTACAGAGTAAAGCTGGAGTTTTTTGAGACGGTCAGTGCAGGGCATCGGTTTGAGGCCAGTAATTCTCTTTGTGAGGTACTTCTGTGGCCTTTCCAGCTGCTGCAGATGTCTTGTGAGGTACATTCCAAAAGGGGCATTGTACTCTATAATGAGTCTAATGAGTGCTGAGCAGAGGGAACAATGACCTCTTTTTTCCTGGATGAGAACCCTTTTGTGATGAGGTATGCCACATAGAAGGATTTTCTGACTACTGTGGTGATGTGATTATCAAAGGAGAGACTACTGTCCACCTGGGTCCCAAGGTCTCTTATCACACATTTGGCGTTAAGTAGACTGCCGTTTATGTGGTAGTTCATGGGTGCAGAGCTTTTACCAAAGGTGATGACAATGCACTTTTTAGCATTGAGCTTGAGGCCATGCCTCTGACACCAGACATCTGCCTCAGTGAGGCCCTTCTGTAGGATGTCCACATCATTTGGGAACATGACTATGGCTCCTAGTTTGTAGTCATCTGTGAATTTTGTTAGCCAGAGGCCTTCTGTGTTAGCCTGTACTTCAGAGAATTAGATACCAAACAGGAGAGATCCCAGGGCAGAACCCTGTGGTACTCCACTTGTCAATGGTTTGAAGTCAGATTTGGAGTCTGCAACTTTTACAGTGTGAGTTCTGTCAGTGAGCCAGTTGGCAACCCATATTGTGACATAAGGATTTATGCCTAGTTTAATGAGTTTAGCTATAATTCCAGAATGGGGGATGGCATCGAAAGCCTTGGTGAGGTCATGATAGGCTGTGTGAACCACCTTACCCTTGCTTGGCTGTTCCTGTTATGGTGGTGAATTTGTCATTTGAACCTTGCCTAAAAAAAGCACTATGGGGGCGGCAAGACCCTTAGCCAGTATCCGAAATCCTAGGGGTGACAGGTGCAGGCCATCTATGGCAAAGCATCGTGGTCTGTCAACCATGTCGTTCCAGGCAGACAGATACTGGATCCCCTTAGAATGACACCAGAAGCTTAGCCAATTGTTGAAGTCAATCATTTTGTCCTTGTACTGCGGTATCATTCTGGGTGATGGCAGGATGTTACTCAGGGCTAGGGTCATATCTGCCTGGGCTACAAGATTGGAGAGCTCTTCCATGTCTTTTTTCATGTAGTCCATGGAGGTATGTCTCAGGTCGTTCACACCAACATGGACAGTGACAGAGTCATATTTGTACTTGTTGTGGAGTGACCTGAGTTTGTGGGTTATGTGGTGGATCCTGGCACCCGACAGGCAGCTGACAGTAACCTTCACCTTGTTTAGCCTGGTGAGTGGGACATCCATGTGCCTGACTATAGAGTCACCTATGACTAGTGTGTTGGGTACGTTGTTTTGCTTTATGGACTGTGGTTTATTGGCACACTGAATCTGTGGGCTATATGTCATTTGGGTTATGTTAGGGGGTGGAGGTAGCTTGAGTTTCTGCTTTGGAGGTCTCTGTTGCTTGAGTAGATTATTACTGAGAGCCTCCACAAATGTTTTTGTGTTTCTATGTGTGGAGTTTGGTGGTGTAGGTTTAGTGGGACTATGTGATGAGTGTGGTGTGGTGCAAGTGTTTACCTTCTCCTCTTGACTGTCAAGTTCAGTCTTGGTTGGAGAGAACTTTACCTCCAGTTTGGCTAGATAAGTGCATCTCTCACAGATTGTGGTGTTGGTTGGTAGGAAGAGAGGGTTGTCTGTGTACGTGAGGCAATTGCTACATTGCGCCAAGATGCCCAGATTCATCAGATAGACAGGAGAGAACACTGGAAGCTGACCCTTGGACATGCCAGAATAAAAAACTACTTTCCTCTAGACAAGTGAGGAAAGTAAGTTCAAAAACTGTTTTCCTCTAGGTAATGAGGAAGGTTGATGTAGTCATTTGTAGCTTATTTAGTGCTAACAACAAGTTCTGAACAAGTGCCGAGCATGAATAAGCAAATTCAAGTGCTAAAACTAAGAATCTGTAACTGGATCTTGTGGTAGATAGGCTACCTAGTGTTTACCACACTCACTGATAAGCTAGAATGCTTCCCTCGAACACAGAAAGGCTTGGGGGGGCTCAGAAGCTTACAAACAGTCCTGGATACAGCAAATTTGTATCTGGACTAGACTAGTTACAGGAAAGGTGGGAAACAAGTGCAAACGAGGGCTTTTAAACCAGGAAGTTGAAAGATATGGAAAAACTGCCCAAACTGCCAATAAACTACAATTTCAAAAATCCATAACTGAATGGGCAACCTCAAATTCTCCCCTTATCTATCCTGTATTGCCCTCCTTGAAGCTGGTGGAAACTTACATATGGGTTATTGGTTAGGCTTGTAATGGTCTTTAGAATGGTTGCTAATATTTTTCTATGAACCTATGACTCTATGAATTGTGTGGACAGAGACATCATGCAGAAGCTAGTAGACATGTACAGTCCTCACATGGAATCAAGAGGATACATGGACTGCTTATCCCAAGGAGCATGAAGGATTGTGCAACATTAACTCTCTTTGTTATAGTGACCTTTCAGTATCCAACAATGGACATATTCAGAGACAGGCATTATACTCATGAATTCTACACCACTCCCTTGAATGATACCACTGCTGGTGGAGGAGCATATTTAGCTTTCACTGACAGCATATGAGAGACCCACATTTATGCAGGCATTCTACAACATAGCCCATTTTACTGAGAACTTGAAGGCCATTGACTGCACCCATACTGCCATCAAGACCCTACCTGCTGCACATGGTGTCTGACATATCAGTCAGAAGGGCTTCCAGTTCATCAACTGCCAAGCTGGTGTATAGTCCAAAGGATATTATATGCTATGTGTATCTGCACCATCCATGCTGTTCTCATTATTCCCATATCTGGCATGTGTGACATCTGTACCAGTGCTTTATGCAGAGTAACTTTCCAGTCATCTGTTTGGTAAGTGCACATATTTCCACCTAAAAAGTCTACAATAGTCTGATGCCATGGATGTGGGTAGCAGCCTACTCATAATGGTGTGCACTATTGTATCCTGCAGGTGATGCTGGGACTGGGTATACCTTGGAAATGTGGCTGATAACCCCCATCTGCAGCTCACAAACCATTGTGGAAATTGTGCATAATACAGCACTCTCACAGGCACTTCACATCGTTGAACATGCGTTCCTATTGCCTTCCACTGCCTGGATATATCTGGTGGTACACTGCAGTATACACTGGACATTAGCAACAACATATTTGTAGACTGTGCCCTGCTTCATATTGCAGTACTATTAAAAGTGTCATGACATGAGGTGCAATAGCACTGCCCAAAATACTTGAGGAGTCAACAGAAGAGGAGCTGAGTGAAGAGTTGTTAGAGAAACCATCTGTGGCTGGCCGTCATGCAAGACAGAGGTGGATACAAAATATCAAGGTACTGGCAAATGTGCAGCTTCAGGTCCACAGCTATGGCCTGTGACTACAATAACACATAATAAAACCAATCCCTTCAGTAAAACATGGGATATATGGAAATGACCCCTTAAGGACATTGGGTGTTTCAGCTATGTGGCAGTTCTGAATGTCCATGATTTTTTTTTCTTTCCATTTGCAGTCAATTATGGACAAATTCAGGCCAATAAAGCTTTATTAATTTACCATTAAAACTGGTATTTAAAACTCACCCACTACTCCCTCTCCAAAAGAGCACCACTAGGATTCATCCTTTCTAATCACCCTCCTACCTACCTAATCCTCCAGTCATCTTTCACTAATTCCTCACATAACGTAATTAAACAACAACTTGATGAAGACCACCTACAACTCTCTAATTGGTTAACATGTAATAATAATAATAATAATAATAATAATAAAGCTATCTTTGAAACACAACAAAAACTTTCCTCTGTTGTTGTAAGACTGGCACATAAACCCCATGATACTTCAAATACCTATCTATCTATCTATCTGAATCGATACCTCAATGTTCAACAACATAATGAAATAATGAAGCTAAAATCTACTCATACCTTTTTTGTGGGGGGCAAGGAAGCTATCACACTGTGTATCATGGCACAGAAGGATTGTTACTAGTAAAGATGTAGACCTTGCCCAGCTTAAATACAGACTATTTTTAATTGTTTTTCCTCAAAAAAAAAGAAACTCAAAGCTCTGCAAATCACAGTAACAACATATGGAGATTCACAACCCTGACCAGAAATACAGAACATCGTTGCCTAATAATGGCAAAAGAAGATGGCTGCCAGTAAGACCCAGAGTGAGTCTGTGAAACTACTGATAAACTCTCACATATTCAAACAACTTAATTTAGAATCTTTCATTCTTTACAGGCATCTAACACAGAGTACCTACACTTATAACCTTAGATCATGTCCGCCTTTCAAAATAGCTCTTCCATGACCCAGAAATAAACTACAGTACACTACAGTGACCAAAGGTTTGCTGTTTTTGGGATCACAGACTTGGGAATTCCTGAAAACACATCTAAAACTAATTACCTCATAGGATACATTTTGGACTAATCTTAAAAAATACCAGACCATTAAAAGTTGTCAGCCAAAGAAGTATTAGCTTCTGATCTTAGAAAACTATTACAGTTATCCCACCCCCACAGAACCCCATCTTTTGCCTCATCCTGATATCTTTGAATTTGCCTGCTGACTTGAACTGTACAACATGGATTATAAGTGCTTTCCAGGCCTCATTAATCTGTCAGATTGTTTTCTCTTCACTTGGCTGCCATCCATCCAGTTCCAGTTACTGCCTGTGCCAATGCATACCCCAAACGTCAGATTCCAAAAGAATTTGCACTTGACATAATGTATTACTGAAAGCTTGCAAGGTATATTTGAACCTAAGGGATTCAAAAGAAGGCTGGTATTCTTCCTGTGGTGATTAGTGCAAATATGAAAGCGGCAAGTCTTATGGGGCAGCATAATTCCAGCACCCAAAAGTAGTAGAATCAAAAGAATCATAACCCATGGGGGGTATGCCCTTTTTAAGGCCTCCTTAAATGTATACATTTTGGTGCCATGGTATATCAGAAGAAGCTTGCTCCTGCCAGTAAAGTTTTAAATGTGACTATCTGAGGGTAAGTCTGTTATTTGTGGTCATGGCTGCTGAGTGTGTGGCTTATTCTACTGTGAAAACAGTCAAACTATTGCTGTGTTACCATGACCCACTGTATATATGTTACATTCTCTTACTTGTTTGTTACCTGCCCTTTGTTCTGACTTTGGTATCTGCATGGTACATCTAGCTGTTTATGCCCTGTGGTGGCCCCTTGTCACTAGCAGATACACATATGTTATAATTCTGTCCACATTAATACTGTCATTTACTTACAATCCACTACATTATGTGAGCCTGTGCCCCATTAATAAGCTTTGACTGCTCATTCTGACTTCTAAGGGTCGGTGACATGCCTTGACAAGCTGTGCTTGCATAACACAGCTCATTAGCAAAATAAATGTTACTGCATTACATTATCAGGCTTTGGTTTTACCACAGTACATATGTGTTCTGTACTGTCTACCCTCCTATTAATTGGCTGTTCAGCTTTTAAGCATGCCTGTTTAGGGAGATTGAGGTAGCACAAACACTGCAGTGATGGCTGTCTGCAACATTGCCTGGATTTTTGGGATTCAGCTCTGTATGTCTTTTTTCATCAACTACAAACTTTCCATTTGCTGCCTGAGCAGGTAGAATATTATATTATACCATGACCCTCCATTAATATTCCAAAACATGCACGCTGATTGGCCAGCGTGCACGTTGTAAATCGACTTATACTAATGCAAAAAGGTCCGGTCGCCCGGACTTTTTCCATTAGTATAAGTCTCTTTTAAAACACTGCCTCGCTATGTTAAAAGAGTTTAACATAGTGACACAGGTTTAAAAAAAGCAACGGAGATCTCCGTTGCTTTTTTTAAAGCTGTCTCGCTATGTTAAACTCCTTTAACATAGTGACACAGTGTGTAAAAAGCAATGGAGATCTTGCCTTCTCCGTTGCTTTTTTTTTAAACCTGTCTCGCTATGTTAAATGGGTTTAACATAGCGAGACTGCTTTAAAATAAACAACGGAGATCTCCGTTGCTTATTTTAAAGCTGTCTCGCTATGTTAAACCTATTTAACATAGAGAGACAGGTTTAAAAAAAAAAAGCAATGGAGAAAGCAAGATCTCCGTTGCTTTTTACTGTTTCGCTATATTAAATGGGTTTAACATAGCAAGACAGCTTTAAAATAAGCAATGGACTCCGTTGCTTATTTTAAAGCTGTCTCGCTATGTTAAACCCATTTAACATAGCGAAACAGTAAAAAGCAACGGAGATCTTGCTTTCTCCATTGCTTTTGGCCACAGCTCTGATATATTGTGTAGGCATGCGCAGTACATCAGAACTGCCGCAGATACCAGACAGCTGTGGAAGGGCAGCAAAGAGGCATTATACAATGCCATTATTTAAGAAAAGTAATTGTTTATTTTCTTAAATAATGTCATAGTATAATAGCAATAACCCACTTCTGGGTATGGGTAATGCGGGATTTACCCAAGGTTGTCTTTGTTTGGTCCCTCGGGACCAAACCACGCCAACCGTGGGTAAATCCCGCATTACCCACACCCAGGCGTGGGTTATTGCTATATTATACTCTGCAATACTTTCCTGTTCCAGTAATTATATCATTAGTACAGCTGCACTATTTCATTCCTTTGCCATTCTGGTACTTCATTATATACTGTCCATCATTAGGACAGCTGCACTATTTCATTCCTTTGCCATTCTGGTACTTCATTATATACTGTCCACAATTATAATGTTTCCTTGTCTCATTGTATAACTTCCACAGAAGAACACAGTACTGTACAGGTGGCCTTACTGGTGTCGTGTTTAATATAATGATGTCACTACTATATTCTGAGCTTATTTCGCCTAGCAATGCACACATACATCCCCTCAACCCCCTGATCTTTCCCATCGCCCCCTCATATTATTCCACCTGATGCCGACTACATGGAGTCTATACAAACTGTTGAATTAAGCACAAAACAAATCAATCTCTCAGAACTGCTGGCTATGAGACACAGAAGCCCACAAAAGGAACTTGTTCCACCAGGATGTTTAATTACACTTAGAAACAATGAAGTAAGCGCTTTCAACTTATTCCAATGAATAAATCTTCTTCAGACAACCACATTACATCACACCCTGCTTTAAATACATTCATTAGATGATCACATGCTAAAATCCATTAAAGCTAAAACATCAGTTATTATATGTGTGTTAACAACAGTATAATAAATCTAAACAACCCACTTCATGATAGAAAATACTATATAGTTCATAAAATATTCTATCAAACCATACACTAATAGAACATCCAAATAATGTTCTGTTAAAGACACTAGAATGTTAAAATGTTAAAATATTAAACTGTAAAAGTATGAAAAAAATTATGTATAAAAAATGTACTGATTTGAAAAGACCTAACAATTCAGCAACCAGAAAAACCCAATTAGTTGCTAAAAAATTCATTAGCTAAATATACATAGGCTAAAATATAACTCAACCCCAATAGTATTTTTACTTTAGAATAAATTGTAACTTAATAATATAACAAATAATTATATACATTATTTGTATGTTAACCAAGTCATATAAAAAGTGAAAATATGTGAATAAACATTCTTAATGACACTCATTCAATGCACTAAAAAAAACTAAAATTCTATCTTTGCATACTTCTGAGTTTCAATACACAGGCCAAGGAACACATATTGTTCAGTCCAGGTGGATAATAGGCATTAAATCTTAATTGCCACTAAAGCTCCTGAAATTCTAACAATGTAGAAAAAGTTCCACCTCTTATGTTAAAACCAATCTGATCAATAACCCGAAAACTAAAATTGTGTTCGGGAAAATCATGGACATGTTTTGCCAGGGAGTTCTCGAGCTTAGATTTTTTTATACTGTACAAATGTTTATCAACTCTGTCCCTGAGTCTTTGATCTGTCTTGCCAATGTAGAAACAAGGACAGAGTCTACAAGATGCCAGATACACTACGCCCTTGGAGAGGCAATTGAATCTCTTAGTGGCAACATATTTTCTACCCCTCAAATTAAATGACTTGCCCACGTCCATATATCTACAGTAGGGGCAATTTTCACATTTATACAGTCCAGTGATTCTAGAGCGGGGAGAATTTGATCTCTCCAAGAGATTTTTTTAAATTCAGTCCTTTTCTATAAGTAAATCTAGGCATTGGTTCTATAATATTGACCAAATCAGCATCCAATAACAGTAAATTCCAGTTCTTAACAATTATCGGCCTAATAGTATTAACATCAATACTATAAGAAGTGATAAAAGTGAGTCTAAAAGAATTGGTAATTTTTGACTGTTCGAAGCTAGTAATAGAAGAAGCAGAACCCAAAATAGGTTGAAAATAACCATTAGACCTCTTCAGGTGTACCTCTGATACCAAATCCTTGACTAATTGTGTAGTATAACCCGTTTAACAAACAGATTTTGTAATAATTCACATTCAACTCTAAAGTCAGCCTCATCAGTCACTATCCGTGCTGCTCTCACCAGTTGTCCCTTCACTATAGATCTCTTCTGCTGAAATGGGTGACAATTGGTGAAATGGAGAAATGCATTGGAGTACGGTTGTTTCCTTTGTACCCTCGCTTTAAATGAATGTGAGATCCTGTCTTTAAACAATTCAATATCCAAATAAGTTATAGTCTCAGTTCCTACATTATAGGTAAATTTCAGGAATTGAGTCGACCCATTCAAGTAAGCGACAAAATTCAAGATGTCATCTGGAGAACCATCAAATAAAATAAAAACATTATCAAGGTATCTTGTGTAATAACAAATTTTTTCTCTAAACGTATTGCTACTGTTGAGAACATACTGCTGCTCCCATTGGGCCATTGCTAAATTTGCAAAACTTGCTCCACAGGGAGAGCCCATCGCAATCCCTGATTTTTGCAAGTAATAGCTTCCATTAAACAAAAAAGAAGTTGTTATTTAAAATGACATCCAAATGTTCCTCCACAAGTTCCCTTTCCTTTTCGGGACAACCTTTAGTTCTAATAAGGTCAATCACCCATTCAATGCCTAAGTCAATGGGTATGACCGTATAGAGGTCCTTGACATCAATGGTCAAAAACAGGATATGCTCCTTATATTCCAAATCATTAATGTTCTTCAAAAATGACCACAAATCTCTACAAATATGGTTGTTACATCTACGAATTTTGCTAGTGGTTATCTTATAGAATTCCCCCCATTGACTACTGAGCGCAATGGAGGGTCATCCAGGACTTTGTGAACTTTCGGAATTCCGAAAATCACAGGGGTAAGAGGAGCTAGGTTACTCAAATAATTGTAAAGGTCTAAAGGAATTCTAGATTCAATAAATAGGTCATTCAAGAAAACCTTGATTTTTTGCTGGGCCCTATTCATTTAATTCAAAGAAGAATTAACATAATGATCCGAATCAAGAGGCTTGGTCATACATCTGATATAATTGTCATTATCGAAGAAAACAAGCCCTCCACCTTTATCAGGCTTAAACACCCTAACATCCTGGAAGCCCAAATAACTCAAGCTCTCCCTTTCCTTTTTAGAAAAATTACTTAGGGTTCCTAAAGGTTTACTTCCTCTACATTCCAATTTATCATGTAGGTCAAGTTCACATATTTGCTCAAAGACCTGTAAATGTGAAAGTAAAGGTAGGTTAAATGTGCTAAGAACTTTACATTCATTAGTTGCTCTAATGTCACCTTTAAACAAAAATTGCAAGTTCAATTTACGTACAAACAATTTTAAATCTGTTATAGTCCTTGCAATACTATCCCTAGTGAAAGGAAAAAAAGTCAAACCCTTTGCCAATAAGTCAACCAAAAAGGTATCAACATCCATATTCGAATAATTGAACACATGAAAATCTTGATTGCTATTTGAAACAATTCGAAGGTTCTGGGTGGTGGTACCATTGTCAACACTGGAATTCCCAGCTAGAGGGTCGCTAGCTGGGTCGACAGTTAAGACACTGGCATCCAGTTCAAGCCTGAGTTCCCCCTGAGGGAATCAACCATTCGGGGCTAAGTCTGTGCACTGACGACCCCTCCTGTGAAAATTTAAAGAATTACTGCTTGTACCAGGCTCTGGGTCATGATAAATTCTATTATAGCTAATGAGGTTAGCCACAAACTGTTTGTTAGAGTCATTAGGGTTATAGTTGTTCTTCTTATTGATGTTTTCTCTTAACCAACCTTTCCAATTGGGGTTGTTGTTACCCTGATGTTGACCCCCAGAAGTGGAGGCTACCTCTGCATAGTTACTAGTAATAGGAATGTGTCTAATTACTTCTGATGCATGTCCACCCAAAGACTGATTATCCAAGTTATTAGAATGAGGGTGACTAGAAGGATTAAGCCACTCTTGTGATAAAGGTGGTTTAGGGTATGCGGACCCTTTAATATAATCATTATTATCCCTAAACAATTTTTTGTTCTTTGTCACTTTCATTTTGGCAATGCGGCCATTAATACTAATAAGAATGTGTTCATAGTCATACTTGTAGCGGGTAAAGTCTTTATCCTTAGTTATATTAGAGTCCAACAAAGCAATTTCCACATTCAAGTCCTCGATAATCTTTGAATAATGTTTAATAAATAAGTCTATTAACTCCATGCCCTGTTTATCCAAAAACGCCAATAATTCCTGATGGAAAGGAGAATCCCAGACTAAACCTGTGGAGTACCGCCAAGACCGGAGTCCTTTTGGTACCTGGCTTCTTGTCAAACATTCTTTGAAGGAAACCACCTCAAGCAGAAGCTTTTTAAGGAAGGAGTCTATAGCCATTTGCTTCCTTTTCCTTCTTTTTTGTCCTAGCATTATCCCTTGGCATGTATGTTATCTATACATTAACTGACATAAAATGCTTTATATCCTGTTGCATTAAATCTACAACCACTATCCTTCTGCCTACTTTTTGAGCAGTATAAGGTGTTATTGTAACTTTACTGCCTTTCATCACAAGCATTGCATTGATCTTAAAATTATAAGCAAACAATTTTATTCTTTTTAACAACCCCAGGATTAAACCAACACGGGGATGTTAAACTATACAATTTCATATTGTCTTCCTGCATTTTTCTATAGATTGCTCTACCTAACCACAATACTTTGATTTTACCACTTGTTGTATCACTAGTAGTTTATATGCACATGCCTCTTTATGCACACATGCACATATGCGCGCACACACATGCAAACACACCAGACATAGACATATACACAGGCACGTGCACACACACACACACACACACACACACACACACACACACACACACACACACACACACACACACACACACACACACACACACACAGTTATCAGGTCATTTAAACACATTCCCCCAAATTCTGCCCTGAGTCTTAAACACATCCACCTCCCTTCATATTCTTGGATTTTTCTTGGTATGAAATTTGAAAATGTTTTATATTTTGTACTTCATAGTTATAAAGCAGTTTTGTCTCTTCTTTATAGATGTAACCTTATTGCCACAAGTGACTCAACTGCTACTAGTAAAGATTATTTAAGATGTAATGAACAGGTTAGATAATTCCACTAGCAATTTTTTTTAATACCTAGCAAGGTAAAACATCTCAAGTGATTTATGACAAAAAGAATGTTCAAACAGTATACACATCATGAAAAAACTTTTATATACCCCAACTTATTTTGTTACTGTCCAAAGCAAAGCAGCATAACAGAAGTTACAAACAGATAAAATGCAAGAACTTCCTTCATTATGCAAAATACAAAGATACGCCTTACAAGGTTATTTAATTCATTGTATGAGTAATAATTGTGTATATGTACAGAGGTGTTTAGAACAGACATAGCCAAAATGAATGCACCATATTACTGTATCAGAACATCAGATTATGCTATAAAACATAAGATAATAGTCTTGGATAATTATAAAGCAGAGCTAAATGCAAGGGTCTTAGTGACCGGGATATAATAACATTTATAATCTGTTTGTATTCTAAATGTTACAATTAAACAACATTTGGTGAGGTTTGAGCTTTAACAATATGTTTTTGTAATTAATATATCCACCATCTATGAAATGCATAACCTAAAATATTATAGTTATATTTTTTTCAATATGTAATGATCCTGGAAATTCAGGAAAGAAGATTATGTACAAAGTTCAGCATGCCGTGATAATAATGACCTGTTGCATTACTGCTCAGTGCTATTACATATTATAATTATGTTAAGATCAGAAGTTCAAATCACCATTACAGTTTACATGGCATAATCATTTTATAATATCAGTAAAATACTCTATATGTTTTGCTATTGTTCAATACTTTCACTACGTAAATTAGGAAAACACCTACTGTATCCTTAAACTCTAGCCAACCTCAAGAAATGGTATGCTTACACAGAAAATACACATCGGCTCATACCATACTAATTAATTATATGCTCAAAAAACACAGTTTCAAGTGGTAACTGTGCAATGACTGTGTTACTGTATTATCAGTGGGCAGTGAAATATACTCTCAGAAGAATAACTACTCTGTGTAGCAGTGGATAGGCAGCTCTATATGTCTTCATCATATAACAGCCTCTGTTTTCTTGCTACATATCTATTAGCCCTAACTCTATAGCATTCAGGAAGTAGTCTGGCACACTGCACACCTTTTTCATTGCACTGTCATCTGCAAATAGCTGGTGCTTGGTTATAGCAGAATAACTTGGAAAAAGGTGCACTTGATGCTATGGAATATTCTGACCCAGAATGGGACTGCAATGAAGCCTGGGGAATACTTCAATAGTATGAAGAATGCTGATTACCAGACCAGTCAGTCCTTTAGTTGCATGGCTCATATTCTGCTTTCTTGACATAAATTTATTTAATGAAATTATATCAAACATTTTGCAAAAGGATACATTGCAATTAAAATATACTTGGAAAAGAAGTATATTAGCCCATTACATTAACCTGCTAGCTGCAAGGAGAGCATAATCAGTTTTCTAACTAATGAAAACAATATAAATTGCAAACTGAAATAATAAAAATAAAATGCTGGTGATAATTGTATACATTTACTGAAACGTCATTTCTTAATTCTCCCCAACCTTTCATATTTCAAATACCATAGCTCAAAATAAGCATTTTCAACATTTTCCATGAAAAAATATTGCCAGAACATAAATCCAGGCAATGATCATGTTACTAACAGCTGTTTGTCATCTGCAAAAATGAGAGCTTTGACATTAAAATAACCCATGCAAGTTTCTGTTCTGGTTGCAAATAGCAGTGTTAAATTTCTAGTCAAGCCAGAAGACCAGAAAGATACTAAGTTGTTCAGCTGCCTAAAGTGCTATTCCTAGAAAGTCTGAACAGTCATATTCTCTACATCTAAATAAACTAAATGCAAATTTATTTAACAAAACTTTTCATATTTCAACAAATTAAATGCTGATCAAGTTGCTGTGAAGATGCCTAGCTGACCCTTACAGCCTGTCAGCTACAACACCTGAGAGTTAATATTGCTCCAGGGCAAACATTCCACAGTTAACTGCAACAAACTGATGTATTACTGTACCTCAGAAGTCAACGGCTTCTCTTCTTCTGTTTCACTGCTCCTTCTTCCACAGAGCAAAAAGATTGTAATAGGCACCCTGAAACACTTAGCAAGGAAAGGCAAAGTTAAGTTGTTTATTCCTTAAAGGACAGACTATTTGTCTTACAGACTTTCCAGCTATCGAGGCATACTTACTCATTTTGCTCCCTAACTTGGATATTCATCTGGGCTCCACACCAATGAATTGCTGCCAGAACTTTCTTCCACCTGATACAATATAACGTCATTAAAACATGATTCTCACTAGTTACTTGAAAATGTGGATGAGAAACAGATGCATATGCAGACACCAACCAGAAAACCACACATTCACGGTGTCATACGCAGACACACACACACACACACACACACACACACACACACACACACACACACACACACACACACACACACACACACACACAGTAACTCCACATGTATATGAATTCTGTTTAAGCATTTTTCCAGTCTTTGAAGGACTGTATCTCCTGATTCTTTGTTGCTCCTTTATATACAATACTTTTTAATTCTGACTTTTTTCTGAAATTCTTTACCCACACTTCATTGCAAACTACAGAAATATAGGCAATCTTAGCTTCAAGCATTTCCAAGAAAGTACAAGTGAAAAATAGTACAGGAGAAATGTGAGCAGGAAAAATAAAATGAGGGCTGCCTCATCAGATACTATATCAAATTATATCACAAATGATAACATCATTACAACAACAAGGATACTGAAGTCATAGTAGTTCATAGGTTCATAGGTAGGTACTAGGCTATCGGCCCAAGGGACCACATAAGCCTTGCCAACAAGGTTTCCTGGCTTACGCCACCCGAGAAAGTTATTTTTCTGTGCCACTGTCGAGCAGAGACACAGAAGTGATCTCTGGGATGTAGTTCCTATTTCCCATCCACTCATCAAGATTTTTCTTGAAGAGTGCTAATGAAGAACTTTGCTTGACATAGATTGGTAGCCTGTTCCAGAGTATGGGAAGTCTCTGGGACAGGAATCTATCCATCCAGCATGTCCTGTTTATTGTGGTGACAAGGTTTAGGAACCTATAGTGTGTAGCTCGGAAGGATTGGGATTTCTTTAGGTGTAGCATGTCCAACAGCTCTGGGTTTGTCATAGCTTTATATGTTAGGCAGAGATCACCTCAGAGTAGGCGATATGCTACAGAGTAAAGGTGGAGTTTTTTGAGACGGTCAGTGTAGGGCATTTGTTTGAGGCCAGTAATCCTCTTTATGAGGTACTTCTGTGACCTTTCCAGCTGCTGCAGATGTCTTGTGAGGTACATTCCAAAAGGGGCATTGTACT
Organism: Protopterus annectens; assembly: GCF_019279795.1. Taxonomy (NCBI): domain Eukaryota; kingdom Metazoa; phylum Chordata; order Ceratodontiformes; family Protopteridae; genus Protopterus; species Protopterus annectens. Next base: position 444,328,017 of record NC_056736.1, on the reverse strand, counting down.
CTATAATGGACCTAATGAGTGCCGAGTAGAGGGGAACAATGACCTCTTTTCCTGGATGAGAACCCTTTTATGATAAAGTGTGCCATGGAGAAGAACTTCCTGACTAATGTGGCAATGTGAATATCAAAGGAGAGACTACTGTCCACCTGGGTTCCAAGGTCTGTTATCACACATTCAGTGTTAAGTAGATTGCTGCCTATGTGGTAGTTCATGGGTACAGAGTTTTTACTAAAAGGGATGACACTGCACTTTTTGGCATTGAGCTTGAGGCCATGGCTCTGACACCAGGCATCTGTCTCAGCGAGGCCCTTCTGTAGGATGTCCACATCATTTGGGGACTTGACTATGGGTCCTAGTTTGCAGTCATCTGTGAACTTCATTAACCAGAGGCCTTCTGTGTTAGCCTGTACTTCAGAGAAGTAGATACCAAACAGGAGAGGTCCCACGACGGAACCCTGTGGTACTCCACTTGTCACTGATTTGAGGTCAGATTTGGAGTCTGCAACTTTTACAGTGTGGGTTCTGTCAGTGAGCCAGTTGGCAACCCATCTTGTGACATAGGGATTTACACCTAGTGTAGTGAGTTTAGCTATAATTCCAGAATGGGGGATGGTGTCGAAAGCCTTGGCGATGTCAAGATAGACTGTGTGAACCACCTTACCCTCATCTACGGCTTTGGTGACTGCCTCAAAGAAGTCAATCAGGTTCAGCAGGCATGCTAACTCTATTACTGCACAACTCGGAAGACAAAGCAAACATACCACACATAATCAGTACTGGAGTTTAAATACAAACATTGACACATCTGCAACAAGATACTGTCCATTGTAATCTACACATCCTCTGCAAGACTCACATCTTTAATAACTTTTATGTTAAGAAGGGACACCGTCACTTACTTTTTTTAAACGTCTATGTTTTTCATTCAAAGGAGTTTCCAGCCAAATATCTGAAAGCATTTGGGTTTCAAGCAAATGAGCCTTTCATTCAGGCAAATGAAATAGCTCCAGAGCCTGTTATTGTGTTTAAAACATGAAGTCTGAAGCCCTGTATTCCAGTTTGTGCCATCCTTTACAGCCTAAACAGTGCACTAAAGAACATATCTGAACTATTAAACAGTGCTAAGTGTGATATAAAGACTAATCCGTAATATAATTTTGTATTATTTGCTTGTATTACGGTCATGTTATTGACAAATTAGGAATGACTTATTGAAAATTTAGGAATGGCTTAATGCATTCATATCTCATTTTAGCTTGAGAGTAATCATAACATTTTGTAATTTTGCTGTTAGAAGCTGTTCAAACTAAAAATGGCAAATGTTTTTCTCATTCTTCAACTTGTAGATTAATGCAGCATAAAAAGATGCAATGATAAATAATATGCACTAAGTCATAATGGAAGCACTGTTTGGTCCTTTGTGTAATTTATAGTCTTGAAGTTAGAACTGGCACACAATGCTTATGCTTTTGAATTCCAACAGCTTAGTGAAGAAGAAACATTCACTGGAAGAAGTTTATTCTTTTTTTCTGCCAATGGAAATGTCATCACTACCAACAAACTAAAATAAACTGCTGGGTCCCAGTGTACATTTGTAAATGCTAATTGTCATTGTTTTTGTTTTTTCTGAACAATTCTGACTTTGCTTTATTATACACATGGCATCGTATGCCTAATTGTGGACTTGGAATCAGTGTGGATGATCCAGATTCACTAGTGACGGCAGATAGTAATATCATTACCTCTGGACATGGTTACCACATGAGTGGGTGCCCTAAGGCTTTGGTCTGACGTGAACCGTGATTTCGTTATGAACTGAAAATATTTCACAGGCTAAGGCAGAGGCTGAAATGAAGAATGGATTAGACCTGCCTTCTCACACATATGCACACATTCAGAAGAGTACACATAATACTTGATGAAATAAACAGCCCAGAAAAATAATTTATAGCTTAAAGTACAGTCTCAGAAAAAATAGGTTTTCAAGTGGTGCAGCTGTTAGCATTGTTGCCTCACAGCAAGCGGTTCTCCAGTTTGATTCTTAGCTGGGGTACCTTCTTTGTGGAGTATGCATGTCCACCCTGCATTTGTGTGGGTTTCCTCTGGGTGCTCCGGTTTCTTCCCACATTCCAAAGACATGTGTCTGGAGAGTTTCTCCCCAGGTCTCTGCTGAAAATGGGCTCTTTCCCAGTTAGACTTTCCTGGTAAACAAATGCTAAATAAAAAAATAAATAAAGTTTATGAGCCCTACAGCCTCCATTTGGATGCTGTGCTTCTCCAAGTGAGTCAATTAGTCACCTTTCATACATGAGGCCATGCTTAGCAAATAACACTGCAACATGAGAATACATTATTTCTGATAACCTGGTTTACAGTTTAGTGGTTGCTTTCTTTTGTTATCCTTTTTTAATTTGCTACCTTTATGTGGTATTGTTTATGACATTGTGAATGCATTTCTAAATATGTGCATGCTTGGTGGTATAGTTCAAAGGGGAGGAACTTTAAACAGTTTTCTCCTGTGGCTTATTAATGGGATGAGGACATTAAAGTGACATTGATATATTATTTATTTGTGTGCTTAATTACTTCTATATGGTATAGCGATAACTCATGCTCAACAGATTAAAAGATACAAATGTGCATAGCAAATTATTATTTTTTGCTCCCTTCATGACAGTACTTAATGGTTCCTCTACCTGTAGCCAGTCTGCTAACATTTTGAAGGGACTAGGAGCCAGGCATTCCCAGACTGATTGAAAACCCTATGACCCATTCATTCCTCCCTGAGAATTCCAAGTGTCCCCCAATTCCTTAGCAAGAAGAAGGTAGTACAGAATGGACCAGCTTGCTGTAATTTGTAGTAGCCCACCCTTTCTTCCTGGAAGAACCCTTGAGCAGCTGTTCTGAAGTTTGCTAATGCTGTCTTGTCTGGGAAACAGTGCCTCTGCATGCCATGCTCCCTTCAGATTATAGTACAAATGCACTTGAACAGTGACAACTTACTGGGTTAAATCTCAATTGGGTGTAGTAATGTCTAGTGCTCCCTGTAGGTGTAACCCATGTGATGAGCCAGAACTGCCTCCCTCACATTAGGATGGGTGAGCTGATGATGGATAGTCACTCCCATCCTTCTTGCCAGATCTTCTAGGCAACCAAGCCTCTAGTTAAACTCATTTTACCTGCTCTGTAGTCAAGGCTTTGCTCTTCTATGTCATAGGTTCATAGGATGATACTAGGCTGTTGGCCCAGAGGCCCTTATATGCCTAGCCAAGAATTTTGCCCATGTTCCCACAACATCAGCACCTGTTTCACCTGTCCATCAGGGACACAGGTGGGATCTCAGGGGTGTATTTTCTGTTTCCTCTCCAGTGGCCCAGGTTTCTCTTAAAGAGGGCTAGTGAAGTACTCTGCTTGACATGGAGAGGAAGTGTATTCCACAGATGCGAGAGTCTTTGAGACACAAATCTATCCCACCAACAAGTTCTATTAATTTCACAGACCAGGTTGAAGCCTTGTGTTTGGGTTGCGTGAGTGGAGTTTGACTTATGGATATGCAGAAACTCCATCAAGGTTTGGTCTGAGATGGCCTTGTATGCCAGACACATGTCACCTCTAAGCAGTCTGTACAAGACTGAATTGAGGGACAGGGCTTTTATCCTATCTGTATAGGATAGGTGTTTGAGACAATGCATTTTCCTGGTCAGAAATCTCTGTGGTCTCTCCAGCTGCTGCATGTGCTTGGTAAGGTACATGCCAAAGGGGGCACTGTACTCAATAATAGGTTTGATAAGGGAGGAGTACAGGGATGTTATGACCTCCTTGTTCCTGGATGAAATATCCTTACTTATGAGGTGGGCCATGTAGAAAGCCTTCCATACAACTGAGGCAACATGGTGGTCAAAAGTCAGGTTGCAATCAACTTGGGTGCCCAAGTCCCTTACAACTGATTGCATACTTACTACATTGCTATTAATTTGATAATTAGTGGGGATGCCATTTTCCCCAAAGGAGATAATGATGCATTTCTTGGCATTCAGTTTGAGGCCATGCTTCTGTTACCAGTCATTAGTTTGGGTAAGGCCCACTTGGAAGATGTTCACATCACTAGGGGTATTTAAGACAGCACCCAGCTTGCAGTCATCTGCAAACTTGGTCAGCCACATACCACTGGTTTCAGCTTGCACCCCAGAAAAGTATATCCCAAACAGTAGAGGCCCCAAGACCTATCTCAGGGGTGCACCACTTGTTACGGGTTTACTACTAGAGGTGGCTTCCCTTATTTTGACTGAGTGGGTTCTATCAGTGAGTTAATTAGCTACCCATCTGGTAACATATGGGTTAATGCCTAGCTGGGAGAGTTTATCTATTATGCCCGAGTGGGGAATAGTGTCGAAGGCTTTAGCTAGGTCAAGGTAGGTGGTGTGCACTGTCTTCCCCTCATCCATGGGTTTGGTAACTGTTTCAAAGAAGTCAACCAAGTTTAACAGGCATAACCTCCCTTTGACAAAATCAAACTGTGTGAGGGTCAACTGTTTGGAGGTTGGCAATGTCCTTGTTTATGAGGTCAATAATAATGCATTCCATGGCCTTGCAGATCAGGGTAGTTAGGCTGATGGGCCTATAACCTGGGTCAATAGATGCTCCACATTTGTGTAGAGGGATGACAGTGGTTGTCCTCCATTTGGATGGGATGAAGCTGGTGTTCAAGCTTTGGTTGAATAGGGTGCCTAATGGAGCTGAGAGCTCATGCTTGAATTCATGTAGGATGCAGCCAAGGATGTTGTCAGGTCCCATGGAGACTGTATTTTTTGCCTTTGAGAGGGTATTAAAGACCTTCTCCCTGGTGATGAGGGGAGGGCCAAGTACTGGGGTTGTCCTGGTTTACTGATGGGGGACAGGGGGGTGAAGTTTTCACCGAACCTGTCTGCCAGCAGGTTGGCTATATCTACTGAGTTTGTGTATGTGGTGTACTTGACCACCAGTTCACAGCAGAATTGGGTGTTACCTTTGAGATTGCAGATGTATGTGAAGAAGGCCTTGTGATTGTCCTTAGAAGATGTGGCCAATTTGGACTCAACAGCCTTAGAGGATTTCAGCAGTGACCTTATGTGCTTGTTCAGTCAAAGGAGAGATTGCTTTCAACTTGGCACTTGCTCTTTCTTGGTCCTGGACAGCATTTTTTGACTTTTATTATAGAGTTTGTTCATTGATGCTGTCCACCAGGCATTTTTTTACTCTTCCTTAAGGAAGATGATTTGGTCCTGTCAGGTATTGCTGAGTTCATGCAGCTATGTAGGTGCTCATATAGTTTTTTGGTGTAGGCTTGGACATTAATGCTAGTTCCAGCTGAAGGGACAGTGACTGTGAAGCTGCTTATACATGCTCTCAGGAGACTGTAGTCAGCTTTGGAAAAGTGTTTTTGTTTGACCTTGATGGGGGGGGGGGGGGGTGCAGGGGAGATAGAGACTTTGAAAGTGATTGCTTTATGGTTGGATCTTACCAAGGAGGATGGTGCTGTAGGGGTGCTACAGTGGTTACTCATGTTGGTTAGTACCAGGTCCAGGGTATTTTGACGCTCTCATGAGGGTGTCAAACAGCTGATCTAATGCATTGGCACTGACAAAGTCGAGGAATCTCTGGGCATTCATGTCTGGGCTAGAATAGGTCTTCCCCTCTAAGGTTGGGTAGTTAAAGTCACCCAGAATCAGAGTACAGGGTTGAATCTTGATGAATTCAAGTTAAGTCCAGATAGGTGGAGTGGGCGTCCTAGGTCATGGTTGGGGGTCTGTAGCTAGCTAGCTATGATTTGAACAGGTGGTTTGTCAACAGTCATAGAGCTGTCTAGTACAGTAATGGGTGCATATCTGCTTCTTTAAGACAATGTGAGTTACAAATCAATATTTTTAGAGTAATTGACATGAAGACAGTTTTATCAAACAGCACTTTCAAAATGTATGAATTCCATAAATACTGAATTATGTGTCAGAAAACTGCCAGTGCAGCAAATAATGTTACATCATATAAAAGAGCTTGTAAAGAAACTGGCTTGATATGTTCCAGAAAAAGGGGAGATGGGATTAAAGAGGCAGGGAGGTGAAAAAAGAGTAAACCTTTATTGGAAATAGGGGTGGGAGAACAATCCAAGTGTATGTAGAAAATATCGCAACTATTAGGGAGGTTGGCATAATGGTAAAGGTGTTTACCCAACACAACCACAGTGTTTGATTCTTACATGAGATAATTGTCTTGGCTAAAAATGGCCCATAAGGGTAATTAGCCTAGTACTAATCTATGAACCTTCTTCATTTATGTTGCCATTTGTTTTATTGTGTTACCTTAATGCATGTTAACTACCTTTTCAAACTGTCTATAATGTTTCATTAGGGTACTTACTCTGTCAGAGTTGGAAGATGTTTTAGTAAATAAAACTGCCATTGGGTTGTGGGTCAGAAACTAGACATTAGTTACAGCAGTGAAAAAGTGACAGTGGCTCATTAACAAGTAATTTCAACTTTGACACTTGGAAGATCAGAAAGCACTAAGTTTTATTCTCTATTCAGGACTTTGGATTCGTGCTCCAGTCCTAGTACAGGTGTTCAGCATCAGAGGGGTGCCACCTTCCTGGGGTGCCAGCCTTCACCTGAGACATTAAATTAAGATCCAATATGCCTGATATGCTGGTAGTCTAGGTGAATGACATAAGCTTCCATGGCACTTACTGAAAAAGACTGGGGCAGCTTTATTAAAATGCATCTTAATAAACTGTAATTTAAAATCTTACCAACAAATGTATTAATCGGAAGAATGATACAGCAACAAAATTCAAAGGAATGAAAAAATGATTGAATGAATAAATGAATGAATATTAACAATATAGATAATAAAACATCTCAAATATTAGTGTTTTCCATTTAATTGAACATGTAATCAATTTTACATAGGCAACTTCTTTCTTAATGCTATAATTAATTTCTTCTGCATTTCATTTGTATACTATTTTTGAACAATACTTCTGTGAACACAAAGAGATTCTGCAGAGAAGGTGCTGCTTCTGAGAACTGAACCAGACAACCTCTTGCTTTGAGGCAACAATGCTACTCACTCCTCCACCCAAAATTATAAATACTTCTGTTTAAATATTTTACCTAATATACTTTTTTGTTCCCTTTTCAGTATTTCAAGTATATAATTCATAACCATTGACATATAATACATTAAGGGATTACGGTGTTCAGTTCTCCTTCTTTTCAATTTACCATATAAAACCTGTCATTTGATTGGATATATTAGAGACACTTCTGACACTAATACCAGTTCTAAACTTTTAGGTACTTCACATATGGCTGTCAAACAGCTAATTATAGCAAGCAAAACTATATTTAATATTTTAAAGGCATGTCAACATTACTCTAAATAGTTGTGTTACAGATCATTCTAACTACAACATATTCTGTCATTCAAATATATATTTTATTCATGCATAATACCTTGTATCTTAATTTCCTTTCAAATAATGCAAATGTTACCAATTATATGTTTTTCCTCCAATCCTTCATGTATATTTAACTCTAACTCAGCTTCCTTTGGTCCCATCACATATGGTATTAATCTAGCTTGCTTAGATATTATCACAATATCATCCACATAACCAAAATATCTGCTGATTTTATACCTTCAGTATTTCCTATTTCCATTTTTCTATAACCTCTGCTAATTTGCTATGGACTGCATTCACTGTATGACCTAACCCAAATGGACATAGTGGGCAGCCCAGATTCACTCCCCACTTCACCATAATTATCACTATAAACATACCATTCTTATATATACTGATTCCACCAAATGTATTTATCTTTGCTGTAGGTCCACAAATTCACAAAATGTGTAATTTTGTTTGCTATTAGTCTGCCTTCCCTTTGAGTTATCATACAATTACCCATTACATCTCTTTCTGAAACTATATCCATTTCTATTAATGCATACTATATCACATCTCAAATCCTATCTGAACAAACATCTATAATAGCTTATAATTAACATTCATTAGAACTAGGAAGTCTCCAGTTTCCAATTTCATGTCTGTTTCCTTTTTCTATATAAACTAAAAAAATCAAACTTATTTCATTGTTATCTGCTCTACTAGCCATACATTTAATATTGCAATGAACACATTTAACTCATCCTGTTTAGCATTCTATAATAACCTATAATCTACTTATGCTCATGTACTTGTTATAATATTTTTACTTCTTATTCTTCTTCTATAATACTTTCTTTCCAATCTTTATAATTGATCTTAAATAATTTCTGGGTGCCTCATTCACATTCTATTGACTTCCTCCCTATATTTCCATCAAACAAATATCTATCACCACTTGTAATTCCTCTTCTTTTATATTACTCAATCTAGGTCTCTGACACTGTCCATAAAATATTTCATTTGTATTGTATTATTAGTTAACAAGGGAAGTAATTCCTCTTTCTTTCCTTTTACTCCATTTTCTGTGGTTATAGACAATATTTCATTTTTTATATTCAATATAACTATTTTTTTCTCAAAAAGTTGTTTTCATCCAACTACTGGTACATTTCATGTGTGTATTTTTATATTCATTCCAGAAAATTATTAATTTATGTTTACTATAACGTATATGTTTTATCATAGTTTGATCTTTAAATTCCATTTACCATTTCATCCAGGAACTAACTATCAAAAGTCCTCATGTATAAATAACTCTTCTGTGATACTTTCATTCCTATCCACATTTTGTATAAATAACTCTTCTGTGATACTTTCATTCCTATCCACATTTTTTCTTTAACAATTTCTGAATATGTTTTAAATAGCTATTTACAGCTGTTTTCTTCTTCAGTTACATTCTTCTTAAATATGTTCTTGTTAGTTGCATAAGCTTTTTATTATTATAATATATATGTAGTCCATCTCTGTTTTTATTTCATCTCTACAATATGCTAAATATCTTGACTCCCTATTTATATCACACCCCTAGATGGTATTTCTTTTAGTATTTTAATATCATTGTCTGACTCTGTTCATTAATTTATTTCCTTCTTTCTTTATTCTTAGCTAAAATCTCAATTCGTATACTTTTTTGCATTTATGTGAAACGGTGGTACCATATTATCACATATTTTCTCCTTTTCCTCCACTAGTATAGATACTGTTCCTGTTTTTGCTATTAGAGTATCAACAATGTTAATATATGTTTTGTCTAAAAACAAAATAAATATGTCAAAGCACTCCTCCTTCACCAAACACCATAAAACCATTGCACCTTATTTAAATTTAAAAACATTTAATCTTTTGTCTCATATATCTATAAATATTTTATCGTTTTTCTCATATATCTATAAACATTTCAGATTTTTTCTCATACATATAGCTTACAATATCTTTTTAGGTTCACAGATTCACATCTTGATCATACTCATCCTCTGCAAAAAAGTTAACCTTCTTAGCTCCCTGATTAGTCTGTTCTCATTTGAAGGCAAGAGTTTTAAAGAAATCATTCTTCACCCTTCAGGTTGTTCTTTTTGTCATTTGCCATTTCTCTTACTACTTTTGTGTATCAAATCTACCAGTTCTATTTCTAATAAATGTTCTTCACTTACTTCTTGCTCTTCATCTTTGCAATTCTCTAAATCAATCTAATTTTCTCTACTTGCTTCTACTTCTGTTGTGAGAAAAGTAGAGAAAAAAATTATAAAAGGACATCGGCCTGTTTCTATAAAGGTCATGGAATCTGGTGCATTACATGGACATCAGCATAACACTTGTGAATAACATTGTAAATTGTTAATGTACAACAAGAAACTCAGAATAGCTGAGCAGACAATGATGTATAGCAATATCAATGACACACTATAGAAATGCATAAGTAATCCATAAGTAATAAGAAATGATTGTCCAATCATGTAGTACAGTACCAAATGTACAGAAAGATGATCACAATTCAAGCATCTTGATAATTATATAGAAATATATGTAACAAAATATGCACAGTAAGGTTAAGGACAACTGTGGAATGTACTGACCCTGAAAACCCAAAATAATAAAAAAAAAAAAAATAATAAAAAATGCTAACTATCCCAATGTAAGCCACATAGCATTCATAACATAAATTTTCAGTAATAGACACAGAAATGTCTCAGACAACTATGGATAATTGCTTATTTCATCCACTAATTTAAAATATGTGCTTCTAAATTGTGATACTATTTGTAATATATTATTTATCTATCTATAAATATATATATATATATATATATATATATATATATATATATATATATATACATATATATATATATATATATATATATATATATATATATATATATATATATATATATATATATATATATATATATATATATATATATATATATATATATATATATATATATATATATATATATATTTATTGATGCCACTCTTTTCAGTAAACTCAGATACATCTACGGATATCTCCATAATATATCTATTAGCAAAATATGTTGGCTTGATTTATGGATTTCGGTGGACTTCATAAATATTCTAATATTAAAAAATTAAAGGCGAAGAGCAATCATGGCCACATTGTCATAGCCAACATTTGCTAAAAATGCATGTGGGACCTGTATGGGGAACACAGGTAATGCACACACCTAAGGAAAATGGGAGATAGAAAAGAAGATGTGGGGTATAGGCGAAGAACAGGGACATACAAGAGGGATGTTGGAAAAGGAAAATCTAAGTGAAAGTCAGAGGGGTAAGGGCAATTCTTTTAGTGGGAATATGCCCTTTTTTTAAGAATAGAAGGAAAGGTAAACATAGGGAAAGAGAAAGAGAAGGTAACCAGCATGTATACTAGCACAACATAAGACAGATAAAGGTTGGAAAAAAACAGTAATGACAGGTAAGTTACACAGACAGCACACTGCAGAACACAAGTAATGGAAAGTTGACAAACAAGATGGGGATGCATACCATCCATGGTGAAATGCAGAAAAAACATATCTATCTATGCACTGTCATGTTATGACATGTCACAAAGTGTGGTAATGTATGTTCCAGGGTACTAAAGTAGGATCACAGCATGTGTTGGATAAATATACACATATCCAATTAGTCTGTAAGCAGTGAGTGCAGGTGTGAGCCAAGCATCATCTCATATGAGCAAATACAGGTCTATCAATGATAGATAACTCCACCAGAGGACAGAACCACACCTACGACCATGCACATGAAAGAAAGGCAAACAATTAAGCACAGTGCCAAGCAGAAGTACTGTAGATGAGTAACAAATGCTGCTACATGCACAAATACGTGTACACAACCCAAATAAATGTGTAATTGAATGTGTATGTTACACACACATGCCATGTCAAAGGCAACACAAAGGTGTAGATGTCTATGTATGTCTGTCAGTGGCATAGATGGAATGTACGTGAAATCACTGTTGATGTACATACATATACCAATGACATGTAAAAATATGTTTAAAAATGTAGCAGTACAGCATAATAAACAGGTTGTGCACATGGATGTAAAAAAAAAACATACTGGGTAAAACACAAGTATAATGAGAACAAGGATGCATTGCAAGCATTAGCCAGCAACTTGTGCACACATGTCCTGCATTGTATAATGGGCTTACATGTGGCACATATTCACTTTGTCAAATGAATACAAGCAATGGTCAGTAGTTTTAACAAAGGCAAACATACCTGCAAAAAATAATAATGAAATATGAAGATAGGAGGGAGATGGACAACATGGGCCCACATCAGGGTAAAGCAGGGCAAGGTAAGTTGACACAATGGAAATGCATGTGTACAGCACACAGAGTGCTGTAGAATCCACATAGAAGTACATTTAACCAAATGGAAAATGTATGTCAAATGACCAGATGGATTGCTGATGTCCACAGAACTGGACATGTATAAAAGACACATACACTGTAATGTGCAATCATGTCACATCAACATGCATAGGTAAGCAAGCTAAAAATTGCAAGCAAATACACATATACTGTCATGCAAATGTCAAATAAAAAAACACAGGTGTATGTTAACCACCCTGCTCATTATGGAGCAGAGGACAATCCTGTGAGCATCATTACAATGCATCTGCAGTAACTCAGTGAATGCTCACCTGTCAAAGGTATATGTGTACGTCAGTATGCATCCAACTCTGGACACACACGTGCAGTCATTTAATGTGTACAACTATTTATGGAAAGCGTACACAATGTCCCTATATAATGAGTGTGGAAATGCTACATACAACAAACACAGTGTAATGTACTGTGAAAGAATGTGTTATCTGTAACATTGTATACAGTTTAATGGTACACTGTCTGATGCAGTCAGCAAAGAAGGACTGCACATAGGCTATACCTGTATATGATTCTACATGGTGTCAGTATTGCCAACCCATGACACACACCACATCATGACAGTGAGACATCATGACAACTGTCACCCAAAAAACATGTGGAATGAGATGTCTGTATGCTGCATATATCTGATACAGCAAAACAGAAATCCAAGGCATATAACAGTGTTAGTGATGGAGTATGGACAACATATTTTGTCTGTCAATTGCCCCAGTAACAGACATGTTTACAGACTACCTCTTGCAGCACTATCTGCAGTTTAACTGCTACAATGCATGAACAGTTGAATGTGTGCAGAAAGTGTAATGTGTTAATGTGTGTCATGCACACACTGAAATTGAAGTAAATGTCACACGACAATAACACATAAGAATGACAGATACATGGTATGCATAGAGAAGAGTGCATATACAGTGCAATCAATGAAATGGCAATCATCATGTTGGCAGCATAACACAAGTGGAGCACAAAGGCAATACTTATGGACCAGAGGAACCAGGCTGATAGGGTTCAGACTCCCAAATGATCTCATGAGCTATTGCCCTGAATGAATCCCACATAGGTTCATAGGTTGATACTAGGCTATCGGCCCTAGGGCCTATACAGGCTTAGCCGCAACAATTCCCTGGCTATTTCTTCCCACAATATTTACTTCCTGTCAAATAAATTGTTAAAATCAGACTGTAAAAATCATTAGGCTTTTCAAAATGACAGTCAATAACACAGGAAGCTCAAGTTCAAATAACGTTTCTTTACTAATGTACATTAGGAGGCAAAAAACTATACAAAACAAGTATAGAGTTTTGACTGATTACATTCAGGAAATAAACTTCTTTAAATACACTATACATTCAAGCTGCGCCCACCTTACTGACGTGGTCAGTCACAGGGCACTTACATCATTACAGTCTACAATATTCTATTCATAAGAAAGTGCTGAGATAATGCTTTTTAAAAACTTTCCCATGAGAATAATACAGCCTTGCAAGGCACCTGGTCAATTACAATGTCTTCCTGTAAATGTTGCTCTTCCAAGGTTCCAGGGCCTGTACGAATACAATAGTCAGTTCATTTCTTAATACGTTCCTTTGTTTCTCTGGTAAGCAGCTGTACTCTATCTTCGATAGAGCTCACAAGGCCATCCTTCTCGGTGGAAGGAAGAAAGATATACATGCATACATATTTATTTCTCTCTAACCCAGCAGATAATAATTGCTGAAAGACATAAGCCTGCTGAGCTGGCTACTGCCAGGGTCAGAGGTTAACCACACTGCAGCTAAGCTTCAAGCAATTACATGCAAGATCATTTCTACTGCCATATTGTTAAATAGAATCAAATGCATTACATATTATACTGTTTCTAAACTAGCACTACATATATGTTTAAGTACATATTTTTCTAACATTCTCCCTCCTTTTAATGCTTTTTATTCTATTCAGAAACATAAACAATATTATTTCATTTCCTAGCCTTTTCCTCTTAAAGATTTTTAACTAGGCAAGTCATTTAATCTATATTTCAGAAAAAGCATCATCTGAAATCAATCTTTCAATTTCAAAATCTTGGTAAAAAGTTTCAGTAACAGATATATCAACAAAATCTTTGATTAATCTTTTCATGCAGGGAATTCCACAGTAAACACATGCTCCTATTAGGAGTATACCCACACAAATAGCAATTAAAATGTTTAATAGGATGGAACCCCACCCCCCAAACAGATTTTGGAAAAAGTCCGTCAGTGGGTTTGGGCCTGGTTTAGTCATTGCTGATACTTGCTGAATTACCTCTAGGTGATTATTTATCTTGTGACGATTCTCAGGGATAAAAGCACAGCATTCTTCTTCGTGTACCACCTCTTGCCGCTAGGGTGAAGTAAAGAGCCATTCGATTTTGTAGCACAACAGTTCTCATTGCATTCAGTTCATCAGTCACCAATTCTAGGGCGGAAAAAGTTGCATTACTCATTACTTCGAGAAGTCTTGACAGCTTCCTCAGCTCCCAGATCAATTTGACTGCTCCATAGGCTGGTAGTATTCCTGCCCAGGATATAACACTGTTGCCCAAGTCCATATGAGTCAATTTATTTTTGTCTTTTACTGAATTATGGTCTTTCCAACCAGCTTCGATCTTCCCAACTGGATTCACAGGTTTCTTAACTGGACCTTCAGATTTTTCGAGCTGTTTCCCTTACATTTTGTATCTTACCCAAAGGTAATTCTGCAGTATGTCTTATTGCTGGAACCAGATAACCCAAAAAACAACTGCCGGACCAATTCTCAGGTAACCATTCATATGCCTTTTTCCCACAAATAAAATCATTACTTTGGTACTAATACGTGTTATCCCTGCATGAAACATTTTCCTATCTTTAATAGACAATTGTTTAGTTAAGACTGGATTGTCACGTACTGCATTTAATGTAGTTTTCATTGAACTCAGATATGAATCATAGTTAGTATTACAAACAGTACCCCACTTCTGACTTTAATGTAACATTTATAAGACATTGTTATATTACAATTACTCCAGCCCACCTGGAGGGTATCACTTTTGTAGAAACATACAACTCCTTTTTGTGTGACAGGTAAAAATAAAGCTATTTTGTCCTGTGATCTCACAGTTCCTGTATCAAAACAAATTTTCCCAAGTCTCATTTATCCCCAGAGGGACAGCGGACATTAACAGTCCTCCATATGCTGTTGGTATAGCTGTACAAACCCAGCAGTTTGAAATGTTCATAGTCTCTGCATACACACGTTTCATGGCCAGGTATGTGTTAAAGTTTGGATGCCAGTCTATAAACAGTTCATCACGTCTTCTCACTTTCACTCGTGTGGTTGAGTGCAGGAAAAACCACAATAAGAGAAAAATTGTCACACTTATAGTCAACAAATGCACAGCCAACAAAATAATTATGCAATAGTTCTGGGGTTGCTCTGCTTTTCTATTTGCTTTACTCTTGGCCATTTTGCCCTTGTGTATCAAATTGAAAGTTCTTTACCGGTTTGTTCTGTCTTTCATCTGAAAAAGAGTTAAACTGCAAACCAGATTTATTCATTAACAGTTTCTTTATATAATTAGCTAATGAACTGTCAACCTCCTGCCCTGCAGGCATGAGAGCTTTCCACTGAGGCACATAATATGCTCTCCCAAAAAACATTTTAGAGGGAGTCAAACCCTTTACATTTATTTAATTCTAAGAAATCCATACAAATAGTGTGGAATGGGTATGGTGGTATAGGAAAACTTCCTTGCTTGTTTTTAAATGCTCCTTGTGCATGGTGCTTGTTACAAGTATGACAAGCTGCACAAAATTTTATTGTATAATTTATGTATCCATATGTTTGGAATATTCTATTTACTAACTGTACCATCCCCCCTGTTGAGACATGGCTCTGCCCATGGCTCAACAAAGCTGCATATCTAAATAAATTAGACGGCAATATTGTTTTTCTTCCTTTGGAAATGTACAGTCCATTTTCAAAAATTGCACCTCGTTTTACCCATTTTTGTTTTTCTGCTTTTGTAGTAAGCATTTGCATTGTTTTTAACATGTCTAAATCTAAAATCTCAGAGGGTTGTAATTCCTCATTCAAAAATAAAGTTTCTGAGTCTGAGGCTGCTTGCTTTGCAGCTGCATCAGCTCGTGCATTACCTTTTGAAATCTTATCCTGTTGTTTTGTATGAGCTACACATTTACAAATAGCTACTTTGGTAGGCAACTGAATAGATTCTAATAGCTCCAAAATAAATTGCGCATGATTAATAGGTTTTCCACTGGATGTAATCATGCCTCTATTTTCTTCATTGTTGTGCAAACACATGCACTGTAGAAAAAGCATACTGACTATCAGTATATATGTTCACTTTCTTGCCTTCTACTAAAGTACATGCTCCTGTCAAAGCTACCAGTTCTGCTGCTTGAGCATACAAGTTGTGTGGCAAAGTTTGTGCTTCTAAAATTTCAGTGTCTGTAACTACTGCATACCCCACCAGATTCTTCCCTGTAGGACCCCTTCTGCATGAGCCATCCACGTAATATGCCACCTCAGCATCATTCAAGGGCATCAATTGTCATATGAAGTTGGCTCAGCAGTATAGTTAGACATGAAAGATGTCTAGCAGGAGAAAGGTATGCAACTTTTTCTTGCAGCAGAATTATTGCAACTGCATGAGGCATTCTCAATGTGAGAGGGTGGAATAACACCACTGAGGCTGAAGCCTGCACTGCCATTGCTGCTGCAACTACTGCTTGTACACAGTGAGGCAAAGATTGCACCACTGGGTCTAACTGTGATGAATAGTAAGCTATGGGGCATTGCTTATCCCCATGTTGTTGCTTTAATACTGATGTCATGTACCCTTGCTTACAATCTACGGTCTGAAAGAACCGTTTGTGATAATTTGGAAGTCCTAAAACTAATGAAGAAGCTATTAACTGCTTCAACCTGCAGAAAGCCATTTCTGCTTCTGTTCTCCATTGTAAAATAATTTGGTACCCAGCTCCAACAAAAATTAGTTGTACCTAAGAAAGACATTATTTCTTTCTTAGTTGTTGGTTTGGGTGCTTGCAAAATTGCTGTTTTTTTTTTCCTCTCTTTTTTCCTTTATCTAGTATTCTACCTTTATTGGATATCACATATCCCAGGTATCTAACCTGTTTTTTCCAAAGTTGTAACTTACTTTTGTTTACTTTGTGTCCTTGTATTGCTAAAAATTTTAATAATGCTACTGTATCCACCCGGCACTGTTGCTGGGTGCTGCTAGCAAGATGTCATTTACATAAAGTAGAATTTGACTACCTTCCGGTGGGGTAAACCCTGCCAGGTTGCTAGCCATTTTTTGTGCAAATATTATTGGGCTCTCACAATATCCCTGTGGTAGTCGAGTATATGTATACCTTTTACCCTGAAATGTAAATGCAAACCAATATTGACTATCAGGATGTATAGGTATTGAAAAGAAAGCATTGCTTATATCTACCACGGTAAAATACTTCTGTTGTGGCTTTAAATCATTCAACAAGGTATGTGGGTCTGGCACCGTAGGTGCTCTAGGTATTACTGCATTATTTACAGCTTGTAAATCTCGTACCATCCACCATTCCCCATTTGCTTTTTTAACAGAAAATAGGGGTGTATCACATGGTGAATCAGGAGATTCTACCAGTACTCCTTTTTTGAGTAATGCTGCTATTATAGGCTTAATTCCTACTTCTGCATCCTTTTTCAAAAGGTATTGTCTTTTCTGTGGTCTAAAAGCTGACTTTGGGGTAATTGTAACTGGTCCTGCTGTTTGAATAAGCCCTACATCTAACTTGCCTGTTGACCACAGAGTTGTTGGAATTTTACACAAGGCCTCTTCTTTTTCTTTTAATAAAAATGCTAATCAGCTGTCCTCACTAGATTGCAAGTATACAGCTGTATGTGTCTGTGTCGACCAATTCAGTTTTTGTTTTTGTATCCCTTGTCCTGACATTTTTAAATCAGTCTGTTTTCCCATTTTGTTACCTTTTTTTCTAAGTCTGCCCATTTAACACTTTTGTTTCTTGTCAAACTGACATGTGGCAGTCTATTGGACTTATACAATTTCATGAATTCCTGAGGTAATGAACAGCTTACTACACTGTTTCCCTCAGTATCCCAACATAAAGTTCGTAATATTAATCTGTCAGCAGGATTTTTTTTGAACAATTCTTGCTCATATTTCTTATCAGGTCCTGGTGTGCTACAGTAGTATAGAGTACAATGTAACAAGTGCTGCTGATCAGTGTCAAGGGAGGGTACCTTACTGATGGCTACGTTCATCAGTTCTTTGGTTACTGCCCTGGACCAGTCATAACTAGGTCCTGGCTGTACCAATAATAGACTTCACCCTCTGATCACACCACAAAAGCATCCATTTGTCTTTGTGCTTCCATACCCTGCATGGTAGGAACTACTGCTATGTCAAATATCTGCACAAGGTCTCTTCCCAGTAAGTTTACTGGATATTTTGCAGAAACTACAATTTTACTTTTCTGAGTCATACCTGAAACAGGGTCAGTTATTGCTATATTATGGGAGAGTGGTTCCTGTATAGCTGTCCATTTGCTGCTTTTACTAATATATAATCAGGTGATTCAGAATGTTTTGGTAACTTGGAGGGGTGTATCAAAGTCCGTGACGCTCCTGAGTCACACAGGAATTTGACTTCCCTTCCCTCCACCAGAAGTGTCACTTCTGGTTTTGTATCTGCTAGGTAGAGCTCCAGGCTCAACAATGCTAAATCTAAAATTTCATTTCCATTTTTATCCTCTACATCTGTTTGTACTTCCTCTATTCCCTCTACTACATTCACATTTTGTTTTTGTTTATTAACCTTTCCTGATGATTTTTGATTGTTATCACTATCATATAGTCAGTCCTCATCTCCATTATCTTCTGTCATTGCTTTCTTATTTTGTTTACAGTCCCTAGCTAGATGTCCTTTTTACCTGACTGTAATACAAATACTTCAGCTCTGTCTTCAGCAGTGAAGACTTGTGCCTTTTTTTTTCTTTTCACTATTAAAGTGTCTTTCAGCATGTCTAGCATACTCAAGTAAGGCTTGCAGCCTGCTTGTTCGGTGATCTATCATATGCTTTGTAATAAAGCTACTGATAGAGGCAATGCAACCTTTTAAAAATGTATTTTTTTAATTGTTGTTTAAAGCATTCTAATAATCTAGCATAATATCCATCTATTGTCTCATTTTCCTGTTGTATGCATTGATTAATGCAAGTTCAGTCTGCTTTAAGTTTTCATTTCTCAGAGATTCTGTCTGTCAGACCTTTCACTATGTTGTTTAATGTTTTTGAATTTCTAAGCTTCTGTTTTTCTACAATTTGCTTCCTTAATCCACCTGTGTGCTTGAGGTATGCCTAGTTGGTGCTGCTTTTTTGCCTGACCTCCTGCATCAGATTTAAGCTGTTTAAGGAGTTTAACTAGTGAAAGTTTATCTAGTTTACTATCAAATTCATATTTGTTAACACATTTTGCAAAATATCTCACATTATCTGCTCGCTGCAATTGCATATACTTCACATTATCCGTTAGGGGCGGATCTCGTGATCTCTCAGTGCACTGATTTCCCATGTCTTAAAAAAGACTGTTACGTAACCCTTCTCTTGTACCACGTAGTATCTTCTTCCCGGTATCCACAGTAGTGTCTAGAATGACTGTTTACTTTGCTCTGTTTTTCCCCTGATCTATGACCAAATATACAGTACTTCAATACATTCTCGACCTGCTATCACAAATCTTAACAACAGTACACTGTAACCTGGTCCCTGATCTAAAACAAAGACAAAGAGGGAAATTCTTCTTACCTGAGCCTCCTGTTTATGACTGCATATTTTTCTTCTTGGGGTCCAATTTTCCGCTCTTCAGCCACAGATCAGAAAGTGGACAGCCTCTTTACACACAACAATTCAGTCAGAGGTCTTTTCACTTTAAGAAGAACCATTTTGGCAGCTTCTCCTGCGCAGATTTATTACCACCCATGCACTCTGACCTGTAGCTTACCAAGGGAATTCCGGTCCAAAGGACCAAAATGTCAAATAAATTGTTAAAATCAGACTGTAAAAATCATTAGGCTTTTCAAAATGACAGTCAATAACACAGGAAGCTCAAGTTCAAATAACGTTTCTTTACTAATGTACATTAGGAGGCAAAAAACTATACAAAACAAGTATAGAGTTTTGACTGATTCCATTCAGGAAATAAACTTCTTTAAATACACTATACATTCAAGCTGCACCCACCTTACTGACGTGGTCAGTCACAGGGCACTTACATCATTACAGTCTACAATATTCTATTCATAAGAAAGTGCTGAGGTAATGCTTTTTAAAAACTTTCCCATGAGAATAATACAGCCTTGCAAGGCACCTGGTCAATTACAATGTCTTCCTGTAAATGTTGCTTTTCCAAGGTTCCAGGGCCTGTACGAATACAATAGTCAGTTCATTTCTTAATACGTTCCTTTGTTTCTCTGGTAAGCAGCTGTACTCTATCTTCGATAGAGCTCACAAGGCCATCCTTCTCGGTGGAAGGAAGAAAGATATACATGCATACATATTTATTTCTCTCTAACCCAGCAGATAATAATTGCTGAAAGACATAAGCCTGCTGAGCTGGCTACTGCCAGGGTCAGAGGTTAACCACACTGCAGCTAAGCTTCAAGCAATTACATGCAAGATCATTTCTACTGCCATATTGTTAAATAGAATCAAATGCATTACATATTATACTGTTTCTAAACTAGCACTACATATATGTTTAAGTTCATATTTTTCTAACACTTCCCTGGACCCCTGTCTAGCTGGGTGACTGACGTGATCCCTGGGTAAATTTCTTATCTCCCATCTAGGTGTCAAGATTCCTTTTGATAAGGGCCAAGGAGGCATTCTGCTTGACATGTATGGGCATTCTATTCCAGAGTATGGGGAGTCTCTGGGTCAGGAACCTACTCCTTCCAGCATGTTTTGTTCATTGTGATCACAAGGTTTAGGTCCCTGAAGTGTGTGGCTCTGATGGATTGGGATTTCTTTAAGTGTAGCATGTCCAACAGTTCTGGGTTTGACATGGCCTTGTATGTTAAGCAGAGATCATCTCTGAGTAGAAGATATCCGACAGAGTATAGCTGGAGTTTTTTTAGTCGGTCAGCATAGGACATCTGCTTTAGACCTGTGATTCTTTTAGTGAGGTATTTCTGTGGCCTTTCGAGGTGTCGCAGATGTCTTGTGAGGTACATACCAAATGGGGCGTTGTACTCTATGATGGGTCCAATGAGAGATGAGTACAGTGGGACAATAACCTCCTTTTTTCTGGATGAAAAGCCCTTAGTGATGAGGTGTGCCACACAGAAGGATTTCCTGACTGTTGTGGTGATGTGGTTATCGAAGGTAAGACCACTGTCCACCTGTGTTCCTAAGTCTTTTATCACACTTTCCGTGTGTAGTGCACTGCCATCTATGTGGTAATTTATGGGTACATGTTTTTTCTCAAAGGGGATAACTATACACTTCTTGGCATTGAGCTTGAGCCCATGGCTCTGGCACCAAGCATCTGTTTCTGTAAAGCCCTTTTGTAGAATATCCACATCATTTGGGAATTCAATAATGGCTCCCAGTCTGCAGTCATCTGCAAACTTTCTTAGCCAGAGTCCCTCGGTGTTGGCCTGTACTTCAGAGAAGTAGATGCCAAACAAGAGCAGTCCCAGAAGTGAACCCTGAGGTACTCCACTTGTCGCTTGTCTGGAGCTGGATTTGGAGTCGGCTACTTTTACATTGTGGGTTCTGTCAGTAGGCCAGTTGGCAACCCATTGAGTGACATAGGGATTTATGCCCAGCTTAGTAAGTTTATCTTTTCCATATCATCAAACAAGGACCCAATCATGCCCCTCCTCTCTGTTCAGAACACATCAGTCATGACTTCTCAGATGTCCTCCTGATAATTGTCTCAATCCTGGTCATGTCATTGTCTTCTCCAGGGTGCAGACTGGATGGCTCATGCAGGAGTGGGTCCAGGTCCATCAGCATTGCCATCATCCTCATCACTGTCATCCTTGGAAGCCTCTGGAAGTGGCCTTGCATGTGCTCATTGTCATGTTCAAATCAGAGGACATCCATGGGTCCCATGCTCTGTAAAGATTAATTGTAAAACACATCAAAAAAGAAAAGCAAATGTCTATCACACAGCACAGTCCCACAAATACCATAGCACAACACAATATGATTGTGATGACAATTTACACACGGACTGAAAAACATCAATTATGGACATAGTTACCTATGGCCATATATGTCATAGTCCTAAAAAGAACATCAGTATTCTTTTCTGAACAATTCTATATGCTTAGAGACACACATACGGGTTATTAGCTTTGCAAGAATGCATGAATGCTCAAATCAACAGATTGTACTGTCTGCATTCAATAATTTATTTATATGAGCAGTCACAAAGTCTCATTGTTAAAATGAGGAGAAAGTGATCTGACAATATTGTGGACAATAGGCAAACCATATGACAAACATCTGAGACAGGCAGCATTATATTTGGCTGAATATACATCAATATAATGAGTACAATATTAAAAACAATTTGATATGTTCAATAAATGCAACTGTTGAAATATCAGAATCTAATATATTTGTTACTAACAGCATTCTATGTTTACAACTGCATGCATTATCTACCAAACCAATTAGCAATCAAAAGCCTGAAAAAATCAAAACACTGTGAATATGCTTGCTGATACTAAAGTCCTGAAATCAAATGGGTATCTGCTCAACTGTCAGTAAATCTAAGCTATAACTGTGTTTCTGAAAAACACCCAAGGGGTTGGAGGCAGATGCAACACCAATGTTGACCTGCAGGCTATGCTGAATATGAACTGCAGCAATCAAATGGGTATCTTCTCAAGTGTCAGTAAACTTAGACTATGACTGTGATTCTACAACAACTTCCAAGTTGTCTGAAGAAAATGCAATACCAATGTTAACTGAAGGGTATGCCAGAGTCTGCAAACAGTAACACAACAGACACCTATTCACACTAAGAGAACGCAGGCTATACACTACAGGTCAATCACCAGAAAACACAACCACACACGCACAAATGTAACAAACTATGCATTATAAGCACTAATCAAAGCACTTAGACTTGTATCCAAAGCATCCATATAACAAGATGTGTGACCAATATACTAATCCAACTGTTATTTAGTTAGTGGAGACATTTTTAAAAATGTGTGCTGAAACAATGACTTAGTCATATATAAAATATCAACACTATTAGATTCACTTACCTTACCTGATGCAGGGTGGGTATTCCTGCATTCTAATCAATATACTAGTTATTATGAAAAATATAGACCTGTAAACATGGGAAGATGCATTTCAGTTCATAAAATAGGTAAAATAATCAACACACCTCTCTGCCTGCGTTGATGCACATGGCTCTGTGCCGGCTGCAGTCCTCCTCATCTGAAATCAAAAAAGAGAATGTATGAATAATATATTCTTTTTTTTTTCTTTTTTCCAAAAACATTTTTATTAAATTTTGTTAATAAACATGGACATAAAGTATTAAAAATAAACAATATAAACATAATAACTATTTACATTATATACAAACATCCATGATAAACATTTGTTTTATCCAAGAAAGGTAATCAATATTTATCTAACAATCTCTCCAATTTTTGGCAAGCTAGTCTTGTGTGTTACATTTGATGATAAATAGTTTGCATTTCTTTTTTACATACAGATTTTGCTATTGAAATAAACTCAGCAAACATAAGATCTTGCTTATTTTTCCAGTTCAATGTAATTATTTTTCAAGCAATAGCTAAAATTAACCAAAGAACAGATAATTGATGTCTAGGAATTACACTTGGGGTAGGGACATTGAATAATATCAAAGAGCTAGTAATATGACAGTTATCAGACCACAGGGCTTTTGCGAAATGTCTAAAATCACTCCAGTATTGTGTGAGAGTTCTACATTCGATGAACATATGAACCCAGTTGGCTTCAAGAATATCACCACACCTCCAGCATTTGCTTTCATTACTCTTGGGTATAAGGTCAATTCTGTGTGGAGTGTAAAAGCTTCTATGAATATATCTCCAGGTATATAGTTTCCAATATAAAGATGATGAAGTGTTTTTTATTGAATTTAATAACTGTTTCTTATTATCATTAGATAAAGGTTCACCATTAATCTTTATGGAGTAATTCCAAAAAGCTTGGTCAAAGTAATCAAGTCTTGTCATAGGATTTTATATACAGGTGATATGCTTAATTTATGTTCAATGTTCATTGAACTACACCATATGAATAGTTGTATCAGTCTTGGTATGATATCAGTTTCCAGATTTATTGACACTCTCACTTTATTTTCAACAAACTGTCTTAAAGATTGAATACAGAGCCAGTTTATCTTGACAGACATTATATCTGGCTAAGAGAAAGTTCATTGGTTAGATTTTCTTATTGTCTATAAACTGGTGCCAAAACTTTAGATTATTCTCTTTAAGATTCCGCATCTTATTGATATTGAAGGTATCTAGGCAATCTGGTGTATAAGCTATGGGAAATGTAATGAAAAAGGTATTCTTTAGACTATAATTGTTGTCGATTATACTTTTGAAAATATAAAATATTTGGTTTATACCATATGAGAAGTGGCTAAATTTCTTATTATATAAGCAATATTCACGGAGTATCCAAAATATTTTGTTAATTCCAAAGGTTTCCTTAAACTGGGTTTCTGAGTTCTCAGAGGAAGTTATATGTATGTATTTCATGTACGTGTTTCCAGCTAGAGGTGTATATGGATGAAATCCAGTGTAGTATTATGTTAATAATAACAGATTTGGAATATAATTCTATGTTGGGAAAGCCAATTCCATTACTGTCCCAGGCTCTAACATGCCATTTATAGGCTATTCTTGGTTTCTTTGGGAACCATAGAAAAGTTAGTAATAGGGAATCTATTTGTTTAAAGAATTTCTTAGGCGGAGGTAAAATCAATGATTATAAAATAAAATCTTGGGCAAAATAATCATTTTTTATTAATGTAAGTCTGTCTTCCATGATGAAAAACATTTTGTTCCACTTTTTAGCCAAGTCACTGATTATAGCTACCAGTTTAGTGAAGTTAAATTTAATAGTCTCATTCCATTTATTCTTAATACTTATTCCTAGATAATCTATCTTATCGTTTTCCCAGTTGAATGTATTGTATTTTTGCAGATTGCTATTTATTTTCTTATTGATTGAAAGTGTTTTGGTTTTATTTTAATTAAAATTGAGCCCTGAGATTTTTCCAAATAGAGTTATGGCATTCATGATATGTTGTAAAGAGCCTTCTATGTCATTGGATGTTAGTAGAATATTGTCAGCAAAAAGCTGAACTTTTGGACAGTATCCTTCATTAACTTGAAATCCTTTGATATTTGGGCAATTTCTAATAAATGAAGCAAAAGGTTCCACTGATAAAGTGAAAAATAATGGGGCTAGAGGGCAACCTTGTCTAGTTCCCTTATGAATTTTTACTGGGGATGATATTCATGAACCGATCTTAACAAATGCTTTAGAATCACTATAAATATTTAATGTCAGTTTAGTGAAATCTGAAGTAAAGTTAAATTCTTTAAAGATTTTTTGTAAGTATGACCAACTAAGGGAATCAAATGCCTTATCAATATCCAGACTAATAATACTTAATTGTTTTTTGGTTTTATTTGCAATGTCTATTAGAGACAACAGCTTAATAATATTGTTGTGCACTTTTCTATGTAAGATAAAGCCAGTTTGATCAAAGTGTATTAGATTGGGTAATATATTCTTTAGTCATTTGGCCAGGATAGACATCAACATTTTATAATCAATATTTAACAATGATATGGGTATAGGATGCACATAGTTGGGGGTCCTTACCTTGTTTCAGAATGGGGGAAATTATTGAGTACTTCCATGAGGGAGGGAAAATGAAGTCTTGTTTAACCATGGAGAATGTGTTTAATAATAACTTTATTGTGTGCTTTGGAAGAATTTTATATATTTCTCGGATTATCTCATATAACCCTGGGGCTTTATTATCCTTCAAATTTTTTACTTGTTCTTTCACTTCTGCTAAGGTTGTTTATTTAGGGTACTGTTTTGTTGTTCTGATAGCTTAGTCTTGATATTTTCTTGTAGAAATGTATCTATTACATTGTCTGAATCTAGTGGTGATTACATGTCACTGATTGACCTATAATGATTTCTAAAGGCTTCTAATATACCTCCTAAATCAGTTGTTATTTTTACTGTGTTATTATTCTTGTATTTAATTTCATTAATGTGATTTTGTTTATTAATTTGTTTGGATCTGATAGCTAGTTTATGTAAATGTCTGGGGTTTACTGAATAGGAGTGTAGTTTAATCTTTTCTAAGCTTATAGCAACCTTATGGTTCAATATTTCTAAATATTTGTGGTTTAGCTTAGACATTTCAGTAAGTACTCCTTTATCATTTGATTTTAAATTTAGTTTTAACTTGTATATTTTGGCTTGTAAATCAGAAAGTTCCTTGTCCCATTCCTTTCTCCTTTGAAAATACCAAGCTTTAACTCCACTAAAGATGTGCACTTTTAATGCATCCCAGAGTATATCTGTTACTTCACCATTATTGTTGTTTTCCATAAATGCATTTATTTCTTTTAATAACCACTCCTTAAAACCTTTTAACTTAGTAACATAGCCTAGGATTCTTTGAAAAATTATCATATCATCTTTTTTCACAGTCAAGCTGAACAAAAACGCATTGTGGTCAGAGAGTAGCCATGACCGTATTGCAACATCACTTATTTTAGATTAAAGAGTGTTAGAAACAAAAATCTTATCAGTATTAGTTTGTGTGCCAAATTGGAAAGAATAATGAGTGTATTGAAGTGAATTTTGAACTCTTAAATTATGTATGTCTCTAAAATTTATTGAGGCTATAAAACTGTTTACCTTTTTAGCTTGTGTCATTAATTTAACCTTACTATTTTTAGAGGTGTCTTCATCTGATAACAAGCAATTGAAATCTCCTGCCAGAATAATTTCTCCCTTTGCATGTAAAGTAATGAGATCCAAGTATTTCTTCACATATTTAGTTCCTATACCAGGAATCCAATATGAGTTTACAAGTGTGAAGCATTTCTTATTAACTTCTAGCACTACTAAGCTTAACATTCCATCTTTATCTGAAAAGGTGTTTAAAATTTTAGGTAGTGTATAAGTATTATTCCATAGTATAAGACTACCTCTCCTTTTGGCTCTAAAGCAGGAATCCATGAGAACTGTAAAACAAAAAACATTAAATGATAATTTTTGCAAATCCTTCTCCAGCAAGTGGGTTTCCTGCAAGAAGATTATCTGAGCTCTGTGCATTTTAATGAATTAAATTTTTGACATTGTTATTTAAGCCATTAATATTTAATGATAAGCATTTATATATCATCATTTGTTAAAGTTATATTTAGAGCATCAATAATACTTTCCATGTATAAATACTTGACGCAATTCATGAAGTTATGTATCATGGATGAGTCAAAAATCTTTAGAAACAAATTCTAAAATCAATAACTAAGAAAACATACATACATGGAACCTAAAGTTCCAGGTTTAGTTAATAAATTAACTAAACCACCCTTTAACACCATCTCACACACCAAAAACATACATAAATAACTTCTGCTTTAAATGTAGTATATACAAACAGTAAAGCATTTCTAAGGTAACTCAAACAAATTTGAACATAAAAAGTCCATCAGGCAATCACACTGGATTTGTATGTAATATTGTGTAAACCACTACTAGGTACTGGAAAATAAGGAGTCAGTTTCACCAATTAACCTAGTTGCTTTATCAGCATAAGCTTCTAATACCTATATATTTTATACCTGTATTACAGTCTCTTGTGTTTATAACTTTAGCAATACAGAAAAAAAAGTGGGGGGGACCATATGTTGGTCTATTAATACTAACTGATCAGAATAGAGTGACCTAGGACATTTTAACAAACCATTCCTACAGTGTATATGGTCATACAAAAATTTGAATCATAGTATCATAACTATCATTGCAAATGAGTCTGATTATATTGCTTTAAATCTGCATCAGTGAGAATACCTAATATAGATTAAAGTTGCTTAAGCATGAAAGCAGAAGAAGGAAAAGGAGACTCAATCCTATATATATCTTTACATTCAGAATATTAAAAAAAATTGGTTGTTTAAGTAGTCAAATATTAATATATTATCATTTAGGGCATGCTATCAAAGCAAAGAATGGTATCCTGTCAGACTTCAGTGTTTCAAAGTAACAGACATATAGTAGCATTAAAATGCAATTTTCCTCATTAGACTAGTAAAATAATCACTCCATTAAAGTCCTAGCTTGTTAAAATACATATTTAAAGTAATTCCATACCTTTAGATGCATAAAAGATGAAAACACAACCAAAAACAGTTACTTTTTCTTGTAGTTTCATTTTCAGCTTTACTTCCTGGTTTCCAAGTCATGCATGAGTTCAAAGGTCGTGTGATGTCATCACTCACTGCATTCTTGCTTCCAGCTTCTCTAGCTTGCTGCTAGTGTCCTGTAGATGCTCGTGCATGTGAAGAAACAGTCACAGAGGCTTAGAAAAGGCATTTCTGGTGGGAATTTCAAACAACTAAGTTTTCTCCATTCTAAAGAAATATAAAAAGTGCATGAGCATCCCCAGCAGTGAAAAAAAACATGAACAGCCCTTCTCTAAAAATGTTGAGAAAGTAAGATTTTCCCCATAAATCAATAATTTACATCCCTTAAACCAAATTAGGTTAAGAATTAATATTAGAGCATTTAGTTAATGTAAAGCACTAAATGTTGATATATTACACTAAGAAATGCAGATTTTAAGTAAATACATATATATTAATCATGATATGAACATCTTTCAAAAATGTCAAGAGGAACAAAACTATTTTAAGTAAAGCATCTCCTAAGGGCACTTTTGTTGTGGGGATTCTATACAGTGTAATCATAACAGACTAAACAGTAAACTCTAAAGTGTTACCCCACCACTAACACACATGAATGCTTTACTTTGGAAATCAGGAATTAATAGTAAGATAGCATGACTTTTGTATCCTAAATTAATACATAATGAAGTTAACTGCTCCCCAGTTATAGTAAACATATGGCATGAAAGAAGAAGAAAAAAAAAAATATATATATATATATATATATATATATATATATATATACATATACATATACATATACATACACATATGTACATACAAACATTCTAAAGACCTGCATCTGGAGCATCTCTCCCTGAGCCTCTGCTGAAAACAGGCTCTGTGGAACCTAGTCAGACTTTCCCAGCCAACAAATGTTAAATAAATAAATATAAAACGCACACTTATACACACACGCACACACACACACATATATATATTTTATATATATATATATATATATATATATATATATATATATATATATATATATATATATCCACACACACACACACACACACACACATATATATATGTATATATATATATATATATATATATATATATATATATATATATATATATATACACATACACATATACACATACATACATGTATACATACATAGATATATGTCTATGCAAAATAAAGACCTTTGTTTTGTATATGTAGTCCAATAAAATATTATTAAAATAAAGACACTTTACCTTTGCTTTGTGTATATATTCCAATAAAACATTAAGTAAAGAGTTCTGCAAGAAAGTATTTAGTATTATTTGATAACAATCCTATTTGTCTTTTAATTTTTTATTTCCACTTTCTTTAACAGTCCAAGTGTTCTTAGTTGCATGTCTTTTCAGACTCTGTGTAGACCATTCTATGTCCTCTATATAAGTTAGTATTTTTTTTTCTTGTGAATAAAGTCCAACGCCTCTGACAAAGAGCTAAAGATCTTCTCATCTTCTGGTAAAAATATTTTATCCTGGAGAGAAAGAGGATTTGTGCTTTGATGTTAACTTTTTAAACAGATTTTATCAAGGGAACACATTCTTTCCTTCTAGGTATGACAGAAGAAGTATAGCCATTGTCAAAATGAACGAGTTTGTCCTTTATCTTGATGGGAGAATTATTCCACGCAGACTTCAGAACCAAATCCTTATCTTGGGAGGCCAAAATTCTAACAATGATGGATCTGGGGTTAGGAGAAACTGTTGTTGAAGCAGGTTTTGCTAGAGACCAGTAAGCCCTCTCTATACTGAAGGAAAGGGCTTCAGGAAGACAATGATGTTGGAAGCCAGTTATTAAGAAAGTGTATCATATCAGTTCCCTCTTCCTTTTCTGGTACTCCATAGATTCTAATATTGTTTCTCCGTGACCTACTTTCTAGGTCTTCCAGCTTTTCTGTTAGTTTTGTATTCTGTTTCAAACGAAACTCATTTTGACTTTCACATTCCATCAGTCTGCCATCCATCTCTGTTACAGATTCCTCGATAGAAGCAATTTGTTCAGAATATTTTTAGCCATTTCACTAAGAATGTCCAGCTGCTTGCTACAGTCTTGTTTAATAGTATCTAATTTATTCTCTAGTTTGTCCATTTTTATAGATAATTCTTGAATAGTAGTTATTAATGTTCGCAGCTCCTTCTTTACCACACTGTCCTGATGAGAGTTCTTCGAGTTACTCATACTTGGATTTCTTGAGGAAAAACTTCTTGACAGGAAAAAATAATAAAAACTTATTCTTTAGTACTAATTTTTGAAAAATAATAAAGGACCTATATTCCAAATCCTCTGATATACCTTTGGAGTAGTATTTCCAAAAATTAGATTAAATTTCCTGACAGAATAAAAATGTTATAAGCAGAGCTAATATTCAGTGCTGCTAGCAGTCTGGCATCTTGGCCACGCCCCCATAATGTATTCTTCAAATATCACTGATATACATTTCTCAGCACAGTTTATAGACATTTCTTTTTGAAGAACATTAGATAATCACAGTATGCAGATAACATTTTTATAATCAGATATTAACATCTTTAAACACAGATTGGAGTACATGAGATTTAAACCTACAACCACAGTCTACAGCCAAACTCTAACCTTGTTAGAGAACTACCTGCCTACCTAACACATATTACCTGAAAAGTTATGTTTTGCATGCAGTGAAAAGACTTTATGTTATGACATCATCTGGATGGGGATGGGCTACTAATAAGGATCTTGGTTTAGGATTGCAAAGTATGTTGTTCATGTAGCTAAACATTTGGAAAATTACATTCTTCAGGCAGAGTGACAGTGTCATGTAGCATACATCATCTGTGAACACAACCATACATTTTGCTGTACATAATGGACACAGTAACATATGTGTGAGGGCCACGATATTCCTAGCAAATTGCACATCACTAGGGAAATACATCCATCTTCCCTGTTCTGTATTTCAACTGTTAGTCTGCCAATCCCAGTCCCTCAAAATTTAAGGTTGATGTTGTTCTACTATTGACTTTAATATTTCATGCAAAAACAGACCTTCATAACACCTTTGCAAAGAATGCAATATTAACCAGAAATTGCTCGTATAACAGGATTTAACAAGATTTACTGGCCCCATGGTTAAATAGCTGATATTAAAGGAACGTTATAGATTACAGATATGTTAGTAGGAATTCAAAGTTATTCCCAACCATGCTGAAAATATACGTCAGTATCAATAAGTGTAATATGCTTCTACATATAAATGGTATGGATATATTAAAGCAAGATAACAGTTTCCAATATACGTATCTCATGTGGATTTGAGCACACAGCACATCAAAATATAGACATGATGGCCTGTTTCCTTACAATCTGAGCTACCAGCCAGCACATGCGAGTCTTAAACAAACAGATACTCCTCTAGAAACCCTGTTATTAGAAAGCTGATGTTACCAGAGCATTACGCATTATGGAACTATTCATAGAAATTCAAAGATTAACTCAGTGAGTTGTTACCATGCACGACATAACTATTAATATAAAGTATTGCAATATAGATCTTCAAAAAAATGCTATGTGTGAATTTAACCAAGGCAACACATGCAGATATATGTTTCACCTATGTGGATTGAAACCTACAGCATACCAAAATGTAGACATGTGGGATGGTTGCTTTACACACCAAGCTAACATTCAGCATATGCAATTCTCAAGCAAACATTCAGCACATGCAATTCTCAAACAAACAGATACTGCTCTACAAACCCTGTTATTAGATAGCTGATATTATCAGAACATTATGGATTATAGCCATATTTATAGAAATTCTAAGACTACCTCAGTGAGTCATTACCATGCGAACATAAATATTAATATAAAGTGCTGCAATATGGTTCTCCCATAAAATGCTACGTATGAATTTAACCAAGGTAACAGGTATAGATGTATGTTGCCCTTTTGTGGATTGTAACCCACACCATGCCAAAATGTAGACATGCTGGCCAATTGCTTTACAGGTCAAGCTAATGTACAGGAAGGGTTTCAGTTTAGAAAACAGGTCCTGCACGTGTTTATTAGAAGTCCTGCAGAGAATGGATGAATATGGAAAATGCAAACAATTACTAGACCTTTTATTCTAAAGAAATAACTGTTATCAACACATAAATAAAAACATGTGTAAGCGGTCAGACATGCATTACTTGTTAAATTAAATAAACATGTCTGTGTAATCATTTAGGAGGAATGATGTAATGAAGTTATATACATATTTTTATTCCAATGACTAACAGTGTAGTGATACTGTGGGACTATAATGGAAAACTATGAAGTGCGCAGTCATCTGTGGCCTAGGTGCTACAGGTGACTGTGATGCACGAGGACAGTGGCTATGTGAAATTATGTGGTTAGATGTTGTAAAACATATGTATATGTACAAAGGACTTAATTATGGATATTACACACATTATTAAATAAACAACTTGGAAATCAAACTAGTAGGTAGTAGGACAGTATTTACTAAGTCCAGTTAATTATCCATATGAGATAACTGCCCCAGCAGCTAATACATGGCTATTAAAACATCTATCTGATATATATGGGACAGAAAAATAACTATATCATCCATAGCAATGCTCAGGTATGGATAGAATCTTGGGGTTCCTATCGCATGATCGAAAATTGTAAATGGCGAATGCATATTGAGCGAACCCGATTGGTCAAAACATCATGTGCGTAACATGGAAATCGAAGTAGGAAATATTTTCCCTTTACTTCAATGCAGTGCAATCTCAGAGTAGGAATATTTAAGTAGCGGGGTGTGGGTGTGCAGGGGGGCTTGCCCCCTGCCTACAGGGTTTAGGTAAGTATATATATATATTTTTTTTATTATATTTTCGAAATTTCAAACATCGCTCATATGATGTCGACCATATGGTGTTCGATGTCTGAAACTTTTGAAATATAATATAGACCCGAATCTTGACACTTACTGTAGGGATCTACAGGCTGCGACCGCACCTCATTGACCCTCCTTCAAAGCTCATCCATGTTCCTCTGATGAACGTGATTATAGTGGTAATGAACTTGTACTCCAGTGTGGTAGATCCCTATCCTGTGTTGGTGCTCCCTCATGATCCAGTTCCGTTAGACAATCGTGGCAAAGTTCCTGGGTTTGGCTCTCATCTGTTGCTCCAATCTGGCATGCACTGTCAACATCTGGGTTACCTCCTCATCAGTCCAATTGGGAGTACGACCACATTTCATCTTCCTAAAAGTAGCCATTATGATCCTCAAGTTTAAGAAGTCTGGAAAATACAACCACAAAGAAATGATCTCTGAGGTACCACTCAGATCACAGTTAGCAATGGTCTGATCAGTAAAGTTATCAAAATTCATATTTGAATGTGGTGCTGATATCATGTTATGTGATCATTCGAAGATAATGGGCATGTGCCATACATGATATCATTTATCAATACCTATTGGGTGTTTATGCAATACACCTCGGTGTTTCAGCACATAAAGTCAATTTACGCGAATATGCATAAATGGGATTCTTAAAACTTGAATTTTAATGAACCTCATCAATTATGTATGATGCAAATGTTAATTAAAGGTTTGATTCTGTGATTTGGGCTTTGAAGTACATTTGGCAATTGGTAGCACTTCTGTTTTGGTGATTAGTAAATCTCTTAAAGTTAGTAATTTCAAAAGGTACATGCTTAAATTAATTTTTACTCAAAATGTTATTTTAACAGAAGTTGTTATAAGTTACTGAAGTGATGTTGTCTTGAACTTTATGCATACAGGTATTTTCTTTTAAATAGTTTATTTCAGTCCCATAATCAGTTGTATAGACAGACTTCCATTACAACTGTGAACAGCATATGAAGGATGATTTATGGATCATCCAGAATTATTATTATTATTACTGATAATTCCTTGCACTCTGTGGTGTAACTACGTATCTAGTATATGATGTTGATATTACAGATGGATATTAATTCATGTCTCCTAACAAACTGTTAAATATGTCCTGTTGCTGCACCTCTTAACAAAGGTATTATCAGTACTCACTCAATATACTAAGGATCGGTACTGTCTGTGGCCTGCTACGGATACTGAGGTTTGCCGACATTTTCCGTAATTTCTTCAAATTGTTACTTGTAGTATTTGAATATGACATGCAAACAGTCTCATGTGGCATGATGCTGCTGTCATTAGACCTCCATGGCATATATATGTTCATTGTCAGGAGTTCTTATCCCATTCATGAACTGTAAGGATGGTAGAAGTTATTTTTGATATGTTATTAGAGAAGAAGGCTTGGCTTATTTTCACTAATGATACTTTGCAACCAAAGGCCTTAACAATGAATTATTTATGAAATATTTAATATAACAGCTTTGAAAGTATCTTGGACCCTCATTTCATAGAAGTTAGGATATGTCTACTTTTGTATTCAACTGGCTTATTGTTATTATTGTTATTGTTATAATTATTGTTATTCCATGAACTCATTTGTTTCAACTGAATTATTTTTGCTTTATGTTTTCATTTAAATTCATATGCATTCTGGTACATTCTATTTAGAAATGTTCTAATTGATAAACTTTTTAAGTGCTTTACTGTATTTAAAACTTTTGAACCTTGAAGGCATATGCTGGAGTGCTAGTTCATTTTTTGTTTTTTGCACATTGTTCCTGGTTTCTCATAAAGTTGTTTTTTTGTGCCAAAATGATGTTTTTCTAAATTTTGGAGTGTGAAAGACACTATATTTGGCAAAAATCATGAAAGTTGTGTTCATAATAACATTTGTAATGCTGTTTGCATTAATATTCACAGGTCCGTCTATTTCGGGAATAAACCAGGAATCAACAGGTGAGAGTTTCTATACTGTTACTCTGAACATTATCTTGTTAGTGCCTCAACCTCATTACATGGCACTGCTGTTTACTGTAATATTGTTGTTTCAGTACCATTGTATACTACAGTTACGTCCAGTGGAGGGGCAAGCCATGCATTTTCAAGTGCAGACAGACCAGGTATGTGGCAGCAAAATTATCATAGCTTTCAACAATCTGAAAAAAAACACTAAAAACCGGTAGAACTCGTAACTGGTAAAAAATACAAACAAAGAAAAAAAACAGCTAGGCAGAGTCATGGTCTCAAGAAAAGATTGATTTAAGTGGTATCAATGGTTAAGAGGTTTCATCTTTATTAAAAGATAAGACATCTTCAGAAGCATACCATGCTAAAAATTCCAGCCAATTAAATAATTAAAAAAACACACACACCCAAAAAAACACCAATCAGATATATCACATAGTTAAAACACATTCTGAACTTCCTTAAAGTACATTGTTCAACCTTTCCTATGAATTATTAATAAAAGATTATTGTAAAGCTGAAAAAAAAACAATTGAACATCTGAAAAACAATCTCTTAAGCTCACTAATTATAGAAATATTGTCGTTAATCTTTGTGGGGCTAGTGGCATCTAATAGTAACTGCCAAAACATCTCTTTATCCAACAACTTATTTTTTTAGTGACTTTGCATAGCTTTCAACAATGTGTATCACATGTGATACCTGACATTTATGTCAATATTTGTTAATACAGGCCCATCTGGTGTGCGGTTGCAATGTTCATCATGTGAGCATTTGCAGCCCATGTTACTGTGTTGTACATGTGATGCTGTCAGCATTCTTTTTGCTAACTACATGACTGTGCTGTCTTTCTCTTTACTTACTCAGTTGGTAGTATGACTACAGTCAAGGCTTATTAGAGTGGATATGTACAGTTTTACCAAAGGCATACAAGTACTCTAAAGAGCTTAAATTATCTCTACACAAACCAGCCACAGTTAAAAGGTTTCAAAATATTTAATAATAAATAATTAAAACCACAAGACAATACTTTCTACTTCACAGTCAGTGCTAGTCAAGAGTTCAGAGATCACACAGAAATACTAAAATTAATTCAGTAGTACAGTTCTGACATCACAGAAAAACAGTCTAAACGTTCTAATTCTAGCTATCTCTAAAAGAAAACACAAGTCTAAGATAACTTACATAAGACAACAGGCAGAGTGATGAGCTGGATAATCAAGAAAAAAGTACATCATTTCACACTTTCCTGGTGTTCCCAGGTTGACAGAAACTGCATTTACATTCTTTTACACTTAGTGCAATAAAGGACATTCCGTACGTAAATTCTGGTCATTAACTTTAGCCTTAAAACAATAGGCAGGAAGCATTCATCTAGCCTGGCCGGAGCCGACTTTAGATCAAAGGGTCACAACATGATTTTACTGGGTCAGTAGAGTGCACTGTTACCACATTTTTGTAACAGCATTTTTTTCATTTAACACAACAAGCCTGTGATTCACATTCATATTTACAAATGATAGAATTATCTATAACATTCTATCTGGCTAGGCTGGCAGCTTTCACCCATCTCTACCAGTCTTCACAGATGCTATCCCTGGTAAGAATTTACAGTGCCCCATACACTCATCCAGGTTCATTCCAAACAGTGTCATAGAGGTGCTCTGCTTCACATGAATTCGCAGCCTATTCCAAAGATGTGGCAGTCACTGGAAGACAAATCTGTCCCTCCAGCATATTTTATTCAAGCCGCAGGCCATAGTTAGGTCCCTGAAATGGGTGTCTCCAGTCCCATTTGATTTATGGATGTGCAACAAGTTCATTAGGTTTGGGTCAGAGATTGCTCTGTAAGTCAGGCATAAGTCTTCCCTAAAAAGTCTATACGATACTGAATATAGTGACAGAGACTTTAGTCAGTCTGTGTAAGGCATGTGCTGGAGTCCCTTGATCTTCTTTCTTGAAAACCTCTGAGGTCTCTCGAATTGCTGCAGGTGCTTTGTATAGTACATGCCAAAAGGGACATTATACTCAATTATGGGCCTGATTAGTGATGAGTATAGAGGGTTATAACCTCCTTTGCTCTAGAGGCGGTCTTTGCTAATAATGTATGCTATGTAGAAAGTCTTCCTTACTACAGTAGACATATGATTGCCAAAGTTAAGGTCACAGTCTACTTGTGATTCCAGATCCCTTACCATTTAGAAGGTATTTAGGGTATTGTTAGTTTGATAGGGACATTGTTTTTACCGAAGGGAATGATGATGCATCTCTTTGCATTTAGTTTGAGACTGTGACTAAGACACCAGTTGGTCTGTGTAAGACCCTCCTGAAGTATTCTGATATCATTAGGGGATTTGATAACTGCACCCAGTTTGCAGTCGTCTCCAAACTTGGTCAGCCACAGCCCCTTAGTTTTGGCCTTAACTATTGAGAAGTATATACCAAACAGTAGGCTGCCCAGCACTGACCCTTGTGGCACCCTGCTGGTGATAGGTCTGCTGGTTGATGTGGAGTCACCCACTTTGATAGTGCATGACCAGTTTGTAAGCCAGTTAGCAACCCATCTTACAACAAAGGGGTTTACATTCAATTTGCTAAGTTTATCAATAATGCCTGAGTGTGGAATTGTGTTGAAGGCCTTGGCCAAGTCGAGGTATGCTGTGTGCACAGATTTGCCCTTGTCAATAGCCCTGGTTACATTTTTGAAGAAATCCACCAGGTTTAACAGGCAGGATCTGCCCTTGACAAAGCAGAATTGGGTTGGATACATGATTTAGAGGTTGCCTATGTCTTTATTTATGAGGTCCATGATGGTACGTTCCATGACCTTACAGATGAGGCTGGTCAGACCTATGGGTCTATAATTCACAATAAATTCAAACAACTTCCGACCACCAAATACTTCACCTCTCAAGAAACATCAGTAGCATAACCATGAAAAGAACAATTCACAGAGATGCTTTTATCCTTGTATTGCACGTTCTGGTACCTCGGCCATTTGCCTTCAATGGAACAGTTTACTTCTAAAAAACACCTCCTTATATACCAAACACTACAAACAATTATCAACAATGAATTTATCAATTAAATAATTTATAATCATTGCTAGCTGATTTTCTTCAAGTACAACCACATAGTGCAAATCTACACAACTTAAAGGAAAAAACATTTCTTAAATATCAAAAACATTATACATACATCAAATAGCATGAAATAAACACATATGATATAACCATATGTTCTAAACATAGACAAATAGTTCATATATGCATACAAATTCATTTATGTGAAAAACATTGTAATTAAAAAACAATTTTACCATGATCTTATAAACTGATGCACTCATGAAAAAAGCTATGTAAACCTTTTTTATTTTATCAAACTCATAATTCACGTTACATTAACCTATTATAAAATATAAATTTTTATCATGACTTATATTCATAAATTTCATCCCACTATTTTTTACAAAGTCATATTGCTGTCTAAATTCATTCCTCTAGGACTCAATGTATGATAATTAATTATCATTCTATACTCAAGCTTGTTTAATTCCCTTTTAAAGTTACCATTAAATACTTTGGGTCATGCTAATATGCTGAAAATGAATCTCCCCGTTTGCCCATTATGTGCAGATATAAAATGGTTAGCTACAGGGCTATCCATATTCTTCCTTCTAATGTCTCCACTGTGTTCTAAAATGTGAACCTTAACCTTCCTAGTAGTTTGCCCTATATACCACAGTGTGTTTGAACAGTTACATCCAATAATATAGATCACTCCACATGAGTTGCAGTTAAATTTCTCCATAGCGAAGTATAATTTTCCATTAATTTTATTGCCATGTAAGTTTTTAAACTTATTACTTACAGAACATTTCCCACATTTGTACAATCCAACAGATCTGCTAGGCCCCATCTCATGGATTTTTCTATTAAGTAACTCCTTTAAATTATGTATCTGCCATATCAGAATGTAATGTGTTTGGGAAAAAGATTTCCCACCATAACATCTTCAGTTACTATATCCCAAAACTGTCTCACTATTCCCTCCAAAATTCCAGAAAAAGCAGAAAATTTGGTTACAAAAAACAGCTTTTCTTCTTCTTGTGACTGGTCTGTCTCTACATAATGGTGACCTGCCCCATGCCCTTGTTTGCAAACCTTTTGTTGGGGTTTAGAGAGAATTGTCTCAGAATAACCCCTTAGTGATGGTCTTTCATGTACCTCACCCATAAGACGTCTCTTAGTTCTTTTCCAGAAGTATTAAAAAAAATCCTTCTGAATTCACCATATGGCAGCGCTCTGAGTAAATGAGGGGGATGCATGCTATCAGCATGCAGAAAATTGTTCACCGAAGTTGGTTTTCTATATGGTCTGTATTGAACTTTGCCCTACCCATTTATGTAAAACTCAACATCCAAAAAGGTTATATTATCATCCTTACATTGCCAAACAAAATTAAGTTCATGTGCAAGATTTTTGAAACGTAAATTTTTTTTCAAATTCACCCTTGTATAAAACAGCATACGATGGGGCAAATGCTGCCCCCATTGCTCTACCTCTAGATTGTAAATAAAAATCTTTCTTCCACACAAAATAATTGTGTGTCAAACTAAACTCCAAAAGGGATAGCAAAAACGAGGTACGGGGGCCTTCTCCCATCACTTTTATCACAGCTTCCAGACCTCATTTTTTCTGTATATTGGTATACAAAGCTGTCACATCAACGGTGGCCCAAACGTGATTCTTATCCCACTTCATGTTGCATAAATCCTTACAAACTTCACTTGTATTTTTAATGTGAGACACAACACGGGCCAAATATGTTTTAAGATGAAAATCCAGAAATTTGCTAACTCTTTCTATATATGAGCCTATGCCTGAAATTATTGGTCTACCAGGAGGATTTCTAATATTTTTGTGAATTTTGGGTATCAAATATAAATGAGGGTGCTTGGGTTCATTTACAATCAACTTCTTAACATCATTTGATTTAAAAAAAACCAAACGTTCCCCTCTTTCCAATAATTCACAAAGTTCTTGCTGTACTGTTGCACCGGGTTTCCAAATAATTTTTTATAAACAGTTTCTTCAGATAGCAAACCCAATACCATGTTGTCATAATGTTCAACATTCATGACAACCCAATTTCCCCCTTTATCTGCTTCTTCAACAACTATTTTATCTAAAAGTGTTCTTAATTCCTTTAATGCTAGCCATTCACTTTTACTAAGACTGTATTCTTTATGTGTTTTACAAAACCTGCAAAATTCATATTCAGTTTTAGTGCACAGTATTTTCAAACACATTAATGGCATTTGAACATTTGGGAGGCATGAAGGTGCATTTAGAAGAAAAGTTAGGTTCAGGAATAGGCCCATAGCCCAAATAGAAATCCCCACAATAAGAATGATCATGTTTACGATTCTCATCTGGAAGCAATGTGTCCAACTCATAGTCATATGTACTTAAATTTAACAACTCATCATTGTCAGAAATATCACATACATCCTGAATAATTTTTTTCTCTTTGTCATAAAAAAATACTTTCAAATTCAATTTGCGAACAAACCTCTTAACATCAATTTTGATGTCCACTAATGCGGGAATCCTGGTGGGCACAAATTTGGCCTCTTTCAGTAACACATTTTGCATTTCAAAAGTTAAACATACATTGGAAAGATTAACCACATTTAAAGCAACATCAGTGGAATGTGATATACATGGATGATTAACAGTTTCATTACAGGGTAACTGAGTTAGGTTCGGTAATGTAAAATCATTTACCAAATTTGCATTAAAGCTCACATTAGTAGAATTCACTGAGGGGGAATTCAAAAATGTTCTTACTGTCTCTGCTTCTACTAACTGTTGTTCTTTCTCCCTCGTTTTTGTCTGGAATGAGTTTGTACCTGGGAGGGTACTGAGCTGGGACCCTGGACATTTTTTGTATGTTCCTCTACCCTTTCCGGTGAGCTTTCACTGCCGATCTCTTCAAAAGAGACACTTTTCCTGCTCCCACTAGTTTCCACTGAAGAACATGAAGATCCGTTCACACTCTTAGTCATGCACGCCTTGAATTTAAAACTATGACGTCATCCTCTACATTGCCAGGTGTACACACTGTTGTTCTCAAAATCTTTCACATCCCTATTTAATTTACATTTCTTGTGCTCAAGCACATTTTGTTCTACCTTATTGATTCTTGCTTTAATGTCCTTAAATGTGCTCTGGAACACGTTGTTAGAAGCAATTGCCATCAGTTCATTCTGCAACTCTGTGATTTCCCCCCGCAGTTTCTCAACAGTTCTAGTGTTCTGTTTGATTAGAACTCGGAGCCAGTTTAAAGTGCATTCCAAAGCCGCTTGTCTCCATTCACACAACAGGTCATTTTCATCTTCAGTGAAACCACCAGCAGGTAATCGATCAATACGAAGCCACCTGGGTGTAATGCCCAAAGATACATATTTTTCCAGCAGTTTTAAATCATAAAAAATAGTCACCTTTTTGGACATGAGATGTTCCAACAGCATAAACTTCTCCATAGCAGTATTATCTTTAGAAACCAACCAAAAGTCAGCACCAGCAGTCTTCCACTCTCTCTCTATCACAAAATCGGCAAACAATATTCCATCATTAGTAGTGGGAATGGTAGCATTGTCCAAACTCATGGTTGTCAATTCACAATAAATACAAACAACTTCCGACCACCAAATACTACACCTCTCAAGAAACATCAGTAGCATAACCACGAAAAGAGCAATTCACAGAGATACTTTTATCCTTTTATTACACGTTCAGGTACCTCG
The DNA here is from genome assembly GCF_019279795.1 of Protopterus annectens. Taxonomy (NCBI): domain Eukaryota; kingdom Metazoa; phylum Chordata; order Ceratodontiformes; family Protopteridae; genus Protopterus; species Protopterus annectens. The sequence continues at coordinate 444,285,877 of NC_056736.1, read as the reverse complement.
GCCATTCGCCTTCAATGAAACAGTTTACTACTAAAAAATCACCTCCTTATATACCAAACACTACAAACAATTATCAACAATTAATTAATCAATTAAATAATTTATAATCATTGCTAGCTGATTTTTTTCAGTACTTACGTATTATCGCAACCAGATTTTCATGGTTGCGAATTTCGCACAGTTCAACAGAAACGAGTGCATGAAACTGGTGTGAAGAATTTTGGGACTGACATATTATAGGAAAAGTTATACCATACTGTGGAAAACACAGGTTTGCTTCACTATTGCTGGATGAATTTGAGGCACCGTTAGCAATGTTACAGCAGCATTCACACCAGTATCCAGAGAATGATTTGCAACCATTACTGTAGGAGTCTGAGCAAGTCTGTTAAACAGACGATGAGTGCTTCCACACTGATCTAAAAGGGTATATGTGGATCACTGCTGTACTGCTGCAGCTAACAGCATGAAAGAAAATAGAAAACAGTTTAATTTTTTTTAAAAATGCTATGTACGCTTCTGATCATAGCTCACCTCAGTTTTTAACTCCGTTGCCTTACCATGTCTGAACCACAGCTGTCCAGCAGTCCATCACGTTTTATCCAAGGCATCCACAGTACTTAGTATAGCACTTTTTACCATGTTTCATGCACTTGTTTCTCTTTAAGTATGCAAAATGTGTCCTTGACAGATTATGTGTGCTACAGTTACACAGTGTATTTCCTGACTCGCTTTCCCTTCGATAACATGGAATGCAGCGATCATCAAGCAGTTACAAGAGCAAAGAGGTACGTCTCTCCACAGTACAATGTTGCACCCTTACTCCTCTTCCTGGATCATACCCCCCTGTGACAGACTAACGATTATTTCTTTACAAACCCCTTTTCAGGTTTGGAGACCTGTTTCCACACACACACAACGAACTATGGCAGTGCGGAAATCTGGTTGCGATAATACGTAAGTACCTTTCTTTCAAGTACAACCACATAGTGCAAATCTACACAACTTAAAGGAAAAAACATTTCTTAAATATCAAAAACATTATACATACATCAAATAGCAAGAAATAAACACATATGATATAACCATGTGTTCTAAACATAGACAAATAGTTCATATGTGCATACAAATTCATTTATGTGAAAAAAAAATTTATTAAAAAAAAATTTTACCATGATCTTACCATGATGCACTCATGAAAAAAATTTATGTAAACCTTTTTTATTTTATCACACCCATAATTCACATTACATTAACCTATTTTAAAATATTAATTTTTATCATGATTTATATTCATAAATTTCATCCTGCTAGTTTTTACAAAGTCATATCGCTGTCTAGATTCATTCCTCTAGGACTTAATGTATGATAATTAATTATCATTCTATACTCAAGTTTGTTTAATTCCCTTTTAAGGTTGCCATTATATACTTTGGGTCATGCTAATACACTGAAAATTAATCCCCCCGTTTGCATATTATGTGCAGATATAAAATGGTTAGCTACAGGGCTATCCATATTCTTCCGTCTAATGTCTCCAATGTGTTCTAAAATGCGAACCTTAACCTTCCTAGTACTTTGCCCTATATACCACAGTGTGTTTGAACAGTTACATCCAATAATACAGATCACCCCACATGAGTTGCAGTTAAATTTCTCCATAGTGAAGTATAATTTTCCATTAATTTTATTGCCATGTAAGTTTTTAACCTTATTACATACAGAACATTTCCCACATCTGCACATTCCAACAGATCTGCCATCCCCCATCTCATGGATTTTTCTTTGTTTGTTTGTAGTGTTTGGTATATAAGGAGGTGATTTTTTGGAAGTAAACTGTTTCACTGAAGGCGAATTGCCGAGGTACCAGAACGTGCAATAAAAGGATAAAAGCATCTCTGTGAATTGTTCTTTTCGTGGTTATGCTTTATGGGTCTATAATTCCCTGGGTCTGCTGCTCAACCACCCTTGTGGATGGGAATAACTGTTGCTGTTCTCCATTTCACAGGAGCATGGCCTGTGGTTAGGCTGTAATTGAATAGGATACTTAATGGTCATGTTAGTTCATGTTTTAGTTTGTGTAGGAGACAGCCTGAGATGCCATCTGGCCTCACAGAGGCTGTGTTTTTTGCCTTAGACAAGGCTTTACTGACCTGCTCTTTGGATATGTAGGGTAGTTGGTGGCAAGGTTTGTGATAAATTTGGGGGGGATAAGGGAGAAAAATTTTCACCAAATTTGTCTGCCAGCAGGTTTGTTATCTGTCCGGGATCAAAGTGTGTGGTACCGTTAGTCGCCTGTTTGGCACATGCTTGGATCTCACCTTTTAGACTGCGTACATGGCTGTAAAAGGCTTTATTGTTATCCTTAGCTGTGATTACTATGTTTTTCTCAAAGTTACCCTTAGAGGATGTGACGTTGTCTTATTTGCCTGTTGAAGCTGAGGAGGGTGCTTTTCCATTTTTGGAGTCTCGCCTTAGTTTTCTTAGACAGCAACTTTTTATGTTTGTTGTAAAGTTTGTTGATGCTGGATGCCTACTAGGGCATCTTGTTTTTACTTGAGGCTCTGTGTTTGATTCTCTCTGGAACAGCTGAGTCTATACACTTATACAAGTGATTGTACAGGGCTGGGGGTGGGGCATGGAAGGCTTTTATACCTTCTCTGAGGAGGGTATAGTTTGCCTTGGTGAAGTTTTTTAGTCTGACCTCACTGTTTGTGAGTTCTGGTGTTAGTGCCAGTTCAAAGGCGACTGATTTGTGGTCAGATTTAACTAGTGATGGTCCAATACCTGCAGTGATGCATCTATTTGTCATGCTAATGAGAACGAGATCTAGTATGTTTGTTCCTCTTGTTGAAGTTTGAAAATTTTTTCAAGGGCATTTGAGTTAACAAAGTCTTAGGGCTAGTTTGGGCTAGAATAGGTTTCTCAGTTTCCCCATGACCAGAGTGTTTGGCAATATTTGGATTGACTCCAGTTTGGTCAACTAGACCTCATGCGCATCATGATCCATGGAGGGGGATCTATAACTAGCTATGACCTGAATGGGGTTCTTACCCACAGTAATCTGAATTTGAAGTAACTCCATGGAGTTGTCCTGTCTAACTAGTTAGGAGGTGAATTTCATAGGTTCATAGGTAGGTACTAGGCTATTAGCCCTAGGGCCTATATAAGCCTAGCCAAAAAGGTACCCTGGCTTTCGCCACCCAAGAAAATTATTTTCCTCTGCCCCTGTTGAGCAGAGCCACAGAAGTGATCCCTGGGGTGAATTTCCTATTTCCCATCCAATCATCAAGACTTTTCTTGAAGAGTCCTAATGAGGAGCTCTGTTTGACATAGATAGGTAGTCTGTTTCAGAGTATGGGAAGTCTCTGGGACAGGAATCTATCCCTCCAGCATGTTCTGTTTATTGTGGTGACAAGGTTTAGGTACCTAGAGTGTGTAGCTCAGAGGGATTGGGATTTCTTTAAGTGGAGCATGTCCACCAGCTCTGGATTTGACATAGCTTTGTATGTTAGGCAGAGATCACCTTTGAGTAGGCGATATGCGACGGAGAAAAGCTGGAGTTTTTTTAAATGGTCTGCGTAGGGCATCTGTTTGAGGCCAATAATCCTCTTTGTGAGGTATTTCTGTGGCCATTCCAGTTGTTGTAGATGTCTTGTGAGGTACATACCAAAAGGGGCGTTGTACTCTATAATGGGTCTAATGAGTGATGAGTAGAGGGGAACAATGGCCTCTTTTTTTCTGGATGAGAAACCTTTTGTGATGAGGTGAGCCACGTAGAAGGATTTCATGACCACTGTGGTGATGTGATTATCAAAGGAGAGATTACTGTCCACCTGTGTCCCAAGGTCTCTTATCACACTTTCGGCATTAAGTAGACTACCACTTATGTGGTAGTTCATGGGTACAGAGTTTTTACCAAAGGGGATGACAATACATTTTTTGGCATTGAGCTTCAGGCCATGGCTTTGACACCAGGCATCTGTCTCAGTGAGGCTCTTTTGTAGTATGTCCACATCGTTAGGAGTTTCGATTATGGCTCCTAGTTTGCAGTCATCTGCAAACTTTGTTAGCCAAAGTCCTTCTGTGTTAGTCTGTACTTCAGAGAAGTAGATACCAAACAGGAGAGGACCCAGGACTGAACCCTGTGGTACTCCACTTGTCACTGGTCTGAAGTCGGATTTGGAGTCTGCTACTTTCACAGTGTGGGTTCTGTCCATGAGCCAGTTGGCAACCCATCTTGTGACATATGGATTTATACCTAGTTTAGTGAGCTTATCTATAATTCCAGAGTAGGGGATGGTGTCGAAAGCCTTGGCGAGATCTAGATAATTTGTGTGAACCACCTTACCCTCATCTATGGCTTTGGTGACTGCTTCAAAGAAGTCAATCAGGTTTAGGAGACATGATCTGCCTTTTAAAAACCCAAACTGGGTAGGATCCAGAGTTTGGAGATTACCAATGTCTTTGTTCATGAGTTCCATGATGATACGTTCCATGGCCTTGCAGACCAGGCTCATCAGGCTAATGGGGCGGTAGTTCCCGGGGTCCGTTGTGGCTCTCCCTTTGTGGAGTGGGATAACCGTCGTGGTGCACCATTCAGTGGGCACAAAGCCTGAGGTGATTTATCTCTAATATAGATAGAAACACCACCTGCTTTGGTTCTCACTTGTTCATTTTGTGGTCTGAAGATGTGGAAGGCAATGTAGCCTTGCAAAGCCTTGGTACTCTCTGAGGCCTTGAATCAGGTCTGTGACTGCACAGACATCTACATCCTCCAGTGATAGAAGTGCTTCCAGTGTGTGCAGTTTTTGGTTTAGGCTGCTAGCATTTAGCAGCATAACCCTTATATTGTTATAATTGGCAATTTGCACATCGGCAATTTGTTTTTGAGTCCTTGCCTAAAAAAGGCACTAGGGGGAGGCAAGAACCTTTGCCAGCAGCTGAAAGCTTAGTGGTGCCAGGTGCAAACCGTTTCTGGCAAAGCACTGAGCTTTGTCAACCATGTCATCCCAGGCTTACAGAAACTAGATCCCCTTTGAATGACACCAGAAATTATGCCAATTATTAAAATCAAAATGATTTTGTTTATACTATGGCATTATTCTAGGCGAGGTTAATGTGCTGCTCAAGGCTAGGAACATACCTGCCTGGCACACATATTAACAGCTGAGAAAAAAAATGTCAGTGCTTTGCAAAAAAAAAAAAAAAAAAAAAAAACTGTTGTGACAGTTTTCATGTTTACAGCCCCAGAAACATGTTTATACAATGAAAACTGCTAGAAAAAAACACACAAAAATACAGAAAATAGTGGATGAAGTAAACTAATAATGTATAAAAGTGTGTGGGTGTGTGCATGAGTGTGCATGAGTGTCCACTAGTATGGTAAATGGTAGAATTATACCAATACTACATGGTAATAGCGGCAGGAAAAAAATGTGTTTTGACTTTATCATTTAAACCTCTGGTGTGATGCAATAAATCTTATCAAAGCAGAGCTGAGGTTAAAGTAACTAAACATATTTATATTTATACACATTCTACACAGCATTTTTATTATTATTTAGTATATTTTAATACATAAAAATATTCTTCAAATATTGTACAAATATGTATGTGTAGCACTATGTCTCCCTTATTGTTTACCAAACAGTGCTGCAACAATCTGAGGGTGTATGCATACCTGTGTCAGTTGTGCCCTGAGTTGATGATCCCTGTTGTGACACATTTGCATACATTCATGTTGGAATATGTTATTATGTTATGTTAGGTGTGATGCTCAGTGTGTACATCTAGTGGTTACTTGCCATTAGATGCCATCTGTGTTGCTGTGGTGGGGCAACACAAGAACATCAGTGTTCAGTCTGTGTGCTAATATATGGGTGGTTTGTCATGACTCAAAGATTTGGGTCAGGGGCTGCTGTGTTGTTTGGGCCTGTACTTGTGGTCGTTGCACCCTATATTGCCTATGCGAGTGACTTCTGTCTCCTATGTCCTGCTTCTCTTCTGATACCTCTGAGATGTCCTCTTCAGACATTTGGGGATTTTAGGGGTACTTACCCACACTTGCAGCTGGAAGACTGCCATGTGCTCTAGTTAGCATGTTGTGCTTTATGGCATACACTGTTATCATCTTATTGGAGATGATAAGAGAAGTGTATTGTAGTGTACCCCCAGATTTGTCCAGATATCTGAACCTAGCTTTCAATACACCAAATACATGTCCTATGGTGTTTCTGGTTGTTGCATGTGCTCTATTGTAGGCCTCATGTGCAGGGTTTGATGGTTCATGGTACAGGGTCATAGCCATGACTCAAGTGGTTAACCACAGTCATCTGTTGTGGGGAATAAAAACCCTTTTGGTCAGAATGGATATTGTTGTAAGGGAGTATCATTACATTGCATCCACGTTGTGTTCCTGTACTTACCTAGTAGCAGTCCCTTAGGTACTTCACCTTGCTAGAATACAGCCCTCAGTCCACTTTCCCTCCAAATGACTGCATCATGGACACATCCAATGTGTGTTTCCATGATGTTTGTTATGCTGCAATCTGCTGCACAGACAACTTGGTGGTTGACTTAATGGCCATCCCTTTCTGTTTATATATCACTCTGCTTCAGGATGTACTGGTATCTTGATATGTATGTGTGTGCACTGAGTACATATGGGAAGTTTGCAATGCTTTAGAACTGGTGAATTACAGTTCTCTGTTTTATGGAAGTGAATAGAGAGTGTATGTCATCATCCACCTTGATGCACATTGCTTCCAGGAATTTTGCCAGGATATGACTTGCAGCTGACTGTGATACTCTAACAGCATCTCCCATGTGTCTCTGGAATGTACCAGATGTAAGTACACCTAGGCTGATACACACTTTGGTTTTAAGGAGGGGTGAGACTTCCTTGCAGGGTCTGTACAGGCATGTTTGGTGCACACATGTTGCAGATAGCCTGCACCAATTGTCTGTCTATATGGAATCTGTGAATTAGTTGTTGGTCTGATAAGTGATTTAGTTATGGCCTTGGTCTGACTCTAGCCAGCTGCTTTCTAGGATGCAAAACCACAGCCCTGTTTATGGCTTGCATCACTGCAGCCTGTTGCAGTATATTAACAGCAGGTTGCATTTTTATATTTTTTGATGTTTCACTATGGATTTCACCATAATCTGTAGTGTTCACTTGAATTCCTTGAGGTTCATAAAGTATGTTCTGAGAATTTCAGAAACAGAGTCAGCTTGGCTGTTTGTCGCATTTGAATTGTATTGTGTGTGCACAATGAGTTTTGAAATCAAACCAGTGTGCACAGAATCCCTAATTATCCTACAATGAATATTTAATCCTTGGTCTACCTTCAGTGTGACGTCTGGAATTGCATCCACACCAGGTGCTCTGAAGTCTTCCTTTGGCATGCTGTGCTGTTCACAAATAACTTCCACAAACTTTACGGAATCTGGCCCATTATGGAAGATAGTACACATAGTATAAAGGGGAGGGGTTGTCAAGAATTATTAATAATAGTTAGAGAAATTCTGGATGATATTATGAATAGAAAAGAAGAAGTGAAAATTGTGATAGACCTTAATAAGGCATTTTATACAATTTGACATGATATTATATGAGGAATAATGAAACAATATAAGTGATAAAGTCAACAAATTATGTATGTCAGTGTGTAGCAATAATAAAGTAAAATATGTGTAAATAGCTGGTTAAGCCAAGAGGTGCATATGAAAAGTAGTGTTAGACACAGATGCCCGCATTAGTTATGAATGTACTAGTATGTGAAATAAATTCCAAAATGAAGAAGGTGGGATATATAACACCTGAATGGTTAAGAATTCCAGTTCTGTTATCATATGTAGATGACATTATCATAATTGCAAAAAAATTTAATTTGGCTAAAGAAGTAATAATTTGCACAAATGAGCATCTAGAGGTGATAGGGTTGACTTTAAATAAAGAGAAAAGTAAAGGTTTAAATAATTAAGTAAACATGGATGTGTATATTTTACAATGAATTCAATTTTTGTGTTAGGTATAAAATTTGGGAATAAAAATGTAAGTAGAATTCAATGGGAAAAACAATAGAAGGACTAAAACAAACCTGTCTTTTTCTGGAGAACTATAAATTATCATTCATAAAAGAAGGCTGATGGGGAAAAATAGCATGCTTAGCAAATGTAATTATTTTGCAACAGTATTTGAAAAGAAATTACTACGGATATTTTTTTTCATTTATATGGGGCTCTACATTAAACACAGTAAAAAGTGGAGTTTTATATGTAAATAAACTGGAAGGAGATGTATTTACGGTTAATTAACTGAGAGATATATGCTGCTTCATTAAATTTGTACAAAGTGTTAAAGTGGATATATGAAAAAGATGAGAGATTAGTAGTAAAATTTTATAAATATGATAAATCTTGGGGTACGTTAAAAAACAGTAAAAGAGAAAAGAGTGTATAAATGAAATACATTTTTTGTGGAAAATAAAAATTGGTAAGATAGAAAAAGAAAGAAAAGTATGGTATAAGAATGTAATTATAAAACATTACTATATAAAACAATGGGAAATCTAACAGATGAAAAATTATAGCTGTAAAATAAGAAGCACATGGTGTAATCAGAAAATAGAATGTCAAGATTTTTTATGGAGACTGATAATAGATAAATTAGCAGTAAAATGTAATATTCCATATAAAAATAAAAAATAAAAGTGATAAAATATGTTTACATTGTCAAAAAGAAGAAGCTTCTGAATATGTGTTTTCGAAATGTAAAAGAGTAAAAAAACTTTTGGGATAAACTGTATAAAGATTTTCTTCAAAGATATAACATAAGTGGATAAAATAAACATGAATATTATTAAATGTGGATATCGTAAAAATAGAAGTATAGACTATATTAAAAATAGATAAAAGGTTATTTTTTCATATGGGTTAAATGGAATGAAAGAATAAATGAAATTATGTTTAATGGTAAATTGATTTTAGCAACAATATTAAGCAAACTCAGATGGTGGTTATGGAAAAAAGATTGGAGGTCTAATAGGGATGAAACTTTAGTATGATTGAAAGGAAATCATGAATATGTGTACCTAAATTTGAATATCTATATATTTGTACATTTGTAAATATTTGTAAATAGGTAAATAAGAGTGCTTTTTGTATATAAATAAAGGACCCCTACTCTTTTTATTCACCTGACCTGCTATCAACTCAAGTAGATGAGGTCTTGGTTTAACATCTCATCCAATGGATGGCACACTCAAGTGTAGCACTCGCATGTCAGGAATCTATATTCTTGGTGTGGAAATAGAACCACAGCCTATGGACTAAAGGCAAGTGTGCTACCTGCTACACAACTGACACTAATACATGCTGTGGGCTATGTCAATTGGCTTTGTTAATGATGTTTTCCTTCTGCATTGTCTACCACCTTAAAGTGCAGCTATTTGTTTAGTAACACAATAACATGATATCTCCTGCTTAGTTATTCTATCTACTTTACTCTCTAGTATATTCTGTCTGTACAGCACAGCAGTCTATTAGCTACGTAGAAATGCACTACATTGAATCCTAGCCAAAGTTTCTAATTAATAAATCTTGTTTTGTTTTTTTAAAGAAAAAAGAAGAAAGAAAGAATGTTCTGTTGATCTCAAAAGTAAATGCTTCTGAATTCCATATCAGAGTTTTCTATTATTATCTAGAATTCCATGGTAGCATGTCATGTACCTGCACCAATGCCAGCAGGGCATTTCTGGGCCACAAAGTTGAGGTCACAAAGTTTGGTATTGTTTTTCTAAGCCATGTCACACCATCTTGTTCTTATTCCTTGTGTTTTTTTGGAAATGTTAGGCAGGCAATTCTGTTGAAACCAGATGCGAGTGTCTAGTAAATCTGACAGAATGTGTTATTTCAGCTAGGAGTGCATAAAGGCTTTCTTCTTAAAGGACAACTTTGTGAAACTTAGAATTCTGTCAAGTAGAATTAACCACCATTTAAAACTTTGCCTCAGAATATCACTGGGTGTATATTAAAAAAAACAATTATTTTAAATACAGCAGGTGACAAAAGCCTTATTACTGGAGATATCTGCAGGTCTCTTGCTAGTGTTAACTCAAACTACATTGGCCTGGTTCCACTCCTCCACCTTGGGAATGAAAATAATAATCAGGACAAGACAGGAGGCCAGATTTTAAGCAGAAGGAAGACACATGTGTTAATCAGACATCTTGAAGGGGAATAGTCTGAGCACGAATTAGAGGTCAGGAGAAGGGAGTAGTTATAAAGCAGGTGAGTGAGACAGTCAGGCATTGCTTTGCTAGATGCTTGAAGTAATGTATGCATTCAGACTGACAGGTCTGTGTAGGGAGCCCTAGGGTAGCAGCAGTGAAAGCATATACATCAATTCCTCTTAATGATGTATAGACCTCCATTCATTATAGTAACATGCTTCTCTTCATACATTTTAAGTGGGGGTTGAATTGCTGGAGTCTCCTTACATTACAATAGCAGTATTAAGAAAAATGCTTTACCTTTATCAGTGATCATGGTTTATAAAACTCAAGCCTCTCAAGGCTTCCCATTAGAGATCTTATTCTAAATTTCTGCATGTATTACATTTGTGTCTCACGTTTGGAACAGACTTTATAGCTATGATGGGATTACCTATAAACTGCACAAACAAACACAAAAGTATACGCACAGATGCCCATGAATGCATGCATGCATGCTTACAGTATCTATATCTATATCTACCTTTATAGTATATATAGATATATGTGTGTGTGTGTGTGTGTGTTTTTTTTTTTTTTTTTTACTGCCTTCACCTTTTGTAGGTCCCTGGCTGCTGTCCGCTCTTGCCCTGGTGTGCTAGCTCTAGTAGTACCTAGCTCAACTCTGCTCTGATTCCTGCCCTAGCCACAACCCATCTGGTGTCACAAGAACCCGTCCAAACTCCGGTGACTGCATCTGCTTGCCTCCTTTTTGTACCCTCTATCAAGAAAAGAAGAAAGTAGGTTATGGGCATAGTCCCGCTGGTATACTAGGCCTCTGTTTTGGATATCTACAAGGGTCTTACAGTTTGCCTGGGCTTGAGCCACTAGCAGCCAGTACCTCTCCTTCACAGCCTCTCTTCTACCTTCTCACCTCCGCACCTATAACTATCCCACTCTTATAATTAGTTTTTACTTTGTCTCTTCACTAGTTAGCTTCCCCACTCTCCTTCTTCTATGCCTGTTTTATCCACTAGGTGGCACCCTCATCCCTTTCTTTTTTGACTGCTGCTTCCTCTCACTCTAACTGTCCTACTTCTGTAATTTTAGTATTGGTCTTCCTATCCCCCTTCACCCTCATCCTTGCCAGTACTGTCTGTCTGTCTCCCTTCTTTTTTTACCCCTGAAACTTGCCTAAATTTTTTTTCTTATTCCTTGACCTGCTCCTCCTCTCTTTCACCTTATGCTTAAACACTGATTTAACCCTCCCTTATTTTTGTCATTTGCTAGTGTACTTGGTCATTCTAGATCTTTTCATTTTCATGTTATACCTCTCTTACCTATAATTACCTGCATTTATGATAGTCTCTTTATCAGTTTCTCCTTCAATTGTTTCTACTCACTCTGTTCACCCTGCGGGCTCACTCCGCTCCCCTACCCTACCCCCAATTCCCACACACACCCAGGGGTCCTAAACTTATACCTCCTTAAACACACCCCCTAACTCAACCAACCAATCCCTTAACTCACCCTTCCCTCTTACTTTAACCACACCCCTACCATCTTATTACTACTCTCTATAATATACTCCCTAAAATACCTCTATTCTTAACCCTCTACTCTTAACTTAAATATCCTTTTATCCCCTCACTTACATTTGCAGGTTCCTTATTCATTCTCTCCTCTAATCCCACTTCCTCTTCCTTTTGTTTCACTCTAGTTACAACTTTACTTCTCCATAAAGATGGCTCCCTCTACTCTAACTATGCTTACACTTTCAGTTTTACTCTTAACCACCCTCCTCTCAGCCTACCTTCTTACCTCCTTTGAAAATCTGCACCATGTCCAGCTTATACACTCACACAAACAAACTACAACTTGCACATATACATCCCTAACTACACACTCCAATATTACTTCCACTCCTAGCTACCTTCTACCTAAATACCACAGACTCTCCCACATTAATCATGTCCTACCCACCAATACAAAATTGAAACTTCAAACCTATCTAAGAAACAACTTAATAACAAAACCAAATAATCCCACCTTACAAGATGGAGACATCCACCCCAACCCTGGCCCTACCAACCCTACTTTTCAAATAACTAACCCTAAACTCAATAATTCCCTCCTAATAGGACATCTGAACATTCAAAGCATCAATAATAAGGTATCTCACCTTCATGCCCTCCTAGATATCCATTCCTTTGATATTCTCTGCCTCACTGAGACTTGGCTAAAACCTGATACAAAAGACAATGAGATTACTCCCCAAGGCTATAATATAGTGAGACTTGACCGATCAAAACGTAAAGATGGTGGAGTAGCAATTCTTTTTAAGAATGAACTTCATATCTCCACCCTTCCAGCTTATCCAACCCAGGATAGCAAAGTACAAGTCCTCATAACTAAATTCCAATTTAACACCAAGAAATCCCTTTACATTACCTGTATTTACTTACCATCAGGTAATAATATACCCAATTTAGAAGCCTTTCTCAGCTGGGTATCTTCAACTTACCCCCAAGAAACAATAATCCTAGGTGACTTCAACATAGACTGGAAAAGTATCAATGCTGAAAATCCTACCTCTCATATCAACCTCTATGGTTTCACCCAAACCATTACCTCTACAACAAGAATTAATAAACCTAATAAAAAAGAGAGTATCTTAGATTGGATACTCATAAACAAAGTTAAACAAACTTACAAAGTAGGAACCCTGCCAGATGATGTCAGTGATCACTCTTTGACTTATATTACAAGAGAAAAGAAAGATTTTCCTAACCTCCCCACCATTAGAATAATACGCTCTACCAAACATTTTAACATAGACTTATTTCAAACTGAACTCAGAGAATGCAACTGGAACCCCTTAAAATCCCTTCCTCTTGAAAATGCAGTAATATACTTTAATATAACTTTCTTATCCATTCTTGACAAACATGCTCCCAAACATACCATCAGAATGAAGTCCAACATAGCCCCATGGCTCTCTAATGAAACTAAAAATCTAATTCTACTTAGAAACAAAGTCTGGGCCAAATGGAGATGCCATAGAAATAGCTCTGATCTTCTTCATTTCCGCCAGTTTAGAAATACTACTAAAAAAGCAATAATTACTGACAAAAAAAACTACTACTGTAAACTTCAACAAACTCATCAAAATAATCCAAAAAATTCTGATCTTGTATCAATAGACTGCTTTCCCCAGGTAACTCCAAAACTCCCACCCCACTTGATGCTGATCCAGATACCCCCCACTTAACTGCAAATACCTTCAACTCTTTCTTCACTGACACTATACAATCTCTAGCTAGACAACTCAACACTGATAACTCCAACCTTCCAATCAACTTAGCACACTCCTCCCATAACTTTAAACTACAACCCATCTCTACCTCTCTCATTTATAGACTTATTCATAAACTGAAGCCTTGTACCCCATCTGCTGACAAGCTTCCTTCTCTTTATCTCCAAAAAGCAGCCAAGGTAATCGCATACCCTATATCTATACTTATAAATAGGACAATCCAAGAAGGAACCATCCCAGACATCTGGAAAATCTCCCACATTATCCCTTTACATAAAGGTGGGAACTCTATTGATTACTCTAACTATAGACCAATTGCTCTCCTATCACCCTTAGCAAAAATTATGGAGAAATGCATTCACCAACAACTTTTACAGTATCTCTCTCTCCACAACATAATAGCAAGCTGTCAGCATGGCTTTAGGCCTTATCATAGTACTACCACCACCCTCCTATCCTTTACAGCCACTATCAATAGAAACCGCAACAACAACCTTCTCTCTTCTGCACTCTTCATCGACCTCTCTAAAGCTTTCGACATGGTTAACCATTCCATCCTAATTAACATTCTTGAATCTCTCCTTTGATAACCTAGCCATTAATTGGTTCAGATCTTACCTCAGCAATAGGCAACAGGCAGTTCTCTGGGAAAATCAAATTTCTTCCTTGTTACCTGTCACCACTGGTGTCCCTCAGGGTTCCATTCTTGGACCACTTCTTTGCTCTTTATTCATTAATGATCTCCATATAGCAATTCCTCAAGCGACCTGCATTCAATATGCAGATGACTCCACCCTTATCTGCTCAGCTTCCTCTCCAACTGAACTTTCTTCCCTTACTCAAAACATCTTCATCACGGTAGAAACGTGATTTACCAAACGTTACCTCCTACTTAATGCCAAAAAAACTAAACTACTTCTCTTTATTCCCACTACTAGGTCCTCCCCCTTAGACTTCACAATCACTTCAAATAATGCCACTGTCATCTCACCTGACTCTACTACCAAACTTTTAGGAATAACCATTGACAATAATCTCTCTTTTGATCAACATATTAACAACACCATTAAAATAGTCAACAGAAAAATAGGATCCTTATATAGAATTAAGTCTTTCTTAACCACATCAGCTAGAGCCAAGATCGCTCATTCCCATCTAATCTCAACTCTTCTGTATGCCTCACCTATTTTTACAAACCTTAAGAAAACTAACCTTAACAAACTTGCAACTTCCTCCAATAATATTGCCAGATTCTCTACTGGAAATCCCTTTAGAACTCACCACTGTTCTAACCTGATGCAACTAGACTGGCTGGAATTTCAAAACCATCTGTTAATCCCCCAACTCACTATTGCCCACAAAATACTGTACCAACCCAATAATACCCCTATACTCTCAAAACATTTAATCCCATATAATAATCTCAACTCCCTCCGCTCTTCTAGTAAACTCATTGCCAGCTTAACAAAGTCTAATAACACAGCTGGTGACTCTCTATTTACTAATACAGCAGGAAGGAACTGGAATCTGCTACCTAGTGATATAACACTAACTACACCATTGCCACTCTTCAAACAAAAGCTCAAAAATTACCTCCAAAGTCACTGGCTAAGTCCTTGTAGTAAACCTGACTAATCAACACCTATACCCTGTTTTTCTCCTCTTCTACCTTCTTCCTAACATTTAATAATTAGTCTTGTAACTAAGACTATCACTAAACCAAACTATATTCAATGTATTGCTTAAATTCCTCACTTCTGACATAAATTATTGTACTTAACTCTTACTAGAGTGCATCTATTTCACCTTTTTAAGAAAGATTATGTTCTATGTTAACTTTCTGAAGTGTCTTTGATCTCTGAAATGTTATACTGTATCATATGGTTTTTAATCTTTTTTTTTTACCATGTAATGATATATTTTTTTTGTATACGTTTTTGTTTTTGTTTGTATTTGTGTGGAGCTTTTCTCCCCGGGCCTCTACTGAAAATGGATATATATCCAGCTAGACTAGCCCAGTTAACAAATGTAAAATAAAATAAATAAATATATATACTTCAGAGAAGTAGATGCCAAACAAGAGCGGTCCCAGGACTGAACCCTGAGGTACTCCACTTGTCACTTGTCTGGAGCTGGATTTGGAGTCGGCTACTTTTACAGTGTGGGTTCTGTCAGTAAGCCTGTTGGCAACCCATTGAGTGATGTAGGGATTAATGCCCAGCTTAGTAAGTTTATCTATGATTCCAGAGTCGGGGATGGTGTCGAAGGCCTTGGCAAGGTCCAGATAGGCTGTATGGGAGAAACTTTTAGTAGGGTGGTATACTGACTGGTGAGGCTGGGAAGTGCACTGCTTGTTGTGGGGTTACATCAGTGGTGTGTATACTGGTTGAAGATGCATTTACTACAATGAGTGCCTTGCAAGGGAAATACAGACTTTCTGAGTTTGAAGCAGGCAAGCAAGCCAGAGACAAAGAGATTGTCAACCTTCTGTAACAATTAATACACAGCAGTTGCCACTAGGTACATACCACAGCTCCTAACTCTTGGGAAGTGAGATTCTTCGGCCTCTAAGTCCACAGAAGGTTCTAAAGAAGAGTCTCTGGACAGTGATATGTGAAAGATGAAGGAAGTTTGGAAAGTGTCCTTGAAACCTGAACAAGGCTAGAAATTTTTACCCTGCCAAGGACAATCTAATAGAACTACCTTTGCATGTATGATAAGGTGTATTGAAGAGAAGACTGGAAAAGACTTTGTGCAATAAGTCTGAAGGAATATTGAAATTGTATTGACTGAAAGGAGGCTACACTGAAATGGGCTGTAGAAAGAATCTGCTTGCACTGTTATAGTCAGACGGGATTTTGTAGACTTGCGTTTACAAGAACATTTTTCTTTCTTTCTTTATTTATTTAAGTTTGTTTGCTAAGATTGTTTACTCAACCAGGGTGCTATGTGGCACAGGTCATTGCTGAGGCTGGAAATCAGACTAACAGTTCATTTGAGACTGGATTTATTTTCTGTTCTTAGTAAGTTTTTCAAGAAAGTATTAATTTTATTATATTTGAAAATAAACCTGAACTTAAAACTGGAAGCTGTTTTTGTGACTGCACGCACAGTGAATTGTTACATTACTTAGGTGAATTTACTTCTACTCATCTCCTAGAACATGGCAAAGGCTCACTCCCTTGTTTAAGGGTATAAATTGTGCAGGTTGACCCCTCTTGTAATGGGCTGTGGCCAAATAAGACTCTTGTGAACCCATGTGAACTCATGTGATGACAGGTTAGCAGATGCTGCCTATTGTATATTTGAGTAGACTTTCACAGGATAGCTAAGCTTCATAGACAGGATGGTGTAAGGCTTAGTGGTCTAGTTTTTCCTAAATATTCCCCCGGGGATCACCTCTATGGCTCTGCTCAACAGGGGCACAGGAAAATAATTTTCTTGGGTGGCAAAAGCCAGGGTACCGTTTTGGCTAGGCTTATATAGGCCCTAGGGCCAATAGCCTAGTACCTACCTATGAACCTATGAACCTATAAATATGGTTGGTAGTGTCACTTTGTTATGGTGAAAGACTGAAATATACATGTGCTGGTAGATGTCCTCACCAGATTTGGTTTGGAAGCACACTAGTCTGGGATGGTATGCTCAAGGAGAAAGCTATGCTCCATAACCAGTGTGTGAGTACCTTGCTGGGTGAAGTGGAACTGGTATAAGGGGGATAGCTATGTTCCCCTGGTAATAAACTGAGACAGCTGTAGTCAGTATAAGCCATACCCATACTAATGAGGTTAGGACTTATTGGAGGAGTTCTTAATTTTGCTGTTTATAAGCTGCAAATTGTACAGTTAGGTGTTTCAGAAAACTAACCCATCATGGAATTATTGGTCTTTATGAAAAAGAACACATAGTGCATACTAATGTCCAGCACTGAATCTGGAAAAAAAATGGAATATAGAGGAATGGTGTACAAATAAGCAAAGCAAAGTATATAGAAATGTGATTGAATCATGAAGGTATGAATTACTGCATCCTTGATAATTTGTCCTGCCAGATAAAGTATGGGTTAAAGCACTTAGGTGTGGTTGTGTTACTAGGAAGAGGTTCACAGAAAAAAATGTATTGTAATGCAAGTAATAACTGAAATGCTAAGATTATGAGCATCATTTCTTAACTGTAATCTAACATGAATATTTCACAGAAAAGAAATTTCATATCAAATTCTATGATTCCCCAGCTGCGACTGTTAATATATTTTTTTTAACTTGTGAAATTCTGCAACCAAAAGTTGGCTTAGTTTAGGAATTTTCTGTTGCATAGCATGGCTAAAATCACATACATATTTCTATGCTTTTGCCAGAGACTGTTCAAAACACCCGAGATTAATGACAAAACAATGTCTCGTACCTGGATTCTCAAAAACTTGTACCGTGTTTCTGTCTTCTTCCATTGCTGACATACCTCCAACAAGCAGAAATCAAAAAAGTTGCACAAAGGCTCTTGAAAAATATTAACATCTGGCCAAACATCTGGACAACTAATTAGCATGAAATATGCATATGTAATAGCATAATTCCACCCATTTCTGATACAATTGTGGGATACCTCCACTCAGAAATGTAAATTTAAAAATTATGAAAAGCAGTGACAAAATTATGTAAATGTAACCATAATAATCATCTTTTAATTAGCTTAAGCTATATGACTGACTAGGGAAAAGTAAACTGGTAAATCACCCAGGTGCATATATTAGTATGATAAAACAGTAATAAAATGAATGGATACTTCCTCTCTTTCCAATCTGTGCTACAGAACAGAAAAAATAAGACAAAGTGCAAACTTGTGCTTGCTTGGGCTTGCCACCTTCTTCAAGACTCATGCATGCAGTGTTTGCTGCCTGTAGGTGACCTGATGTCTCTGTGCTACACAAGTGGTCTATATTTATGCAGCATAACAGTGCTAACTATGGTAAATATTAATCATGTAATCTTGGCTGAACTAGGTAAAGCTGCACATAGAAACAAACACACAAATGAATAATGAATGCACAAGTTAGGCAGTTCATAAAACAGATCAGCAGGTAGTATTACTATAAACTTACATAGTTATAAAACAACAACAGGAAGGTGGACAGGCTAAAGTCGGCTACTTGAAATGTTTATGTTAAGGAACTAATTTGACAGCGTGGGAATTAGGAGTAACATGTTTTTGTTCTATAAGGAAGGGGAGGTTAACTACATATCAGAGCAATGATGACCCAAATGATCAGGAGTGAAGGATTGAATGCCTCAAACCATAAAGTGTAGAAGTCAGAAAAACTACACACATTCCTTCATTTTACTCACTTTTAATAAACTGCTCAATAATAAACGATTCTATACTGATGTCCAAGTATCAGAAGAGCACATCAGCTGTTGTCTGCTAAATTCAGATCTATTACATGAAAATGGAAGTTTGATACTGTGCTCAACTAACGTAACTTCAGAAAACTTGTACTGAATTATACATAGTGAAGCTGAAATTTGAATACAATAAAAAGTAATGATACGCTTCTTGGCCTGTCAAGTATTCTTTAATGTTATCTCAGGAGCAAAGTATAATAAAAGTATATGTCACTAGCTATAATTATTAGGCATATACATTTCCGTATGACTTCACCTGTAGCTAAGTTTTATTATTTTTTTACACTGTCATGGTTTCCAATAATTGATTTCAGGAGAGAGTGAATCCTGAATGATTATCTGATTATCACATAATGCAGAATGCACTGCATCTGTGTAATTTTAAATTACAACTCATGCAGAACACTGTAAAGAAAATATTTAACAGAAAACCCAAATGTAATTGTAAAGCTTTGAGTAATAAAATGACTCAGGCTCTGACAGTTCCTATAACAAAATAATCTGTTCCAGACTGAAAAAGCTATACATTTGATTTTTTTTTCAGGCTTCTACTTAATTCATAAATTTGCAGCAGTTTCACATGTAGTTAACTTTCATAGCTGATTTCTTTTATCTGGTCTGTAGGCCTACAAATGTTTTATATTAGCTCTAAATTCAAACACTAGGTTCAGTCCCTGTTGTTTTCATTTCCTCTGTTATTTGGCTAGATTATTTGCAACTTCCATATCTAATTAACTGGCTTAAACAATTATTCAAATGTAAAATATGATAAATGGTGCTATGTGTCTCAAAGCAGCAGTTATTTTATTAAAAGAATAAGTACGTTCATCTTAAAACAGTTACAGTTTTATACATTTCAGCAATATTTCATTCGATTAAGTCTTGAACTGTGTTAAGACAAAAGCATTTGCTCTTTTGTTAAAGAGGCTGTCATCTTGAGACATACAAAAGGCATTTTCATCTTATTTTGGTTTAGTTTATTATCACCTGTTTCCAGGATGGCTTCCTGTTTGTTTTTTGGCTTGTATTGCAGTTGCTCCATCCCCACGAATTTTCTCCTTGAGCTTTGCGATCACAAAAGTGTTTTTTGTCATTGCGTTAGTAATATCATAATGTATGACATCCATGATGCCACAGGTATGTAAGCATGGGCTGATGATACAGTAGCTAACAAGAGAACTGTAAGCAAATCAAAGCATTCTATAGCTATGTCAAGAATCTCAATGGCAACACCCAGATCTGCTCTGAGTTACAGCACAACGGCATGAAAATTACAGAACCAAATGATATTGCCAACATCCTGGCAGATAGGTTCAGTGCTAACTTTACCTCCCTCTCACCCCCTAAAGGGCCCATATCTATACAGGAAGAATGCAGAGTCCCTGTAATCACAATTACGCAGGTAAAAGCTGCACTCTCTAAAGCCAAAAACACAGCATCCATGGGACCGGGCAACATCCCAGGCTGCATATTACATGAACTTCAGAATGAACTGGCTCCCCACCTAAGCACCATGTTCAATCGTAGCCTCATGTCAGGCTTTGTGCCCACTGAATGGTGCACAGCAACAGTTATTCCACTCCACAAAGGGGGAGCCACCACTGATCCCGGGAACTATCGCCCTCTTAGCCTGACAAGCCTGGTCTGCAAGGCCATGGAATGTATCATCATGGAACTCATAAGCAAAGACAGTGTAACCTCCAAACTCTGGAACCCCACCCAGTTCGGGTTTGTGAAAGGCAAATCATGCCTCCTGAACCTGATCAACTTCTTTGAGGCAGTCACCAAAGTCGTAGAGGAGGGTAAGGTGGTTCACACAGCATATCTTGACCTCTCCAAGGCTTTTAACACCATCCCCCATTCTGGAATTATAGCTAAACTCACTAAACTAGGTATAAATATCTATGTCACAAAATGGGTTGCCAACTGGCTCACTGACAGAACCCACACTGTAAAAGTTGCAGACTCCAAATCTGACTTCAAACCAATGAAACGTGGAGTACCACAGGGTTCAGTCCTGGGACTTCTCCTGTTTGGTATCTACTTTTCTGAAGTACAGGCTAACACAGAAGGCCTCTGGCTAACGGAGTTCGCAGATGACTTGAAACTAGGAGCCATAGCTGAGTCCCCAAATGATGTCGACAGCTACAGAAGGGCCTCACTGAGACAGATGCCTGGTGTCAGAGCCATAGCCTCAAGCTTAATGCCAAAAAGTGCATTGTCATCCCCTTGGTAAAAACGGCAGTCTACTTAATGCCCAATGTGTGATAAGAGACTTTGGGACCCAGGTAGACAGTAGCCTCTCCTTTGATAATAACATCACGACAGTAGTCAGTAAATCCTTCTACATGGCACACCTCATCACAAAAGGGTTCTCATCCAGGAAAAAAAAGGTCATTGTTCCCCTCTACTCGACACTCATTAGACCCATTATAGAGTACAATGCCCCTTTTGGAATGTACCTCACAAGACATCTGCAGCAGCTGGAAATGCCACAGAAGTACCTCACAAAGAGGATTACTGGCCTCAAACAGATGCCCTACACTTACCGTCTCAAAAAACTCCAGCTTTACTCCATAGCATATTGCCTACTCCGAGGTGATCTCTGCCTAACATATAAAGCTATGTCAAACACAGAGCTGTTAGACATGCCACACCTAAAGAAATCCCAATCCCTCCAAGCTACATGCTCTAGGGACCTAAACCTTGTCATCACAATAAACAGGACATGCTGGAGGTATAGATTCCTTTCCCAGAGACTTCCCATACTCTGGAACAAGCTACCCATCTATGTCAAGCAAAGTTCCTCATTAGCACTCTTCAAAAAAATCTTGATGAGTGGATGGAAAATAGGAAATACACCCTGGGGATCACTTCTGTGGTTCTGCTCGACTGGGACAGAGGAAAATAATTTTCTTGATGGCGTAAGCCAGGGAACCTTGTTGTCTAGGCTTACATAGGCCCTTGGGCTGGTAGCCTAGTACCCACCTATGAACCTACGAACCTATGATTTATAGGGACCATTTGGAATTTACTATTTTAAAATGAAATTTGTTATTCTCTGGCAAATACCAGACAGTTGAGAGGTTTGCTGTCAATGCTCCCTAATTCTGCAGAATGTTCCTGATTTTACCTCATACTTTTGCCTCATCCTTTCTCTTTATAGATATATATATATATATATATATATATATATATATATATATATATGCTTGCACAAGAGAGTTGTGTTTTATATATAATATATTTGTATTTTATCAAAGCAAAATACCACATCATCCCAGACCAAAAGTAAAAAAAAAAATGTCATTTTGTTAAAGCTTTGCATATCATTGTTATTCAGAGCAGCTAAATTAAATTACAAACACTTGTCAGTCAGATAGGCCAGCAATGGGTTCCAAAAATGATATGTTTGCATGACACATATTTTAATTATTTCAGTGAATGGAGCAATCTTGCTATTTGAATTCCTAGAGCAATAATTTTTTTGTCTTTTTCTTCCAGTTTTAAAACAAGCCCTGGGATTCAGAAAATGTTTTAATGTAGTAATATCTGATTTTCCACAAAGAGTGCTCATGTTCTGGGTGGAAGTGATCCAGAGACATGCTAAGTATGACTGCAGAAAGTCGAGAAATCCTGCAGCTTACGTAATATACAAATTGTGGTATAAAGAGATGCTAATAAGAAATAATATTAAAGCAAGGGCGACTGTGAATAGAAATGATGGCAATTGATATGACAGAGTGATTCAAAAACCTATATTCCACATGAGAAGTTATGTCCAGGATTGCTGACTGCAGCAAAATCTTGAAGTTCTGAGAAACAGCAAGCAAACATATGTAAGGGGTTGCTGCCACACTATTAAATATGTATATGCAAGAAGGTGTTATTGCTGTTACTAGTCACTGTGTTGCATGTTGTCATCCCCTGTAGCACTGAGTCATCCATCTGCACTTAAGATTTCATACCCTACATGACACAGAAATTGTGGACTGTTACTGCGTGGATACAGGCAGCATGGAGGAGCTTGTGAAGATGTGTCACGCTCATGTGCAGTCCTGAGGGATATGTGGGATACCTATCCCTGTGGACAACAAAGAATATGTAGCTTTGAGAATCAGGGACCTTTCACTGACCAATGGGGACATGGTGGGTATATTCCAATGGGGGCATGGTGAGTATATCCCAGGCATTTGCTTCAGGGCACTGCACCACATCCTCTGCCATGCTACTGTATGTGAGGGTTCATATATGCTTTCCATATACCACAAAGGAGACAGACAATACCATGCATGATTTTATGACATAGCCTGTTTCTCTCAGATACTGCAGGCTGCAGACTTCACCCACATTGCAATAAGAGCCCCATGTGGGGGGACAGGGACGAAGTTATATCAACCATAATGAGTTCCACTCTGTCAGCTGTGTGGTGATCTTTAATGCACAAGTATAATATGCATTGCTTCTTCAAGTCACCCAGATAATGCCCATGATTCTCACATACTACACATGTGTGACTTATACCAGTGGTTTGGGTGGGATGATTTCCCCTACATCCATCATACTAAGGATACCAGATATGCCCTGGAGCCATGGCTAAAGACACTCATTAGAAACCCACAAACAGTGATAGAGAATGACTTCAAAACTGCCCTGTCCCAGACCTGGATTTTGTCAAATGTTTCCTTGCTCTGCTTAATGCGTACAGATATTTAGATGGATATGTGTGTTGTTTTTGCATTTTATTTTGTCGGTAAGTATGGTCCCCAGAATATTTTTATTAGAGCTGAATATCTCTGTCATGGCATCATGAAAGACTGAACATACAATGCCTCACTACCTAAATTAATGTATAGACTACTGTATTCCATGTTAAATGCATCAGTAGTAGTTTCTGACTTCCTTGAAAAGCAAGTTGTCAATACATTCTTGCAAATGAAACACCTGGCTTTGAAAATTGACGTGATGATGTAGTAGTGAAATCATGATATACATAAGAAGCAGCTTCTCTAAACAGGTAAGTTGGTTTTGATTGCCATAATGCATTGCAGATGTATGTACAGAGAAAAGCTGAATAAACAGTAAAGAAAAAAATCAAAAAGCACACTATAAACTTCATTTTTTGCAAAATTATTTGCAACCTTAATCATGAGGAATACAATGAGAAATTAAATTAATTGTAAAACAAAGATGCTTCCAAACATGACCAACAGACTTTAAGGTTCACATTCACTGTCTGGATGTATCTCTCAATGCACTATTGTACAACCCTGCAACATGCATCAAAATCTTTGCAGTCTGTACAGATAAGCAAACAGTTACAGCAGGCCAGACAAATTCAGGAGGAGGGAGGACAAGATTTCACAGTAAAGGAGGTGCCTGATGAGGAGCCTATGGAGGATCTATCTATAGGGAATGACTATGTCAAATGCAGCAGATTGCAGTATGATGTGGCACTAGCTAAGAGGCTGTGTTTCATCCATAATTATGGGCCAGAATAAAAAGCAGTATATATATATATATACATATATATATATATATATATATATATATATATATATATATATATATAATAAAATTGATGCATGCAAAAGTATACCTAAGTTGTGGTATACCATGCAGAGAATGGCCACACTATGCATCAGACATAGGTTATCCTTGTAACAGAATACTGAGATAGGGCACAGTTATCACCATGTGCACAGCTGCACAGGGCCACAGTGTCAAGTGTCAACAACGGGCATTGTATAGGTGCAGCATAGGATTAGTGCTGTATGTGTGTGTGTGTGTGTGTGTGTGTGTGTGTGTGTGTGTGCGTGTGTGTGTGTGTGTGTGTGAGAATAAAGAAAGTTGAGTAAACAGGTTGGGGGTGGCATCCCCAGTGTTGTGCAAGTGTGTTGTGGTGGCCACTACAGGTGTGTGTGTGTGTGTGTGTGTGTGTGTGTGTGTGTGTGTGTGTGTGTGTGTGTGTGTGTGTGTGTGTATATACATGTGTGCTGAGTCACAGCTTCAGCAGATGCAGCAGCACTGTGCAGGGATATGGTGAACAGGTGCAAGACACCTGCGGGAGATGTGTGCACTGACTCCGCATGCCTTCCACACACCTGCCATTTCCTGGGAAATTCACAGACATGATGCACACTAGACTGAGAAGAAGAAGTGCTCTGTGAGAGCAAATGATAGCTGATGCTATGGGTGGTCTACACACAAATATCCCATCCTTACATTCATCCATGTCCTTCCACAGCACCCTGAACACTGAATGATGGTGCCAAAGTGCTGGGGGTGCTACAAGTTGCAGACATTGTCCACTCCTCACAGTGGTCCTCCCAACTGGAGGCAGAAGTGGACTCACTATAGGTAGTGAGTTGTCTGTGATGTATAGTCACATGAGGCACCCTCTACATTCAAACTTCCTAAGCCACATGTCCACAATGTTGCACATCTGGCCCATGCATTACCTCAGGTTATCATTCAGACCATGTAGCTAGCTGAGCTATGCCAGTGTTGGTGTCTTCTTCCTGTAGTATTATGGCTGAGCACATATGTTGGATATTGGCTATGGGCACACTCATTTCAGGAGGCTGATGGTACCGATGGTGTTTTCAGCTACAACCACACCTTTCCTTGATATCATAATCATGCTGTAATGTGCTTGTAGCAACTAAAGCTGACTGTACACCACTCCTCAGGCAGATAATGTGTCGGCATCTTCCAGTCCATGGATGTCATCCTGGGTTTGTGAGTGGGTTGCACAGGCACAGAAGGTGTCTATGGAATGGCGTGTGGGTAGGGATATGTCTGTCACATTCCCAAAGTCTGCCACTTAACACCATGACACCTGACCATACTGGGCTGTGGCTACCATCATAATTAGAGCCAGACAGTTCCCCAAAAACAAGCAAGCCAACCTTCATGGTAGAAAACCCTGATAATAAAACACCTGTGAAAACACCAAGAACTTACCCAAACTAAGAAAGATCCCTTCACAAATATCTGTATCCCAGTGGGTATACTATTACTGCTACTACTTTATAGAGTAATAGAGGGAAATAATGGGTAACATACTTTGGACAGACAGCTCCAGTAACTGAGCCCTTGATGTTCCTGCAAAAGAAAGACATCATGGGTATATGTTGTATCAACTTACAGTGAACTACAATTACGGATAGAAATCCATGTTCAAATATGCCCACCTGAGGTGTCGTCAAAAGATGTGACATGCCCTGTTTAACCATGCACTTTTGTCTGTCTCCCCACTGTGAATGTCAGAGCTGTCCAACCCCCCATGCAGACATACCAGAACTCACCTGTCTCTGTCAAATCTAGTTCATTTGGCACACTCCATCCCAAGGCCTTCTACTCCTTTGCCTGGCTGGCTGCTCTTGTTTGTGCATCACTGATCATGTTGGTGGACTATTGTCTGACCTGCTCATATGTTTGATTTTATCCAAAAAACAGTGTTGAGGCAAGCTATCACATCCTACCAGGCACCTTCACAGAAGGCCTGGTCAGATCGCTAATAACAGAACATATGCTGACCATGCAGACACAGCCCCTGAAGCAGAATCTCATTATCAGCATGGGAAAATTGCTTTTCTGTGTTTACCTTGTTCTGATAGGGTAAACTGAAACTGAAAAAAAAATAGGATGGTGAGATGTAGTGTTGTCATACTAGGCATACTCCTACACAGCTACACAAACAATAAGGTAGAGATAGATAGACCAATGTGCCTTTGAAATATGTAAGGGAGGCTGTGCACCATACCTCTCAACCTCTTCAAACACAAAATCTGGACAAAGCCGTAAATCAAAGTGGGAGAAGGGTCCAAAAATAGGGACAATTTTTAAATATTGTTCTTACAAACTTAGAAAGTTGATAGAATAACAGGTTTTGCAATAGCATGAATTTTCTGAAGGCTATGAAGTCTGAAACTCAAATGTCTGTCATTATTTTCTAACTTCAATATTTAATGATTTGCCAGTAAATTCCCATAAAAACATAATTTTATGAAAAACAGACCAAAATATGTGGCAAAAATCTGGATATTCTGTGAAAATCTGTACAGTTGAGAGGTATGCTAAGCACATGTACATCTGGTAGCCTCCTGGAGTTGTGATGTGTGTTATTCACATGGTGCAGGGGTGACTAACTACCCTGGAGGATGTCACAGTGCATGTGCATTGCTATATGTGGGAATGCTCTTGGGTCTGTATATGCATAGGCCAGATATTCCAACTAAACGCCACCATGTAACCTATGGGGGATTTCAAAACTGTGCACTGGAATAGTGATACACCCAGTATGGGTGTACACAGGCCTTCAACAGGCTCTGACTGCAACTGTTCATTAACCTTCCTTCCTTACAGTTACATACTGCTGCTATGTGGTTCACTGTGTTTGGTAACCTTCATACTTGGGGCCTGATGTATAATGTCCTGGCACACAATTACTAGGACAATGATCATAAATGTTGCACAGGCCATTGAGAGCAGATACTCTAGACTGAGTCTTCCCTGAACCCAGTCAGGTGTATGAACTGAGGAAAATATATAGATAACTCCCTGAAAGTGTAATATCCCAACCCCAACCATTTTAGTAATACCTCAGATGCTTCCTCAACACCTGTGGACATGTGGTTTGGGGTAGTTGGGTATGTATGGACACAGCCTGCAAACAGACAAAGCATATTGGGTATGTATGGACCCAACCTGCAATCAGACATAGCTTGAACAGCTGCCAAATAAACATCCAGTGTGTGCACATTTTTGCACTGGACTATCTGCCACCCCTCCCCCCAGAAAGCATGATTAACAGTAATACACTCCCAGCAATGTCCACAATAATACCAGCATAATGACAAATAATAAGTATGCAACCCCTCTAGACTAATATACGTGAAATACATCTCCCTCAGTAAACATCAGCCAAGCATTACTGCAGCAGCTTAAACTGTACTTATCACCAAGTAAAACACCATCATATTGTCAGCAAGGTGAATACTCCTTCCTTGGCCTATATGTACAAATATGGTGCACGAACAGTATAACAAGACCCTGCAACATTAATTACACTCCATGTATCCTGCCATGGCAGTAGACCATCACACAATATACACAGTTTACACTTTTTTTTAATTTCTCCAAGTATTTTAGGTTTCTAATACCTTGACGGGAATGGACCCTATTCCTAAGTCAAAGTATGAATCAAATTCATGAAATTAGTATTGTTTTAATCTTTGATGTTAGTCAGAAGTGCTCTTTGCAGCACCCGCAATGTGCCCAGTACTGATTCCTTCTGCAATTCATAGAGTTACATGTTGGTAACATATCTAAGTATGATTGTAAATTATTTTTTGTAAAACCCCATTGCTCCTACTACTATTGGAACAGTCTGCGTATCCTTCTTCAACATTGTCCTCGCTGCCTGCAAATCCTGGTATTTTATGACTTTGTGTCTCATTGTATGTAAGTCACTGTGTGTAGCAATTTCAATAATCAATGCTACTTTTGTCTTCTTTTCATGGACTATATCTGATTTTCTTGCATCTATTTTTTTGAACTGTTGGTAATGGGTGATCCCGCATAATATAAACTTCTTCATTTTCTATAATGCTTTGTGGCTCATGTTTCCAGTGTTTTTCAGCTACTTCAGTATTATAATGTTTGCACAATCCCCAATGTAACAGTCTTGCCACGTCATTATGCCTTTCAGTATACAGTCCTTCTGCCATTAGTATATCACAACTAGTAACAATATGGGCAACAGTTTCCAGGTCTGTCTTACAAAACTTACATTTACCTGTTTCTCTCACATATTCAATGGACTTTGTAAACCAACCTGTATGTAGCCCACTATCTTGGGCCACCAATATTAACCTTTTATCTTTTGGTTTAAATTCACTTCTCCTTAAACATTCTTACATTCATTCCTGATCAAAATGAGGTTGTTCCATGAGTTTTCTATACTTGCAACTATATTTGTGCATTTTGCACATTTCTTGCCTTCTCATCTGATCCTTTACTTTCTTTCTTTTTTTTTTTTTTGCACATTCAGTTTCTGCCTGAGTTTTATCTACTTCTAATTTGATTTCCATTCCCACTTGATGCCGATATGCTTCTGCTAAACTAAGTAGGGAAGTCATCTTAGACTTATTCTCCTTGTGTTTTAAAATGTTCATGATGTTTGGATCTTGTGAGATCAGCATATATGTATGCAGTCCTACAGTTGCATACATGTAATCAATTTTCAGAAGGCCCATACCCTCCTTCAGAACAGGGGCTGTATAGTCTTGGTATGCACTGATTTTTATAAATCATTTGATGAGTATGAAGCATCCTTATTGTTTTCCTGTCCAATCTATCCAATGTCTTTTGGGGTCAGTCACTCACTCTAAAACTGTATGTTAAGACAGGAAGAGCAAATTAGTTTATAGCATGGACTTTTTTCCTAGATGTCACTGCTGTTTTCAGTATTAATTTAAGTCTTCTAAAATATTTCTTACTAAGTTTTATTCATATTTGTTCATGTTTTAGTGTTGATCATTCATCAATTCCCAAATATTTATACACTCTGTCTTGCTCAAGTTCTTTTATGTCACATTCCTGTCCCAAACTGATGTTTTCTTGGTGCTGCAGCTTTACTGCATTAAAGGTTGCTTTTGCACATTAAAAAGACAATGTGACATTCTTATAAGATCTGTAAATGCTTTGACCATTGTGCTTTCAGTTCATCATCTGATGAACTAGACCATTTTAAATCATCCAAAAAAAGAAGATAAGAAGTGTTTACACTGTATGGGAGCCAAACTGTAACCATGACAAAAGAGCAGCGGTGACAAAGAGTCACCCTGGAATATTCCCCTTTGGATTTTTATCCCTGGAATAGTAATTTGTCGTTTGTCATGGTTTAACTGCAAAATGGTTTGCCATTGTTTCATGATCTCTGTAATGTAATAGATCAAAATAGGGTGCATATTATACATTTTTAAACACTCTTTTATCTATGAATGTGGGATACTGTCAAATGTTTTTTGTAGTCTAGCCATACTTAGATTTTTCCCCTTTTTACAGTTCTCCATTATGAATTTATTCAACAACACGTGATCCTTTGTTCCA
This sequence comes from Protopterus annectens, assembly GCF_019279795.1. NCBI lineage: Eukaryota > Metazoa > Chordata > Ceratodontiformes > Protopteridae > Protopterus > Protopterus annectens. The sequence continues at coordinate 444,255,827 of NC_056736.1, read as the reverse complement.
TATGACTTTCTTTTATTACCCTTTTGTTCTATTACCATGATTGAGTTTTCTTCTAAATTAGTATAAACTCTGTTTTCATCAGTTCCAGTGCATAGTTTATAGGTCATTGGAAGGTAAGTTATTGGTCTATAGTTTTAGGATAGTTTACAGGTTTTCTCTTAAGTAGGAGCATTGTTTTTCCTGTTGATAATCAGGTTGGTGTCTGTTTGAGGTGTGCCGACAAATAGTTCTTATTCATAGATAAATCTTCATGTAAAGATGTTAATAATTTAGTCAGAAGTTAGGTACTGCTTCTTGGCATGGGGTTTTCTAATTAAAAGCTTTTCTTCATTTTTTTTCAATTCCTCTGGCCGTTACCTCATCCCATTTCATATCTTGTACATTTGAACTTCTTATTCTTTCTTTTCTTCTCCTGTCTGTTTAGCATCTTTGTTATGTTCTACAGGATCTTCATAGATACTTCTCCAAAATATATCTATTTCTTACTTTTTTGGTGGTGTTTCAACTCTTTTTGCCTTATTTCCCAATTCTCTACAAAACTTTAATTGGTCATCAATAAATTGCTTATTTTGTATTTTTCCTTTATATGTATCTGCATATATTCTAAGTTTTTCTTCCTTTGCTGATATTTTTAGTTTATTATTTGCGATAGTGCATGATATATCCTGATCTGTTCTGATACAGTGCATTGCTTTTATCACGTCTATCTTTCTATTTTTGTTGATCTGTTCCCTCTTCTATACTCTTTTAACAGTGGCACCTCTTGTCTTAATTTGATAATGCCATGATGTCATTTGATCTCTCCCCTTTCTTTCTCTTACTGCCCTGTGTTTTTGTGGTAAGACTTTATCTGTTATTAATTTAGCTGCACATTAATATATCCAATTTACTTCTGTTATATCATATGAATCTCTATGAACAGTCCTAATTACTGTGTTCATTGGTTTTATCAAATGTCTACCTTTTTGGGTTTTATTGACTTTCTGTTCTCTGTTTCTTTCATTGATTCATATATGTCTGTCCATCTCTATTAAATCAAACAACTCTTCTCTTAGATCATTTTCTTCTAAGCTGAGGGCACATTCTTTGTTCTCTATTTCCTGCGGGCATTCTACAGAAAGTTCCAGAGCATCATCCTGTGCCACATTATCTTAAGTTTCATCCTGTGTCATCTGTTGATCTTTGATATGGGAACTCACTGGCCTATCAATCCACAACACTGACTGTGTCAGAGTTGCCACAGTTTCCTGTTCTTTCCCTTGCTGTGCAACTCCAACTGAACTTTTGTACTGGTTTCCTATGGAAGGCTCTAAAGTATCTTCATATGGCAACTGATCAGATGTTTCCTGCTCCATTGGCTGCTCCTTAATTTGAGGATCCATTTCTCTATCCTGCTGTGATGTTGGATGGCACAGTGGTACAGCGGTAACATTGTCACCTCACTGCAAGAGGATTTCCAGTTCAATTCTTGGCCGGAAAGCCTTCAGTGCAGAGTCTGCATGTCCTCCCTGTGTTCATGTGGGTTTCCTCCCACTGCTCCGGTTTCCTCCTACGTTGTAAAGACGTGCATCTGGACCATTTCTCCCTGGGCCTCCGTTGAAAATTTGCTTAATTCCAAATCAGACTTTCCCAGTTAACAAATGTTAAATAAATAAATGTTATCAAAATTAGATTTTCTACACTAAATCCTTCACTTTGCAGGTAACACACAACCTCAGTTTTCTATTTCTTTAACTTCTCCATTACTAATCCTCTTTTCCACTTTTCCTTTTTGTTTTCTTATTTTTTGTACTATAAACTTTTCAATATCCAGATGCATTTGTCTGTATTTCTCCTAAATATCTTTACTGCTGCTCTTTTTGTATTGATTAATGTTGCTTTTTCCTTTGCATAAATATTGCACCATATTAAATCTCTTTCTCTTTCCCATGTCCATAGTTCTTCTTCAGATGTCTCCTGCTCCTCCTGTTTCTCCTTACTTGGGGGACTTGTTGTTCGATCCTGTTGTGATATAACCTGTGTTAGACTTTATACATTAAATCCTTCACTTTGCAAGTATTCCATAACTTCAGCTTCTATTTTTTTAACTTCTGCTTTATTAATCTTCTGTTCTATATTCCCACTTTTTGACCTTCTTTTTTTGTATTGTGAAATTTTCTATACCTGGATGTCTTTGCCCGAATTTCTCTTTGAATATTTTTGGGGCTGCTTTTTTTTGTGAAAGGGGCTTATTTTTTGTATTGATTATTTTTTTTCTTTCCATAAATATTGCATCATACCATCTCTCTTTCTTTCCCAAGTCCATATTTTTTTTTATTCTTTTTTATACCTTTCAAAAATCTCTAGATTTTGTTCTTTATTTTTTCACACTTCCTCAGTTGCTTCTTTTTCCAAATGGCTGAAGGTTTCTTGGTCTACATAATGTTTTTCATTAATATGTTGTATTAATGAACACAAATTTTTATTTGTAGCCTCTGACAGTTTTTCTTGTGCAAGTATTTTTCTTTCCTCTAATTTCTCTCTAAAACCTTTGTGCATTTTCTATCTAGAAATTCTGGACTTCTTGCCTGATATTAATAATACATAATTTCTTTCTTATCCTCAATAGTCCACTCTATCATTTTTATGGCTCTTTTCTGGCCTATCAATTTTTGTGAGTTTTGTGGACTACTACTTCCTTCTACAACAGGGTTCCATCCTCCCCCTGGGCTTGGCCTGGATCCATTGTAGGAATGTTTCCATGTCCTGAGGATTCTACACTGTCATTTTTTCCATTCCTGGCAGCAGTACAACCACCAGGATTGGGCACTTTTTTATCCTGGGTCTTGTTCACCCAGCTATCTTTTTTTATTTTTAACCTACTACTGTCCATGATATATGATATGTCAAATACAGTCTATATATCAGTGTCATCTTGGTGAAATTTTGTGAAAAACAAGGTCCACTTCATGAAGGTACTCACTAAGACTTCAGGATAAATTCATTTCCAGCAATATTACTCTCCATTCAGACATCAATTACATTCCATGTACCCAGATATGGTAGTAGACCCTCACTCAGTGTACATTGTTTCTTCCTCAGTGACAGCATTGTTGTCACCTGAAACCAACAACATGAATAAATACACACAGCAGCACGCTGTCATGGACATCACAAAGTAAACAAAAGTACAGCAGTAAAAAATGAGTAAACTCTCATGTTCCACACTTATCTTTCAGAAACACCTGGGTTTTTTTTGTTTTTTTTGTAGAAAACATTGAAAACAATCATCAGCAATGCTGTCTTTGTCTTTCTGCTTCAATCTTCCATAGAATAATAAGACGCATATCTGGCACAGATGCTTTTATCATGCAGTTTTGAAGCTTCCATCGCGATCTTTAGGTTAAAGAGGATCAGTCAAATGAATATTCCTGAAATACATGTCTATCAATTGTGCAATTAACGAATGCCACACTCAAGGCTCTCTCAAGTGCACGCACTCACATGAACATCTGTAAAATGCATTGAGCATGTATTGATGGGTCAGTAACAGGGACATAGAAGGATATATTACACTTGCAGAGCCAATAGATGTGCTAAAGATCAAACCTTTTTTCAGTGGCACCATGAAGCTTACAAGCTCTTTCTGTGCCAGTGTTCCTTCCCATATACCATCATGACACACCATATATTTCTGTGCCTGATATCCTTTGTCATGTGTCGACACCATCAGCATAAATTGCCACAAAAGTGTTACTGTAGCTCTCTGGACTGTGACCTGGTGAATGGATAAGGGTTTTAAAGACACTGATGTTTGCAGGTCCCCTAAGTAGCCTTATAAAAAATAAAATCTCCTTTTCCTGCTTTTTAGGGAGTAGCTGACTGGAAACTTATATAAGGATCCCTAGTATAAAGTGGATGCCTGGCACATTCTTGCTAGGGTGATGTCTGATATCACTAGCATACCCCACTCTGGTGAGCAGTGCCTGCACCACTACAGCTACCTGTGAAAATGCCATCTGGGTCTTCTATACTGGTGAGAAGAGGTCAGAGCTAATGCCTCTGAGATGTAATGTAAGTTCAGTGTCCTGTCATTTGCCCTAGAACTAATGGTGATCTTAGTGGACATTTAATTAATGACTGCTGTATTTGTCTTTATTGTTTTGCAGCTCAAGTAGAGATCATGAAGAACTTTCTCCTCTTCTAGAGGAGATCTGCGTGGCTCTCTAGGTAGAGGGAAGTGTATGACTTCTTGTCTTGTACTGTAGTACTCTATAATGTTACTGCCACTTACCCACGACCACTGCCACGGCTTGTATGATTATCTGTTCAAGTGTTCTATTATGTTATTCAAGTGTTACAGATTATGTATTATCACTGCAATAGTTTTCTGTTCCAATAGTGAAAGTTATTTATTTATTTTTATTTATTTATTATTTGTTGACTGGGAAAGTATGACTAGGACAGAGCCTATTTTCAGCAGAGACCCAGGAAGAAATGTTTCAGACGCATGTCTTTGGAATGTGGGAGAAAACCGGAGTACCTGGAGGAAACCCACATGAATACAAGAAGGACATGCACACTCCTCACAGAAGGCAACCCAGCCGAGAAGGGAACTGCAGAACCTCTTGCTATGAGGTGACAACGTTAACCTCTGCATCACTATGCCATTATAAAGTAGTTTTTTGTAATATTTATGCTTAGGGCCAACATATGAAATATTTTGTATAGGTATAACTTTATCATTAAGACTAATATCTTTGAATAGTGAGCCAAACCTTGCTAATGTATATATATATACATATATATATATATATATATATATATATATATATATATATATACTGTTTTGCACCCCCCCATGCAAAACACACATTTTCATAAGTTAAACAAAACAGGTTTTGTAGTTAGATGACCACCTATGCTTTCCTGTAGTGCATGTTTCAAAGAGGCTGTGATGCAGAGTGCTCATTTCTTCCCTGAGCTGTGCACACTGCACAGCTCAGAATATATGCGGAAGTGGGGGCTGGTGGTACGGGGGGTGAATGTGAACATGTTTTGCTGTGTGTCCTTTGGGGAGGCCAAATGTTGAGTGAGTTGTGGGAGAAGAAAGTGGCATGGAAGGAGGGTTACATTGGAGGTCTAATAAGGTGGCTGGGAATGCCCCTTGGTAACATATTGGCCATATTTCATGCTAACATATGTCGCTATTGTTTATACTTTCACTTGATCTAAACTATTTGTCTTGCTAAAGCCATGTCATGTGGACTGCTGCATAGCAAATGTCATTCCAGTCTTAGTACAGCACCTGCTAATAGCGTTGCATGTCTAGAATGATTGCTTCTCTGCTCATGGTACAGCACATACCATCACAGAAATGTTGGGTTGCATAAGTGTTGCCACTGTGTAAGTCCACATGGCATGTTTCACAGCATGTCTTTCCGAGAGGTCCACAGGACCTACCCATCTACCAACCGGCCATGACATATTCCATCCTACAGTCCCATGCACACACTGTAGCTTCCACACTATCATACAATTGTCAATGGTATCAGAAACCCCAGTACACCCTACCACTTATCCTATCTTAGAGTTTGGGATAATAGACCTAGACTTAGACATAACTGTCCGACGTGGCCTAGCAGAATGTGTCATGTTTCTGTAGTAGAACATTACTTAACAATCTGAGTAACCATATGTGACACAAAAAATACTAATTATATCTTTTTTCTGTCTCTACCTTTGTTGCTATCCTTCATTTTAATATTTAATTTGTTCTTTGTTATTTTATTTCTATCCATTTACATTAACATTTTCTGCAGCATCTGCTGCAGCTCTGCCAGTAGCATGGCACATGTTTCCACCCCACCATCAGATCCCATCTTTTCCCATCAGCACACCACCTGGCTCCAGACCTTTCTCCCCATTGAATATATTGGGGATGGTCTGGTAGTATCACCAGTGGCCTCTGGTGGTAACTTTCCAGAGGATAGTGGTCTTGTCCCTTCCAGTGGCTCTACCAGGGTTTCACAGTTTGTCACCTGGCTGGAGCTGTCTGTGGTGTTAGGGGAGTTAGTGGACCAGTAGTTGGAAATCTGCACTATTCTTCTGGAGAAGGCCCTCTTATGACTTCAGGAGATGCATCACTGCCTGGCTCTGTCCTCATCATCTTAGGCAGGGCCCAGTGAGAAGGGCAGTCAGAGTGGTGACTGACCTCATTTGAGTCTAGCCCAGGTAGTGTGGAAGCAGGAATGAGATATCCATCCTGTCCTTCATACTAATCTTTCCTTTCCTTGTGTGTCACCTCCCTCCCCTGTTTGTTGTCCATTCCTTCCCATCACCAATGTCCTCCCTCTGTTTGTATGTCTGTAATTCCACTATCAACTCCCATGCATCAGCACCTCCATTTTCCTATCCCTTGCCTTTCTTTTACACCCTCCCCCCCCAAAAAAAAAAGTTTTCCTTCATTCCTTTCCCCACTCCCAGTCTTACCTCCCCTAAATCTTTATGTATGTTCCTCTACTTGCTCTACTCTTACTGTCCTATACACCAATTTCCTCCACATTTAACGTTAGAAAAACAGATAAACATTGCTGGAAGCCATTTACTGTGCTTTCCAGACATTCTTGTAGCATTGCTATCTAGCACACGTGCATGAGCTTTGGCAGATATCTGATACTTGCTTTCCACTTGTTTTTGCAATAATGTAGGCCTCTTAATTAGCAGCTGCTTGAGCCACACAATTCCAGCTAATTTGTTGATAATTACCTTGGGCAGCGTCTCACAACATAGCATAGCCACAATAGCCTTAACACAATTCTGGCAGACACAAAAAAATAAAACTGTAGACTACCTCCCTACCACACATACTGTAAGAGTTTATTAATGCCAGATTTGATAATGTAGATTATTTCAATCAAAATTTGTAATATGCACTCACTAAATAATAGTCTAGTAAAATGATTTGAAAGTAAACCTAGTGTCACCTGTACAATTCATAATGTATACTGGCTTTGTATTGCCCTTAAATAAAGTTTGTTTACTTTTTTTCTGTTGCCAATATTTATTTATTTATTTTTATTTCCATTTTCTTAGCTGGTTTAGCCCTAATGCACAAGAACTTATTTAAACAGGGCATCGGGGGAGAAAAGCTCCTTAAATAGTATAATACAAAATCAGTAACATAATGCTAATGGTCAATGCATAATTAAAAGCAAATTAAGCAATCAGCATATTGATTTCTTGAGAAAATGCGCACATTAATGTTTATGTGCAAAAGTATTGCTTCCAGGACTTTATAAAATATATCAAAACTAGATTACTAATTATCTTAGGCCTTAAGCACAATTCTATATGGATTACATCTTGTCTGCAGTAATGCAATGCAACATATCAACATACTGAAATAACAGTGCCAAGGCTGATCCCATGTCATTGTTATATTATGCTAGCCAAAGTTACCTTTGCCATTTCATATACTGAATGCTGTTACATCATCTAACACATAGACATATCTCAGTAGGAGTCTGCACTAAAAACAACAAAAGGCAAACTATCTAAAAGTCCTTCAGATTCTAGAATTATAAAGAAAATATGGATGTCTTCTTATAGCATTATGCAAAACAAGCAATTGAACTGAAGCATTGGGCCAGATTCTAAAAAGTTGGTGGAATCAGGTGCATTATGCCAATATCAGTGGCAAAGTTGCAGATAACAATGTAACATGTTCAGTTGCCTCACTGAACTCTGAATACCTTGGCGTACAATGGAATATCTCAGTAGTAACTATATAACCTAAGTAAGTATATAACCTGCAAGTATTCCATAAGTAATGAAAAATCACTGACAAAACATGATGTATATTAACAAAGCTACGGAAGTAATCTCACAATTCAAGCATCCTGACAGACTTAAATACACATCTATAACAGAATCTCTCCAGAAAGCTTAAGGACAGCTATGCAATACTACCATAAGTCTTTTATTATTAAAATACGCTGACTATTACTTATGGATTCTGATGGAATCCATACATTTTCTATTAAAAAAAAATTAATAAAAGCGAAGGGCAATATCACAGCCACAACACCAGACCTAACATTAGCTAACAGTGGGTGCGGGCCTTGTGTGAAGAACACAATATCACAGCCACAACACCACAGCTAACATTAGCTAACAGTGGGTCCAGGCCTTGTGTGGAGAACACAATATCACAGCCACAACACCACAGCTAACATTAGCTAATAGTGGGTGTGGGCCTTCTGTGGAGAACACAATATCACAGCCACAATACCACAGCTAACATTAGCTAACAGTGGGTGCGGGCCTTGTGTGGGGAACACAAGAACCACACACACATCCAAGGAAAGTGGAGGGTAGAAATGAAGATGTGGAGTATGGGTGAAGAAGAGGGGCACACATGAGGGATGTTGGAATAGAAAAATCAGTGGGAAAGCCAGAGGGGCATGGGCAATGTTTTTCGATGGCAATAGACCCCATTTTTTATTGTTTTAGGAACAGAAGGAAAAGTAAAGATAGAGAAAGAAGAGGAGAAGACCATCACAGCAGGTATACCCATAGAATAAATATCACAACACATGACTGACAAAGGCTGAAAAAAAAAACAGTAAGAACAGGTAAGTCGCACAGACTGCACACTGCACAACACAAGCAATAGAAAGTTGTCAAACAGAGATTGTGGATGCATACCAGCAATGGTGAAATGCAAAAAACATATCTACCAATGAACTATCATATTATGACATAGGTTCATAGGTGTGTACTAGGCTAATGGCCCTGGAGCCTTTACAAGCCTAGCCCATAGAAGTGCCCTGGCATCGTGCTGCCCAACATTAGTTCCTAGTGCCTCTATCAAGTACAGCCACTGGAGTGATCCCGGGGGTGAACTTTCTATTTCCCATCCACTCATCAAGATTTCTCTTGAAGAGGGCCAGTGAGGTGCTCTGCTTGACATGTATGGGAAGTCTATTCCAGAGCATGGGCAGTCTCTAGGTTATGAACCTGTCCCTCCATTATGTTCTGTTGATTGTGCTAATAGGTTGAGGTCTCTGGAGCGTGTGGTGTGGAGGGATTGGGATTATTGTAGATGTTGCATTTCTAACAGAGCTGGGTCAGACATGGCTTTGTAAGTCAAGTAGAGATCGCCTCTTAGTAGACGATATGAGACAGAGAATATCTGGAGTTTTTTTAGTCTGTCCATGTAAGACATGTGTTTAAGGCCTAGGATCCTCTTCATGAGGTACTTTTGTGGCCTTTCCAGCTGTTGCATGTGTCTAGTGAGGTACATGCCAAATGGGGCATTATACTCAATGACTGGCCTAATGAGGGAACAGTAAAAGGAGATGATAACCTCTTTCTTCCTGGATACAAAACCCTTGGTAATGAGATGTGCCACATAGAAGGACTTTTTGACCACAGTGGCAATGTGGTGATCGAAGGAGAGGTTGCTGTTAACCTGTGTCCCTAGATCTCTTATAACGCCTTCAGTGTTCAGTGGGCTCCCATCAATGTGGTAATTAGTGGGAACTGAGTTTTTCTTAAAGGGGATGATGACGCATTTTTTGGCATTACGTTTAAGGCCATGGTTTCGACACCAGTCATTGGTCTCAGTGAGGCCTTTCAGTAGGATGTCTACATCACTTGGGGAGTTAATAATGGCTCCCAGCTTACAGCCATCTGCAAACTTGTCCCTTCATGTTGGCTTGGACTTCTGAGTAGATGGCAAACAGGAGAGGACCCAGGACCAATCCCTGTGAGACTCCACTCGTGACTGGTCGGCAGTCTGACTTGGAGTCTGCTACTTTCACACTGTGGGTTCTATCTGTGAGCCAGTTTGCAACCCACCTAGCGATATGGAGTTGATGCCTAGTTTGGTGAGTTTATCAATAATTCCTGTGTGGGTAATGGTATCAAAGGCCTTGGCTAGATTGATGTAGGCTGTATGAACTGCCTTGCCCTCATCCACAGCTCTGGTGACTGACTCAAAAAATCAACCAGGTTGAGCAGGCATGATCTACCTTTCACAAAACCAAATTGAGTGGGATCTAGGGTTTAGAGATTCCCTATATCCTTGTTAATTATGTCCATGATGATGCGCTCCATAGCCTTACATATCAGACTCATCAGCCTAATGGGGCAATAATTCCCAGGGTCTGTAATCACTCCCCCTTTATGGAGAGTGATGACTGCAGCAGTGCGCCATTCTGTAGGGACAAAGCCTGAGTTGAGTCTGTGATTGAACAGGGCACACAAATGTGGTGCCAGTTCACTTTGTAGTTCATGTAGAAAACATCCAGGGATATTGTCAGGTCCCATGGAAGATTTATTCTTGGCCTTAGACAATGCAGCATTAACCTGTGCGGCAGTAATGTTAGGTGCCTGGCATTCCTCCAGTATTCTGATTGGTCCTTTAGCAGGGGAGAGAGGGGTAAAGTTGGCACTGAATCTGTCGGCCAGTATGTTGGCAATATCTGTTGGCTCATATAGGAGGTACCATTGTGCAGTAACTCAGAGCAAACCTGGGTAATGCCGTGGAGATTCTTGATATAACTATAGAAGGCTTTGTGGTTGTTTTTAGTGTCTGCCACAATTCTGCCTTCGTAGCTGGCTTTAGAGGTTTTGATGAGGTATCTCAACTTTTTTTTGAGGCTAATAAGGGAGTTTTTCCAGTCTTGGGACTTCACCTTTTTCTGCAACAGTTTCTTCCTTCTGTTGCAGAGTTTATTAATGGCAGGGGACCACCAGATTGGCTTCCTTTTTTGGAGGAGAGCATCTTGGGTCTATTAGGTATGGCTAGTTCCATGCACTTATGTACGTGTTCGTACGCTGCACTAGTGTATGATTTGGCAGTCATGCATCTACTTTCCATTGACATGGGTGCTGTGAAGTTAGCCACCTTTGTTTTTAGGAGCCCAAAGTCAGCTTTGGAGAAATTTTTCATGGTGGTTACCTATGTGGGGGGTATGAGTGTGATTTGGATTCCCATGGTGATTAGCTTGTGGTCGGCTCTAAGCATTGAGGAATTGACTATTGGTGTAGAGCAACAGTTGCCCATGTTAGTAATAACCAGGTCAAGGATGCTGCTTGCTCTAGTGGGGGTAAGAATGACTTGGCCCAGGGCACTGGAATTGATGAATTCCAGGAAGTGTTGGGCCAGTGTATTGGTGCATGAGTAGTTTTCCCTGTTGATGGAGGGGTAGTTGAAGTCACCTAGTATGAGAGTGTTGGGTTGAACCCTAATAGTTTCCAGGGTGCTCAGGAATGTGGAGTGAGAGTCTTGGGACATGGTTGGGGACCTAGAGCAGGCTATGACCTGAATCGCCATCTTACCCAATGTTAGTTGTACCTGAAGTAACTCACATGTGTTATGCTGGGCTACTAGTCTTCAAGTGTGCATATCCTTTATGAATATGGAGACGCCACCACCTTTGGAGCTTCAGTCCATGTTCTGGGGCCAAAAGGTATGGAATGAGTTATAGCCTTTTAGTGCAGGGGTGCTTCCTGCTGCTTTAAGCCAGGTCTCCGTTACAGCACAAATGTTGATGTTCTCCATTTTGAGGAGTGCTTCCAGCGAGTGCATCTTGAGATTTAGACTTCTAGGATTGAGTAGCATGACCCTCAGATTGCATTTATTTATAGCTGTTACGGTGATAATTTGGTCTTTGGAACATTACCTAAAAAAGGCACTATAGGGGTGGCAAGAGCCTTAGCCAGTATCCAGAAACCCGGGGGTGACAGATGCAGGTCATCTCTGTCAAAGCATCAAGGTCTGTCAATCATGTCATCCCAAGCAGACAGTTACTGGATCCCATTAGAATGACACCGGAAACTTAGTCAATTGTTGAAGTCAATAATTTTCTGCTTGTATTGCGGTATTATTCTGGGTGACAGTAGGATGCTGCTCAGGACTAGTATCATACCTGCCTGGGCCACATAATCAGAGAGCTCCTCCATGTCTGTTTTTGTGTAGTCCAGGGAGGTGCATCTCAGGTCATTCACACCCACATGGACAGTGACAGAGCCATACCTGTACCTGTTGTGGAGTGATCTGAGTGCGTGTGTTATGTGATGGATTCTGGCACCTGATAGACAGCTGATTGTTACCTTCTCCTTTTAAAACCTAGTGAGTTGAACATCAGTGTGCCTCACTATTGAGTCACCTATAATTAGTGTATTGGGCAAGCTGTTTTGCCTTAGTTGCTTAGGTTGAGGGGCACACTGTGTAGGTGAGCTATGTGTTTTGTGGTCTGTGGTGTGTTGTGGCGGTTGAGCGCATTTCTGCCTTGGAGGTCCCTGACATATTGTAAACTGCATTACAGTCATAACTGGATATATATGACCAATGGCAGATTTGTGTTGTAGGTTAATAAATAAGAATCACAGCACACATTAGATAAATGAACTCATATCCAAGTAGTCTGTCAGTAGTGTAAGTGCAAACCAGGCAACATAACAGATAAACACATGCAACTCTAAGAATGCTAGACAATTTCAGCAGAGGACAGAACTGAACTTCCATCCATTCAAGTGAAAGACAAACAACCAAGCACAGTGCCAAACAGCAGTACTGCAGCAAAGTAGTAATGACTGCTAAATATACAAGTAGGTGTACACAACCCAAACAAACATGTAATGGAATGCATGTATGTCACACACATAAACCATGTCAAATGATAAATACAGGTGTAGGCATATATGTATGACTGTCAGATTAAAGATAGCTATGAGACCTGTGATTATTACACGTTCAATGATAACACCAATACTATAGACTGTGTAACTCTGACAATAGAGCCAACCCTGGAACATATAACAATTCTTGGAGTGTATAGACCACCAAAGTCAAGTGCAGATGACCTAGAGAAATTCATACATTTCTTACATGAAATACAGGAGGGATGAATAATATTAGCTGGGGACATACATTTACCAGAAACAGACTGGAATAATATTGATTCAACAACGTTAGTAAAGAAATTATTCACAGAGTATATTCAGGAACAGCAAATGCTTCCGATTGTAAAAAAACTACTAGGGGACAGAATATACTAGATATTGTTTGTGTTTCCAAAGAAATTACTGTAACTTCAAGTCAAGTTTTACCACCATTGATGTGCAGTGATCATGGGGTTATTAAGGCTAATTTGTTGCTAGATAATTCTGCCAAACTGAAATCTAAGCCAATGCACAGAAGGTTAATTAAAGATTATAGGGAAGCAAAACAGTTACTATATAAACCTAACTGGAGTTAGGTGTTCAGTGGAAAAACTGCAGATGGAATGTGGAAAGGTTTGAAAGAGAAATTGTTTGAGTGCAAAAAGTCAAAAAAATGTTTAACATCGGGGGGGGGGGGTATATTACCATAAGAACAAGATACCTGATTAAGGTGAGAGACAAAAGATATCAGAAATGGAAGAGAGGCCGAACTACAATTTTGAAAACTGAAATAAACAATCTGGACAAACAGATGAAGCATTGTGTTAGACAAGATCAAGAAAAATTTGAAGAAAATTTATATAAAGATATTGAGCATAATAGGAAACCTTTTTTATAGATACATAAGATGTGGAAGGAGTAAAGATACACAAATTGGTAAACTGTGTGCAGATTATAGATATATTTACAAAATCTTATGCAAAACAGTTTGGCTCCACAAAAGGGGTGGTAAGTTGTCCTAGTGACATCCAGGTAACCCCAGATACTGGAATCAAATTAGATTATTTTGAAAAAAGAACTCTGCAAACTGGATCCAAACAAAGCACAGGGAGGAGATGGAATAAGTAACAATGACCTGAGAACACTTAAGCAAGAACTTACACTGCCATAACATCTATTATTCACTAGGTCATATAAATATGGGGAGATTCCTCAAGATTGCAGACATGCACTTATTAAACCTGTCTTTAAGGGAAAGGGGAGTAGGACAAACCCAGAATCATATAGACCCTTAAGTCTATTTTCATGTTGTGGAAAAATAATGGAGAAGGTAATACTGGATAAGTTATTGTCAGAACTGGATAGGTTGGGACTTGAAACCATATATCAGCATGCATATGTTGAAAATAGATCTATTACCATCTGTAACATGATGTTCTATAACAATATAATAACAGCTATGAATGAAAAATTGTGTTGTGATGTGATTTATATAGGTTTAACTTCAGCATTTGACAGGGTCATACACAAAATACTGATCAATAAATTAGTGCAACTAGGTATTGATGTAATGTTGATAAGATGGATAGCTGCATGGCTTACAAATCGGACATGGCAAATATCACAAACCAACTGGACAGGTGAAATCCTTGGTTACAGTCAAGGTGTCCCACAGGGCTCTGTCCTAGACACTTACTTGTTTAGATTGTATCTTTCAGACCTTACTTTTTCATCTGAGGTGTTCTACAGTCTATATGCTGATGACCTGAAATTGGGTAAACTGATTACAAGTGTTACAGATAAGGCATGTCTGCAAAATAATTTGACTAAATTGACCATTTGGGCTCAGGAGAATAATATGTTGATAAATACATCAAAAACTAAGTATATGAGATTTGGGAGACATAAACTGAAAGGTGAATATTTAATACAGCACACAGTGATTGAAACTGTAGACTCATTTAAGGACCTGGGTATCTGGGTAGATTCAGCTATGAGTTTTTCTGATCATATCAACCAGTTGGCTAATGATAGTTATAGAACTATAGGTTGTATAAAAAGATTTATAATGTCTAGGAAATCAAACATAATGAAGTCATTGTTTGTTAGTTACATTAGACCCAAACTTGAGTATGGAATAACAATATGGAAACCCTATAGGAAAACAAGCATGAATAAACTGGAAAGAGTACAGCGGAAATATACTGAGGGCATCCATTGATGTGAAAGTTATTATGAAAGACTAAAATATCTGAACTTGTACAGTGTCTCTTATAAATATTTAGGAGGAGATTTTATTCAGGTATATAGGGCATTTAGGGACAACTACCTCTGAGAATGTTTGGGTTTATCAAAAAGTACTAGACAATCATCAGATAACCTATGTAGAAGATTCTATAGGAATGAGAAGTGTACTAATTGGTTCTCTGATAGAAGTAGCTGATGTTTGGAACAGACTACCAAATTACATTCAAGCAAGTACTAGTTTAGATATTTTTAAGAACAGCCTGGACATTTATTATGGGAACAAGTGTTTTGGTATATAGACAAGCTAGAAGGGCATTAATGCCCATGCTGAAACATATGTATGTATGTATGTATGTATGTATGTATGTATGTATGCCAATAGCCTAAATGGAATGTACATGAAAGTAATGTCAATACACATACACGCAGCAATGATAGGTAAGAATATTTGCACAAATCTGACAGTACATCTTAAAAAAGTCAGGTTGTGCACATGAATTTCAAGAACATAGACTGGTTAACACACAAGTATAACAAGAACAAGAATGTATTATGAGCAGTAGCCAGCAACTTGTATGCAGATATCCTGCATCTGTAAAATGGGCATTCATTTGGCACATGTTCACCATGTCAACAAAGTAATAAATGGCAATGGTCAATAACTGTAACAAAAGTAAACATATCTGGAAAATATATTATGTAAATATGAAGGTGTAAGTGATGTAGACAATGTGGGCCTACATCAAGGAAGATAATGATAAAGCATGACAACAAGGTAAGGTTACACACTGCAAATACATGTGTAGGGTGCTGTTGAATCCAACCAAAAATACATTTAAGCAAATGGCAAATGTGTGTCACATGAGCAGTCTGCATTTCTGATGTCCACATAAATGGGCATGTATAAATCATCGATGTACAGTAATGCTCAATCATGTAACACTGACAGGCATAGGCAAGCAAGCTAAGAATTTCAATCAAGTACACATATCTTGTCATGCCAATGTTGAATAAACCCTGCTCATTACTGAGCAAAAGATACTCCTGTAAGCATCATTACAGCACATCAGCTATAAGTCAGTGAATACTCACATGTTAAAGTGCAATGGTAGTTCCGCATGGATCAGACTATGTGCAGAGACATGTACAATCTTCAGTTAATGTGTACAAATATTACTGGAAGGTGTGAACTTATGTGAATAGGGAATAGATGTGGAAATGTAACATAGAGCAAAGACAGAGTAATGTACTGTTACTGAATACATTATCCTTACCACTTTGTATACATTAATGTTAAATTGCCATTTGATGCAGTCATAAAAGGAGGACTGCCCATAGGTATGACATACCTGTATATGACCTCACATAGTATCAGCATCACCAAAACATGGCAAACAACAATACATCATGCCAGTAGGACAGCATGAAAACTGCCATCCAAAACACATGGGAAATTACATGTCCTTCTGTTGCACATAAATCTTAACCATACCACAGTGGTAGTACTGGACTATGTCAGTTTCCCCTCTGTACAATACATGTTTACAGGGTAATTCTTGCAGCAATAGCTGCAGGTTAACTGCCACAATGCATGGACTGCTGAATGTGGGAGGAAAGTGTAATGTGTTACTGTGTATCATGCACACATTGAAGCATAATTAAATGTTACATGATGATATCTACATATTATATTTACACATGTAACACATAAGCATGGCAGCTACACGGTATGCATGCACAACAGTTCATATACAGTCCAATCAATTATATGGCAATCAGCATACTGGCAGCATAAAACAACTGGAGCACACAGATATACAGACCTGAGGACTGGCCTGATGGGGATAAGCATCACAAATAATCTCCCAGGCTAAATCCCTGAATGAGTCATGCATATCCCATGCCATGTCCTGAAAACAATTCACCATCATGTCCCTCATCTGTTTTCTAAACACATTGGTCATAACCTCCCAGATCTCCTCCGGTTAGTCATCTCTCTCTGCTGTTCCTGGTGTTGTCTCCTCTGGGGTACAGCAGACATAATGGTTCATGCAGTTGTGGATCCAGCTTCTTTGTCATCACTGTCATTATCGTTGTCATTATCTGAGTACTCTAGCAGAAGTGGCCTGGCATACACTCAGCTATGTCTGACTGGCAATCGTCCATGAGTCCCATGCTCTGTAAAGATGAATTGCAAAACACAACAGAAATTACATATCTTATACTACCTGTCTGCATCACATACCCCCTGTGAAACAATGAATAGGCAGAAACAGTCCCTATGAAATGTTAAAATACATTATGACCATATTTAACTGTACCACATGTGATGTATGCCAGTAGTCAAAACCATAATCATGAAAAGCAAATGTCTATCATGCCACATATTCCCATGAAGATCATAGCTGACCTTAAAACATACATTAATACCCCAACCACATGTGCGTTCTGCAAATAAAATACGAGGCTGAAGGTGTAGTAGCATTGATCAAAGTTCTGATTTAAAACACATTTCAATTTGAACTGATGCAAACCTTAGCAAGAAGCACAATTATAATCCACACAATTATTGCTAGTGAATGACTGCTAAGGTGGACACCTTCCCTATGTTACTTGATCTAAAGTTATGGCCATATCCAATAACAGAACATGACAGGGAAAATGTATCCCTCTCCAGTGTGAGCAGTTCAATCAAGGATGTGCAATGGTATGTATAACTCAGCTTTACAGTCGAAATAATGACATCACCTGAACATTTTCTTATTGTCCAGCATGAAGCATGGAAACCATATACAAAGCAAGCATGTGTAACATATCCTGACATTTGAATGAAATCATACCCAATACTGCCTCATGCCGCATTAACATAACTGAAATTTGACAAAATAAAAGCTTGTAAATGTCAAGATAACATTATTATTGGGACCTGCCCTGTTTAATAATATTGTCTACTTCAGTAAACTGTCCATCTGAGTGTCTGACAGCATCTCAATATTTCCATGTTTTCCCCTTGCATGTGTTCCCTGAGCAGTTATCTCTGTGTGTGAATGTAAATTGTAGTGTCTGCTTGTAATGAGTTATATGAACAGCCACCAAATGACATTGTTAAAATAAAGATAAAGTGAGATGACAATATTGTGGAAATTATGGCAAACATCTGAGCCAGGCAGCATTGTAATTAGCTGACCCCACATCAGTATAAGGAATACAACAGTAACAAATAGTTATAGTGTTCAGTCATAAACACAGTCACAGCCTGTGACACATGAGAATCTAGTAAATGTTGTACAAACATTATTGTATGTCTGCAACTGTATGCATGACCTACTTATAAATATTAGCAATTGGTAGCCTGCAAAATGCAAACATCCCAATGATGTGATGCTTGCTGATTATGAAAAGTTGCGAATAAATGCCTATCTGCACAAGAATCAACAAACACAGGATACATGTATGTTGTAACAAAAACACCCAAGGTGTTGTAGGCAGATGCATTACCAATGTTGTACTGAAGAGCATGCCACACAGTCTGCAAATGACAGCATGAACATTGACACAGCAGACAACCATTCAGTCTGTGAATAGGCAGGCTATGTACAGACATCAGTTACTGGAAAACTCACCCACACAGACAAGTATGCAAACCCATGCATTATAAACAGTAGTCAAAGCACTATAGACATATACGTAAAACTTCCACATCAAAATATGAGAGACAGATACACAAACCCAACTGTCAATTAGGTTGTGGCCTACATTTCAACAACTATCTTCAGAAAACATGGTTGGGGCAAGGCCAAGATGGCTAACTGACAACAGCAACTGGTGAAAGCTCTGTGACTGAAAACATTTCTCTAACAGAAAATATAATAAAAAATAAAATTTTCAGATACTTGCTAGCCAATTTTATTTACTAATAGTCAGAGAAATAATTTATAACTTCAAGTTCTTCAAAAGCTGTAATTTGCCTGTTAGAATTTCAACTGCTTGGTTAACAGAAGAAACTTTAACATGAGTCACTCAAGAAATGGTACTCAGGATTCTTGTGTTACAAAGACATACAGTCACTAATATCTAGTATGCAGGATGCATTACTTAAAACAAATTGGATAATGAAATAGAAAGTTTCAAAGAAGTGACCAGAAAGAAGATGGAACATTTAGAAATTCTTATGAAACAACAAAGTGCACAAATCAGCAGTATGGAAGAAGCTTTAAATGGTCTTGAAGGGAGAATAACTGAAGGTGAGTCTCAGACTGAATTTATTTTAAAACAGAACTGCATCAAAGAAAAAGTTTATGATTTAGCAAGTAGACTGAGATAAAATAACAATAGAATTTATGGTATACTTGAAAAGTATGAGGGAGACAATAGAATAAACTTCTTAATAACCTGCTACATAAAACATTAAATCTACCTGAAACTTTATATTTTGGAATTAAAGGGCATACAGATGTCTGAGAGCACCTTCAAAGAAGGAAAACTCACTACCACATTCAATTATAGTTAAGGTTATGTCTAACTTAGAAAAAGATCAGATATTAAAAACAACATGGTCCCACCCACCTATTAAAATAGGTGAACATGTACTCAGATTTGATTATTACAGTAAAGTAATCAATAAAAGAAAATCATGTTTACCACAACTCAAGGAACTTAAAAAGAACAACATTAAAGCCACTTTGGTGTTTCCTGCAGAGATCAAATTATTTCTTTCTGAAGGAACCAAAATATTTCACACGTTATAGGAGACATCTACTTTTGCTAACAACAATAAAATCCTTAATAATACTGAAGAAATGGAGTTGAACAATATATCCCTCAAGAGACAGAGTGAGCTGAATCGTGGAAGACTACTTCTAAAATTAAAAAGCTTAAAAACAAGTGACTTTTATTCTCTGATTGCAAGACTTTTATTTTCTGAAACAATAGATATGCCCTTTAAGTAAAAGGGTTGTACTGGACTTTAAGATTCAAAACATATGTAACACAATATATTTATATTTTAAGCTAAAATGTTTTTCATGATGAGGAATATAAATGGTTAGTTTTACTGTTTTACTATATTAAAAGTGAAAGACTATATTTCATTTAACTAAACTTAATAAGTGTATTTCTAAATGTTAAACAAATACTTCCTGTAACAGCATGTCATTAAATTTTAAGTGGTACTTATGCATTATAGCAACCAGATTTCCAAAGTGCCACAATTTGTGAAGTTGTCACCAAATGATGTCTGTTAGCCTAAGAATGGGTGTGTTAACTGGTAAGTACTATTCTGTCAGATTGTTTTTCACACAGGTAGAGGAATAATGGTAAAATTCCTCTTCCTTGGTAGAATATACATATAACTACTGCTTCTCAGTTGTCCTTAATGTTACAAGTCATGAAAGTACCTAGTTCATACCTCAAAGAGATACAAAGGCAGATATAAGCATTATAATTTAGATTGTAACTTCTGCAAAATGAAAGGTTATCCTGAAAGCACAGTGATCTCTCAGTACTTCAAAGCAACAGAATTAAAGAGTCATGGTAGATCACAGCATTCAAAGTCTACAGAGACAAAGCCTGAAATAAAATGCCAGCATGGCTTACTTCATTTCATAAACAAGGGGTAGTTTAAAAATGAACAAAGTAAATGCATATACCATCAAGGCTCATACAATAATGAGGAGATGCTAAGAATGTTTATGGTTTTAAGGATGATAAACATGAAGCCCCTCAGAAGGTTTTACCAGTGCACAACCACACAATGTGAGTTGGCTCATTTGTCTGGAAATTCTGACAGTTTGGGCTCCTGGTTTTGGTCATATGCAAAGTCACATCTTTTATTTTTGAAATTACTGAAAACAGTGAGTTTTTTTATATTTCAGTCCAAATTAATGAGAAACTTTCATAGAAACTGCACAACTATGAAGCCATATCAGTACTTATGTATTATCGAGTTGTTTGGAATCTGGTTGTGATAATAAGCAAGTACCTTTTAAGCAATAGAATTTGTAATTTTAAGAATATATAAGTTAAGAATTTTAGTTGTTCAACTCTGCTTAATGTGTGCATTGCTGGGTTTACTGAATGTCAAATTTAAGTAATATGCCAATTAGAAGTGTTAAAGTTCTTGTGATTTCGTTTTCTTTGGTTCAGTGTAACACTTTCCTTTCACAGGTCATTTATGAAGCAAGTAACATTTACAGAAAGCTTGAGAACAAAAGAATGCTCCACTTGTGTCAGAATGCTGACTTCTTGCTTATTTTCCTTTCCTCCTTGAACTGTTCTAAAGAAAATCTAGGTCAAAGTTCATCACACAGTATGTAAAAACAAAATGGGCCTTTCTTTTCCTTTCTTTTTTTCAAGTATATATGTAACAAATCTACTCATAATAACATATTTTTTCTTAGAAGTGAAGAATTGATAGTAATGTTTTATACTGAGCTGTTGCTATCATATAATTTGCTTACATTTTGTAGAATGTTAGTAGCTTGTGTTGTAGTGTTATTAACACACAATATGTATGTGGTGGTGCAGCACTTAATGTTGCCACCTCATAGCAAGAGGTTCTCTGGTTCAATCCTCAGCTGAAGTGCCTTCTGTGCGGAATCTGTATGTCCTCCCAGTGGTCACGTGGGTTTCCTCCAGGTGCTCCGGTTTCCTCCCACATCCCAAAGACATGCTGTAGGTGGATTGGACACTCTAAATTGGCACTAGGCATGAATGCATGCATGTGTGCACCTTCTGTGGAAGGTTGGCTGCCAGGCTGCCAACACAACATCCTAAAACTCCACTGCCAATCATGAGCAGACAGGTGATCCGCTGTGGCAACCCCTAACCAGGAAAAGCTGAAAGAAGAAGCTGTATTAATGGAAAGAAGTAAAGTTAGATTTTTGTTATTGATTAGAACAGCTTAAAAGAACTAAGAAGAATGATAAACTTACAGAAAATATTGCCAGCTATTGTGTGTTGTGAGTTGTCATTTTTGCATGCTGTAATCAAATTTGGATGTCAGGATGTGAAGCTTAGATCAGAACAGGAGTTCATAATGGCTAAAACACACATTCAAATTAAACAAGCAGGAATTCTTTTGTATAGCCAAGATTGCTTGTAATAATAGATTAATAAGCAGAGTACACATCTTATGAATAATATGCAAATGCACAAGGAATTAAATATTTAATATGCAAGATTAATAAAAAAGCAGTATCAGTAAGTTAAGAAATATATACACATACTATAATATTTAATAGAGAGCTGCTGATTAAATAGCTCTTTGATGGAAGATTTTAGAAATACAAGTTATATAGAGTAAGGTAGAATATTACTTTGAAAATAATACAGAAAAATATATATTTAAATAACAAACTGTTTATAATATATATATGTATTGCATATACCTGCATATGACAGAAATATGAATGTATGAGATCTCATATCATTTACATAGAAAATCATATAAAATATTTGAAAATAATCTGAAAGCTGAAATCTGAAGCTTGGTCATTTGAATGAAGCTTTTTAGATGTTGTATGTTGCTAGAATCACTAAGTCTAGCTGAAATAATTCATTTCATAAGTTAGAACTGACATTTGTGTTATATTCCTCAATCAGTACATCCATTTTGATACAAAGTAAAGTAGATGTTTCAATAAGTTTGAACCCAGGAAGATAGAATGGGATTTGAATTAAGCATGTTGTAACTTCAGAATACACTATACACTGCAAATATTTTTGACTTCATAGAAATAGCAAGACATTCTCTTCAACCTCAGTACTGTACATAATTTTATGAAGTAGTTTGATAAACTAAAGGATTTTTAAATATTTTGATATTTGCCATATATTAAGAGTGTTACACAATTTTGAGATATAGACACTTGTACTTTCAAAATTAATTCAGAGCTTTTGTTAGAGCTATAAAATACGTGTGTATCTTTTAGCATGATAAATATATATGTGCATTGATTTCCCTTTTGTATTATAGTTTAGTATGATAAGATTACCTGTCACCTGAAAGTTTACAGATGTCTTTATTTATTCAGGTCCATCTCTGTTCTACTTATGTATTTAGGGATTTACTTACAGAAATATTGAATGAGTGAATAATTTAGGAATATTTAATGGATAATTTATACTGCTATTACATAAATAGGTATATAGCACACTATTTGTTGGATCTTTTAAAATTTGTGATTAATAGAAGAGGATAATTAAATGTTTATGTACCAATGGGAGAACATATTTAAATGGCTAAATATATAACTAAATTAATTGTCTCTAATTTTTGACTTATATTATAATATTATATTAATTATTTCTAAGTCACAGTAGCTTTTGGCTAGATTTTTGATGATTTGTTAGGTATTGGTAGGTAGAGAGATAGTACAGTAGTTTGTCTATTCAATAGGTAAACTATGAACTTTGGTATCCGTGGTAGGGTGCATTTTATTAGCAATATATACCGTTATAGTTGTAGACTTATCTCTGTTTTTGTTATTTACAAATTTTAGTAGTTTACTATGAATTCAAAATATGTGGAATGCTAAGACAGTGTTGTAGGAATGCAACAGAGTCTTATATATAATTAAATTAATATGGTGGATAAATGTGTCATATTATCTTTTAAAATAAATCTTTTACACAGTATAGATAATTTTAATATATTATCTGATAATGTAAATGTATTAAATAATGGCAACAAAAGGAAACCATTAATGACATATCTAAAATTAAATAAAGGAGACATTATATCTTGCACTAGCCCCAACTGGTAGATAAAGATATACAATATTTAAGTAACTTAGATTACAAAATGCTAACATCTGCTTCTTTTAACAAGAAGAGGAGAGGAGCTGCTATACTTTGGAGGAAATGTACTATAATGCTTAAGGTCATGGAATCCATTAATGGTCCCAAAGTAATGTGTACATTTATAATAATTAAATATATTGGCAAACTCTATACACTAACTTTTATAGGATCCCTGGAACAGGTTAATGAGAGGCTAAAGACCATTTAAACTTACTACAAAGTCATTGGAAGGGCTGCTTTATTTTAGCAGGGGATTATAACAGCATATCTAGTATAAAAGATATAAGTGAACAGAAGAAAGCTAAAATAAAATACTAAAATCAGCTAAAGCACTAAACAGATGGAATAGTAAGAATTATTTAGTTGATTTAGTAAAAGCAAAAGATAACTCATTGTTCTTCACTCATTATTCTTGTGGATATGGGATGCAAATTTGAATTGCTAGAATTTATGCCTCTATAGATTTACTTACTAAAGTAAATTATTTTAAAACTGTTCCTTGTCCTTTATTTGATCATAATGCATTAAGTATTAATATGTTAATGGATATAATAACATTTCAGATTATATATAGAATCACAGTATATATGATGAAATGAAAAGAATTTAAGAGTTACCTTCAGGAACAAATCAAGATTTTTTTTATCTTTGAATGATAATGATCAGGTTAGCAAAGTCTTATTATTGGACTCATTAAAATGCATATTAAAGACAGAAGGTGAAGATTGGCTAGTAATAAAATGAAATAGTGGGATAAAGTGTTGTTAGAAATACAAGATGAAATACACAAAGCAAGGTTTGAACAACAAACAAAGAAATTAGATAACACTGAAGACATTAAAAATGAATGACAAAATATCAAATAGTTTTAATGTGTAAAGTGGAGATAAGTTTAGAAAAAATATAATTGCAAAGTTATGACATGACATCGAACAATATACTTAGATTACCTACTGAAATTAGATATTAAGCAAAAGGCACAAATTGATAATATCCAACATTCTCACACTAATAAGCTTACTTTAGACATAGAGGGAATGTTTAATATATTTTTTTAATTCCATGAAGATCATAATAAAGATAAAAATAATAATTTTGATGATTACAAAACTGACAAGCATTTATAGAAAAATATTACTAACACATTTAATGACCAACAAATATCTCTGTTGAATAACCCTTTTACCCTGATATAAGTTAAAGAAGCTTAAAAAAGGGAAAATGGTAAAGCTCCAGGGTTATGGTTTAAGTATGGAATTATATAGTCTGCTTCCAGTAAGTATAGTAGAATTACTGAGTGACATTTTCAGGATAATTCAGAGTGATAAAATAATTCCTCCCTCATAAAAGTTTTCTGTAATCCAACCTACACTTAAACAAGGAAAGGATAATAAGTGTTTCCTCATATAGACCTATTTCATTATTAAATCTAGACTACAAAACATTAACTTCCATTTTTGCTACAGGATTAACAGCTATAGTATATTAATTAATAAAGATCAACCAGGATATATAGTCAATAGATTAGTGTACATTAATTTAAAAAGGGTAGTAACTATCTTAAATTTACCAAAAGGAACAAACAAGAAATTGGCCCTAATTTTCTTAGATTTTGAGAGATTTTGATTCTGTAGATTGTAATGACTTGTTTAAAACTTTAAAAGCATTTGCATTGTATAGAGACTCCAAAGCATATCTTACAATTGGATCTTACATTTCTCAAGGATTCACTTTTACCAAAAGCACAAAGCAAAGGTGTCCCTTGTCCCCTCTACTATTCACATTAGTTATCAAACCCTTTGCTAATAATATAATAAACAATGACAAAAAATGATGGATTCTCAATTAACAGATTGTCAAACTAGAATACAGGTTTTTGCATATATTTTACTAACTACAGGAGATTTAGATTATTCAATCAAAAAACAGATGAGGAAATTGAAATTTTTCAAGAAGTATCACTGCTAAAATTTAATAATAATAAATGTAAAACTTTAGTGTTAAATCAATTGCTAGATAATAAGTTTAAAGATAAACATAAACATAACTGGGAAGGAAAAGAACTAAAATACTCAGGAATAAAATATATCAAGATGTGAGTAATATATTATTAATATTTCTTAAATATTTTATATATATATATATATATATATATATATATATATATATATATATATATAGTTTCAGATTATTATGTTATGAACATGGATAATTAATTATTAGGACTGTCTTATGTTGCTACAAATACCAAGAAGATTTCAAATACTCATTTTGCCACATAATTGTATATATAAGATCAAAGAACTTAACTGTACTCTCAATGTATATTGGATCACAACCCAGGAGTATTATAAGTACAGTATTCCAAACAAAATGTAATCTAAAATGTTTGGTACTGTCTTCTACTAGACCAGCTATTCTCTTTTTCTTTTTTCTTTTCATAAGTTTCTGTTACTATATTTCTTCATTGTATTATAAGATTTTTGACTAATAAAATTGTTACTTACAATGGAGATTTTCTCCCTGAGCCTCTGCTGAAAAAGGGTTATATACCCAGTTGGACTCTCCTGATAAACACATGTAAAATAATAAATAAATAAATAATATTTTTGAAAAAAATAATTGAAGAAGTATTACTTCTTATTAAAAAAGGGAATGAATGTTTTTTTTACCTTTGAGGCTAGTTAAATAATTATATTACTCATGATTATATATATATATATATATATATATATATATATATCGTCTTCTTTCAGCTTTTCCCGGTTAGGGGTCGCCACAACGGATCACCTGTCCGCTCATGACTGGCAGTGGGGTTTTTACAGTGTCGAGTTGCCAGCCCAGTGCCCAACCTTCCACAGAAGGCACACACACACACACACACACACACACACATACACACACACACACACACACACACACACACACACACACACACACACACACACACACACACACACACACCTAGGGTCAAGTTAGAGTGCCCAATCCACCTACAGCATGTCTTTGGGATGTGGGAGGAAACCAGACCACCCGGAGGAAACCCACGCAACTACAGGGAGGACATGCAGACTCCACACAGAAGGCACCACAGCCAAGGATCAAACTGGAGAACCTCTTGTTGTGAGGCAACAACGCTAACCTCTGCACCACTGCAGCCACCTATATATATATATATATATATATATATATATATATATATATATATATATATATATATATATATATATATATATATATATATCCATATGATGTAGTCCTCAAATAACAGGGATATATTTTGCTCAGATCAAGTTCTAAAAATGTACCTTTGAAGAACATCAGAGAATCACCATATATGATTTGCAATGTTACACTTAGGCTTTTACATGTTTGAACTCAGATGAACACAGATTAGAGGACATGAGATTCAAACCTGCACCTCTAATGTATGTCATCACTCTAACCCTAACACCTACCTGCCTAGCTAATCCACCTTGCCTGAAAATGTGTTGTGAATGCAATGAAAAGACTTGAGGCTTTGTATATGCAGGGATTGGCTATAGCTTTGGATTTCAAAAAAGGAACACATACTGGGGATGTAGCTAAATCATTTCCAAGAATGAATTCATGTCAGCACAGTGGTTACAACCAGTAACAGCAATGGCAAACCTTCATCCCTCAGACAGTGGGACAGTGTCATGTATCCCATAGCTTCTAACTGAGATATAAAAGGGGCTGTACATCAGGGAAACAGTAAGGTATGTGAGAGGACTACAGTACATTTAAAGATATTCCTTGGCAAAGTGAACATCACAAATCAAATGCATACATCACTGTATCTTCCTGTTTTGCATTTCACCTGTAACCCTCATTTGACTGCCTCAAAAGAAAAGATGAGGTGGCTGTCAAGGTTAATTTAATTATGAATGACAAAGTCCCATTTATTAGCACTTTTGAAGATAATACCATTTTCCACAAAATTTTTTCTCAGAAATATAACAGTCTGCTCCGAGCTGTACACATAACCTTTTACTTAAAGAGTTACTATTAACAGAGCATTACGGATTACAAAGATAGTCGTAGAAATTTGACGAATAACCAAGTTATTCATAACTATGCACAAAGTAACTGATAGTGTCAATAAGAATTTATGTAGAGAAGAATAACTGACAATATGTGAAATAAACAAAGATAACAATATAAATGATATATTTTCCCTATGTGGAGTTGAACCCACAGCATGCCAAAATATAGGTATCCTGGCTGGTTTTCTTACAGGCTGATCTAACAGGCAGCACATGTTTCATCTCAGCAAACAGTTACTGTGTGTGTTTATCTGTATTCATGTAGATAACTGATGAATATGGAAACTTCTGACACTTATTGGCCATTAAAATTCAAAGAAATAGCAGCTATCAACACATAACTGAAAGCATATTTGTAATCAGTCGGAGAGGCATTCCTTGTAACATAAACAAACGGGGCTGTAGTAAGAATGCTCACTTTATTAAGTAGTATGTAGTAAAGAAGTTATTTATGAGTTACTCTTCAGAAATATACAGATAGAGTAGATGATACTTTCATAGTGTAATGGATAGCTATGAAATGTGTACTCATCAGCGGCCTAAGCACTATAGGCATCAATGATACATGACTATAGTGAATGTGTGAAATGATATCGTTATATGTTGGAAAACAGATATACATCTACAACATTCAGTATTATGTATACTATAAACATTACTAAATAAATTAACACCACAGGAATATGCCCATACTTATATAGAAAGCAGTCATCATGTCTTCTTAACTGTCCAGATGAGCTAATTGTCAGAACAACTACTTAGTGGTTATAAAAGCCATGTATCTGATATATTTGGGACACAGCTATATCTCTAAACTCTGTAGGAATGCTCAGCTATAAATAGGATTGTGACACTTACTGTAGGCATCCACTGGCTGTCTCCTCCCCTCAGCGACCCTCTGATGAAGCTCCTCTACATCCCTATGAAGCAGGTCATCATAGCAGGGTGAACCTGCACTCCAGTCTGGTGGATTCCCGTACATCATCAATGCTCCCTCACAATTTCTTTGCAAATGTTGATCTTCACAAAGTTTCTTCACTGGCTTTCATGTGATGCTCCACTACAGCATAGACAGTCTGCATCTAGGTAGTCTTCTCCTTGATCCAATTGGGCCTTGGACACATCAAAGTATGTTGGAAGTAGCTGTGCTGATAATGTTGATACCTCAATGGAAAATGTAATAAAACTGGAAAAATGTTCACTGAGGTCCAACTCAATTTGCATGTTGCAGTGGTCTGATCTGTAAATGTATCAAAATCAATATTTAAAAGTGATGCTTATATCATGCTATCAGATCATTGGAAGATAACAGACACGTGCCACATATGGTACCATTTATCAATATATATTGGGTTCTTGCACAGAGCACCTTCCTGTTACACTGAGCTATTAGTTAATGTGCCTAATTTTGAGAACTTACGTGGGCATGTGGAAATAGGACTCCAAAACCAGGAATTTTGATGAGCATCTCCTTGATCCAATTGGGCCTTGGACACATCAAAGTATGTTGGAAGTAGCTGTGCTGATAATGTTGATACCTCAATGGAAAATGTAATAAAACTGGAAAAATGTTCACTG
Source organism: Protopterus annectens (assembly GCF_019279795.1). Classification (NCBI taxonomy): domain Eukaryota; kingdom Metazoa; phylum Chordata; order Ceratodontiformes; family Protopteridae; genus Protopterus; species Protopterus annectens. Next base: position 444,226,479 of record NC_056736.1, on the reverse strand, counting down.
AGGTCCAACTCAATTTGCATGTTGCAGTGGTCTGATCTGTAAATGTATCAAAATCAATATTTAAAAGTGATGCTTATATCATGCTATCAGATCATTGGAAGATAACAGACACGTGCCACATATGGTACCATTTATCAATATATATTGGGTTCTTGCACAGAGCACCTTCCTGTTACACTGAGCTATTAGTTAATGTGCCTAATTTTGAGAACTTACGTGGGCATGTGGAAATAGGACTCCAAAACCAGGAATTTTGATGAGCATCATTAATTATTCATGGCACAAATGGTACTTAAAAGATGGATTCACATTAGATGCTCTTACTTTCAGTTATATAAGAGTCATAGTTAAAGCTGATAAGGTAAATTGGAACCTGCTAGCATTTCTGTTTTGGTGAATATTACCTCTGTTAACATTATTCATTCTGAAATGTATCTGTTTAGATTTATTTTTATGGAAAATGTGTGCACTAAAACAAATGCTTTTAACTTACTGGAGTGCTGTTTGAGTTACCTGTATGCATACATGCGTTGCCATCCGCATTAAGGGCATGCATTAATTTCCCATATGCAGTTGTATAGACAAATTTACATAGCAAAAGTGAATAGTGTATAAAGACAGATTTAAGGATTATCTGTATGTCTTGCAGGTAACTCCACAATCTCTGTGGTGTATTCATTTATGGATCCTAACACAAGTTTTGTAACTACTAGTTTAATATAAAAAAGAATCTGTACTCTCTGTGGCCTGCTTATGGATACTAAGGATTTTCTAAGCTTTCTGTAAGTTGCTCAATTGATAATTTGTGTGGTATTTTAACAAATACATACAGACTCCTATGGCATGATGCTGTTGTCCTTAGGACTCTGTTCATTGGATATATATTGTAAGGGGTTTGAATCCCATAGACAGCCTCTATAGATATCGCCAGTTATGTTGCTTTTACAACTGTTATCTATATAGGAATTGTTGTAAGCTTTTATATGTCACATTATTACATGTCACAGTGAGTGTGTGATAGACTTTTACATTGCACAAGAATGCATGCTGTTTATGGTGATATAAGCTGTCCACATAATCATCTGCATAACTGGGCCGCCACACCAATATGAATATGTGCATATCTCTGTCTTTCAGATGACAAATAGACCTAGGGGTGGCAATTTCTCTCCCACAAGAAAATGAGATAATAGATACTCTGTGACAACATGGACTGAAAACTCCTTGGACGGGCAGAGAATACTCTATGGAGGAATGAAGTCTGAGCCAACATCACCAACATGATTAATGTGGTTGGAGGTCACAACAGATCCTGTCAGGCCTGTCGCCAGTGCTGCTCTGACATGATTCTCTGTCCAGCCAATGGGTTACAACCATATGAGAGATCAAGGGATGCCACCAGTGGTGGTCCACCATTGACCCCCCCCCCAATGAGGTTACAATATTTCTTGCCTGCTTGCCTGCCTGCATACAGCGAGTGTGGAACAGTGCATACCCATACTGCTCTTGCATGCATATTCATGTATTATCATTTTGTATTTACAATAGCAGAATTAAATTGTGTACACAGATCCAAACAGGGTGATGACAATGAACATAAGTGTAATGACATGTACTCATAAAAATGCAGTACAGACAGAAAAGTGCAACCAGCATTTGTAATGCTATCTACAATAATCTTCACAGGTTCATCTGCTTCTGCACAACACCAGGGAATGGCAGGTGAGTATCTCCATACAGTGTTACTGTGACCACTACCTGTTAATGCCTCAGCATCATGTCATGGTACTGCTGTTTACTGTCATATTGATATTTCCCTAACATTGTACTTTACAGGTACATCCAGTGGAGGCCCAAGCCATGCAGGTGCAAGTACAAACAGACCAGGTATGTTACCACAACAGGTTCATAGTTTTCAACAATGTGTAGCAGACCTGTGATAAATGACATTAATGTCAATGTTTTTCTACACAGGAATATCTGGCCAATAGGTGCAAGGTCCATCATATGAGTATCCACAGCCCTTGTTACTGTGTTGTATATGTCATGCTGTCAGTATTCTGTGGCCTGCATACATGACTGTGTTGCTTTTCTCTTTACTTTCCCACTGCAGGATCCAAAGTACAACACACACATTTATAACAGCGGGAGACTGTCCGTGGTATGCTATTACCTACCTTTCATACATGCCATTGCTGTTATTCCTGTTGTTGTCCTCCATTAATACTTTCATAGGACAGACTGCATCATCATTCAGTGTACAAATAAGTAGTATGTCGATGTAAAACCTACTGCATGTTTTAACATTATTTGAATGATTCATGCTGCTAATGATATGATTAATAATGCTAACTTTGTTTCCCTACAATAGTTGAAGTTCATCCCTCTTATACTGCACTGTGCTGTCATCCCACAAGGACTTATGAGGTGTATGTTATGTTTGTATTTATCACATATGTCATGTTGGCTATATAAGCTAATTGTCAACTCCCTGTAATGTAGACTCTATGCCCCATATACAGACAAGACCTAATGGTAAGTCAATATTATCTGTAACATTGCAGTGAAATATATGTGCCATATATCTTTAATAATTTACAGCAATGTGATGTAAGCACATTGTCCTGATCTGTATCATCTGTCTCTTCTTTTAACAAGTCAACTACCTGTATTCCCCATTAGCTTGTGCAGTGATCATGATTTGAGATCTGATGTGTCTCAGTGTGGTAGCATGACCCCTGACACACAGGACAGTAACATGTTGATACAGTCTGGCCAAGATGGTGATAGTCATGTGGATGCATCTGTAACCTCAGAAGTGTAGGGAAACATGTCCAGCTATTTTGACAATGAGAAGACATTGTACGGTGCACAGGATGAGGCCTGTGAACAACAGAACCATGTTGAGACTGTTGCTGATGTTGACAGTTCCCTACAACACATTGATACTTGCCACTGCAGTAGACGTAGGTGTGCAGCTGATGTGCAAATGAACATTCCCAGCAACATCATGGATCTGACATCCATGCACTTGCCCATGCCACAGACTGTGTCGCACACCAGTTTGGTGTGCTGCATGAAGGACAGGAGCCCAGGTACTGTGAGGTAATGGCATCATTGGCTACACAAAATGAAACTGTGCTATCTCTGGCATAGTCAGTGTTACCCTTGGTGTCTACACTACTACAACAGTGCAGTAGTATAAGCAGGGCTCTGCATGCCCTGGCTGTGCTTAGCCGATTACTACATAAGAGAGTGAAGCCCTATCTCAGCAGAACCAAGCTTGCCCATCAGGCATCAGTATTTATGCTCCAACAAGAACTCACTTCCACTGCTGGTCCATCTGCTGTGAGCTCAGCAGTCACAACCAGACAGTCAAGTCACAGTCATGGTTCTTCATCTCCACATGCTGGCATCACCACTTCACTTTCCTCTGTGGAACAACCTGGGCCAACTGTTTCCATATGTGGTAGGGGCAGACTAGACTACGGCATGAGTCATCATTGTGGATGCCTTAGAATGCATTAGAGTAACACAGACAGTTGATCCACTCTGTCCAGTGTCATCCTCACCCCATGGCAATGATGATTGCTGTGTAGAACACTGCAGACAATGTCATCTGTCTGTGTTTGTTGACATGTCTGATGCCACATGAGTCCATAGCTGACTGGAAACGGCCGAGCACAGTTTTGCAAAACTCAAGTAAAAAAAAAAACCCTAACAACATTAAAAAAACAACAACAGTAATCATGTTTACCCAAACCCCCCCTACTTTTATAGTCTCACTCCGAGATCACACTATAGTGGGGAAAAGGGAATATTCCTTATCCCCACTGTGCCACGATCTCAGCAACAGACATTTCTTAATTTTTTTTGTTTTTTTTTTAGTACAGTTTTGTGAAAATGCTTTTTTTGGTGGAAAAAGCACTTTCACGAAAGTGCACTCGGCCATTTTCAATTTGTGCAAATGCGTCGTCTTGCATTAGTTCTAGACCCATATTCCATATATGTTCACACACACACACACACACACACACACACACACACACACACACACACACACACACACACACACATATATATACCTTACTGTTATATATTTGGCTTGTGATATTAGCAAGAGTTCTGCATTATGTCCTGTATTGTTTACCTGTTTGTAGTTTTTTATGCTGGAGAGATGGGAATGTGTTGCACTGATGCGTGTCTCTTATTGTGTGCTATACACAGATACAGCAATATGAGTATGTACGCATACGTGTGTCAGTTGTGCCCTGAGTTATTTGATCCTGGTTGTGACAAATTTATATGGTCATATATATTATGATTATGTGTTAATTGCCATTAGATCCAATCTGTGCTGCTGTGGTGGGGCAACTCCTGAACATCAATGTTTAATTTGTGTACTTCTGTATGTGTGGCTTGTCATGACTCAAGGTTGTGGGTCAGATGCTGCCTTGTTGCTGGGCCAGCCCTTGGGTTCACACTTTATGTTGATTATACCCATGTCTTCTGCTCCCTATATCCTCTTGCTCCTCCTCTGATACCTGCAGGATGTCATCTTCAGATATCTTGGGTTCTTGAGGTAGTTTATCCACACCTGCAGCTGGAAAACCACCATGTGCTCTGGTTATCACATGGTGGTTGCCTTCTCAGGTGTGTATTGCCGTGCACCCCTGGATGTGTCCAGACATCTGAACCTAGCTTTTAGTACACTAAACAGATGCTCCTATGGTATTTCTAGTTGTTGCATGCACTCTATTGTAGGCCTCTTCTGCAAGGTTGGATGGTTCATGGTATGAGGTCATTATCAACGGTTCAAGTGGATAACCACAGTCACCTGTTCTGGGGAGTAAACACACATGTTGAGAGCATGGATATTTTTGGGAAGGACATGCTTAGCTTACATCCTAGCTGTATTTCTGTACTTAGCCAGTAGTAGCCCCTCAGGTAAAATCACCTTGCTAGAATGAAGCCCTCATTCCACTTTCCCTCCATATGGCAGCATCATGGACACTTCTAGGGTGTGTTGCCATGAGGTTTGTTATGCTGCCATCTGCTGCACACATAACTGACAGTTCAGAGATGGTCAGCCTTTCTGTTTATGTATTGGTCTGTGTCAAGATGTACTGGAGTCTTAATAGGGATGTGTGTGCAATCTGTTGCACTGAGTACACAAGAGAAGTTTACAGCCTTGTAGAACAGGTGCATTACAGCTCTCCTCTCCATGGGGGTGAATGAAAAATCTATGTAGTCATCCACCTTGTTGCATATTGCTGCCAGCAATGTTGCCAGTATATGACTGGCAGCTGTCTGTGACACTCCCACAGCATCCCTCATAAGTCCCTGTAATGTCCCAGAAGCAACTACACCCAGGCTGAGGCACACTTTGGTTTCAAGATGATGGGGTTTCCTCACAGGATCCAAATAGACACGTGTGGGACACACATGTTACACACAGCCTGCAGCAGCTGTCTGTCTAGGTAGTACTGGTCAATTATTTGTTGGTCTGACAACTGGCTTAATTGCATCCTTACTCTTAATCTAGCTGGCTGCCTTTGAAGGAGTACAGCCACTTCCTCATTCATGGCTTGCATTACTTCAGGCTGTTGCAGTTCATTAATTGCAGGTTGCATTTTTTTTGCAGTATTCTTATGGAATATTATAGAATCTGTAGTTGTAGCTTCTGTTCCTTGTGAGGCCATTTAGCATACATCGAGGATTTCAGAAACAGAGTCAGCATTACAGTTTGTCAAATTTATGCTGCGTTGAGTGTGCATGATGTGTTTTGGAATCAGGTGGTGATGCACGGAATCTGTAAATATCCTATGATGAATAACTAAATACTCAGACTGCTTTCACTTCTGAAATCATGCCACACTTTCTGCAAATACTTTTTGGAATCTGGTCTATTGTGTTTGATAATGTAATACTTTTGCATATAGCCTGCAGACTCTTCCACAGGCAAGTCTATCGAAGAAAAAAATTGACAAAGCAGAATAAAAAAGTTCATACTGTGGCAACTTGCTCATCACACAAAGAAGGGCGTCAACTGTTTACTAATAAGGATTTCCATAAATTTTTCTACTGGACAGAGTATTGAGGTTCACCAAAATCTGTTGAGGTTGTTGGCATGTCCTCATTCACAAACTGGAATGATGAGTATTTCCACTTGCTTGGTACAAAATATTCTCTAAGAAATTATAAACCATGTTTGGAACTGACAGAAACATTTTTGCACCTGATTTAGAGATATACTAAATACTGTCAGGGATGAGAGTCAGTTAAGGTAGTCTTTTGTTTATGCTGTGAGTTTTGACTTCCTACCTACTAACCTTTAGAAAATAATAGGCCTTACACTGATGATTTAAAAGATAACACACACACTCTCACACACACACACACACACACACACACACACACACACACATATATATATATATATATATAGATATATATATAAATATAAATATATATATATATATATATATATATATATATATATATATATATATGCGTGTGTGTGTGTGTACATATATATATATATATATATATATATATATATACATAAATATATATATTTATATATATATATATATATATATATATATACACACACACACATATATGGATTCACGTTATAATCTCAAAATATTGAAGGATTGAATTTCAGTATCTTGAGACCATAAAGTCGAATCTTCAAAATAGGGAAAGTGCATAATCGCGAATCTGAATAAGTCGAATTCGTGGTTATGGCTTCACATTATGTGACATGTAGTGTATTGTACGGATGGTATCCAGTGTAGTCTGTGGATTTAGGTGGAATTTAAGGTAAGTGAATGTTTTGTAAGGGTTTTGGGTAGGTGTTAGAGTCTATGTGAGTGTGTTTGTAAGTTGTACATGTGGGTTAGGGTAGGCAGGTAAAAGTATGAGTGTTTAGGTGTTGGATGTGGTGGTGGTGTGTGTGTGTGTGTGTGTGTGTGTGTGTGTGTGTGTGTGTGTGTGTGTGTGTGTGTGGGACTGTAGAATGTCTGGGTGTGAGTTTGCTGTCTTTTTCTGTTTGTGTGATCTCAGAGTTAGTATATATGTATATAAGTAGGGGGATGTGAGGGTGCAGACCCCACATGGGGGTGCGGGGGGTTTGCCCCCTGCTTCTATGTAGTGTAGGTTTGTAGATGTGTGGTGTTATGTTTATGTGTGCTTTTTTTTTGTAGTGTGGGTACTGAGGTGTATGTGTGGAGTGGTGTATGGTTTGTGTTCGCGATTTGAAGTTTTGTGGTTTTGGGCAGTCTGTGTTTTGTGGATTCGACTTTATGGTCTCAAGATACTGAAATTTGACCTTTCAGTATTTCGAGATTATAAAGTGAATATATATATATATATATATATATCTATATATATATATATATATATATATAATAAATATATATATATATATATATATATATATATATATATATATATATATGGGTCTCAATCAGAAGGATGAAAGCTCACAAGAGTGAGTATCAAAAGAGCAAACCAGAAACACTGAAAACCTGAAAGGTCAAACAAAAAAAAAAAAAAAAAGAAAAAATGCTTCTGCATTTTTGCAGGGCACCCCCTGCACCCCCCACACCTCCTACTAATTATATATACAAACACTTACATCACAACTACAGTGGGGAAAGGAACAAAAGCCCAAATCCTCACTGTACCACGATCCTGTAAAATCAAGATCTTTGCTGTTCAGTCTTTTAGGTTTTCAATGTTTTTTTTTTTTTTTGGCATTTACTCTTGTGAGCTTTTGTACTTCTGATAGGGAAATATATATAATATATATATATATATATATATATATATGTGTGTGTGTGTGTGTGTGTGTGTGTGTGTGTGTGTGGGTGTGGGTGCGTGTGTGTGTGGATCTAGGACTAATGCTCGACAACATGTTTCCACATACTGGAAACGGCCGAGCACAGTTTTGCAAAACTCAAGTAAAAAAAAAAACCCTAACAACATTAAAAAAACAACAACAGTAATCATGTTTACCCAAACCCCCCCTACTTTTATAGTCTCACTCCGAGATCACACTATAGTGGGGAAAAGGGAATATTCCTTATCCCCACTGTGCCACGATCTCAGCAACAGACATTTCTTAATTTTTTTTGTTTTTTTTTAGTACAGTTTTGTGAAAATGCTTTTTTTGGTGGAAAAAGGACTTTCACGAAAGTGCACTCGGCCATTTTCAATTTGTGCAAATGCGTCGTCTTGCATTAGTTCTAGACCCATATTCCATATATGTTCACACACACACACACACACACACATATATATATATATATATATATATATATATATATATATATATATATATATATAAAAGAAACCTCCAAAACCCAATGTCTATCGAAAAAACACCAACCCACAACGAAAAATGAAAGCCGTGCAAGTATATTCTTGCGCTACTTGCCCCAATCCTTGAACACAATCAAAATTAAAGTTCGTAAATAGAAATGTGCATCAAACACTTACTGGCATATAAAAGACCAAGCTACTAACAGTCAGTGAGAGAATAGCCCAGTATACAAAGCAATATAGCACTTTGCCATTGCACCAAATCCACATGGAATTCTGTTGTTCTAGTTAGCTGTGCACACACTCCATAAAACCAGCGATAAATCCACAGTAGACTGATGACACCATTCGGTTCAGGTAGAAAAATGTTTAATAGTAAGCGCTTTCACGGCTGAGAGAAGCCGCTTCATCAGACAAACACAGAATCGCCATTAAGGCGCCAAATTTAAACAAATTACTTCAACTGTTAAAAACTCCGCCCATTCACTCCCAGTAAATTTAAAGTAACAGAGCTTCATACCAACTATCCTTTAAATGTCAAAGGGCTAGAACATTAAAAACAATAAAAATATTTAAAAACATTCATAATAGCATTGAAAACAATGACAGATCCGTGAAAAACTGTATAGACACATATTTACAATGTCTCATATTGTTACGGCACAAAACAGATCACATTTGTGACATGTATATAGACAACAGTACTTATTTATAACTAAACTAAAATGCTGAATACCAAGTCTTAGCAAATATTGCTCGGGCAAACATAATAGCGATTGAGTCCCCAGTAGGTGTGGCTGGAATAACTATCGATACACATCTCATATCCGCCAAGAGTAGTCTAGCTTTCGCTACAAAGCAGATATAATAGCAACGAACGAGCAACATAGTGCCCATTACATATGCAAGCTAAACAAACAATGTCATTAGTGCAATAAAAAATCACTCCATAGCACAGACACTCCAAGGATGGCCTGTGTCTTAAAATAAAGCTGGTGTATTGTGCAAAAATGCAAGGAACAAGGTAAGTTTAAAACTAACCCAATAATCAGTGAACAGCAAGCCGCCGAACGGTCGCGGTAGAAAGAATTAAAAAGTAGCCAAAGCAAACTTAACAGCGACTCAAGCCCCGATAGGTGTGGATACAGTAACTGTAACGCTAACAGCACTCATCAGGGTTAACATGTCTTACACAACAGAATGGGTGTCAAGGCAACCAACGACAGGCACAAGGCCAATTCCATGTACAGAAAATGCAAGCAGTAACGTTAGTGCATAGAGCAATGCCTCCAGAACTCAGACATACCAAAATGGTGTATCTCTGAGACTAGTATAATGTGTGACAAGCAAAAAATATATAACAAGCAAAAATATGAGCAAAGAGGGGAGTCAAAAAAACCAGATAGATCAGTGAACAGCAGATCAAGGAGAGGTCGCGGTGCTACTTATAAAGGCCAGGGGGCAAAGATGTAAAATGGACCTGTGTGTCAAGCAAATAAAAAGTGGCTCCGAGGCCAAGAAGCAAATGTGGGCACCTCCTGCATGGCTCAGATGGAATGATGAAAGACGATGTTCCTAGAACCAGAGAGATGTGACGCACAGATGTGATGAGAGGCTAGAAAGTGACAAAGGGAAATGTACTAATGAAACTAAATAACCATGGAATCCCCCATGGAAACAGGCATGGGGAAGGAGGGTAGAGGGATGTAAAGGCTAAAAAAGGACAAAAAGAGGATAGAAGATAGAAATAACCAAGTGCAGAAAAAGGGGGGGGGGAGGAAAGATAAAAGGGGAAGGTGCAGATCAAGCTGGAAAGGTAAGCATAACAGTATAAACCCAATCATATATACATGTCCAATGACTATCTCAAAGACCTTCCTTTTAAGTATGGTTTTATGGATAACACTTCATTCAAGCCTTTTTCTCTATGAGCAGCTAATCTGCACATCCAAATAACATTGGTTATTTCTATCTTCTATCCTCTTTTTGTCTTTTTTTTTTTAGCCTTTACATCCCTCTACCCTCCTTCCCCATGCCTGTTTCCATGGGGGATTCCATGGTTATTTAGTTTCATCAGTACATTTCCCTTTCTAGCCTCTCATCACATCTGTGTGTCACATCTTTCTGGTTCTAGGAACATCGTCTTTCATCATTCCATCTGAGCCATGCAGGAGGTGCCCACATTTGCTTCTTGGCCCCGGAGCCACTTTTTATTTGCTTGACACACAGGTCCATTTTACATCTTTGCCCCCTGGCCTTTATAAGTAGCACCGCGACCTTTCCTTGATCTGCTGTTCACTGATCCATCTGTTTTTTTGACTCCCCTCTTTGCTCATATTTTTGCTTTTTATATATATATTTTTTGCTTGTCACACATCATACTAGTCTCAGAGATACACCATTTGGTATGTCTGAGTTCTGGAGGCATTGTTCTATGCACTAACGTTACTGCTTGCATTTTCTGTACATGGAATTGGCCTTGTGCCTGTCGTTGGTTGCCTTGACACCCATTCTGTTGTGTAAGACATGTTAACCCTGATGAGTGCTGTTAGCGTTACAGTTACTGTATCCACACCTATCGGGGCTTGAGTCGCTGTTAAGTTTGCTTTGGCTACTTTTTAATTCTTTTTACCGCGACCGTTCGGCGGCTTGCTGTTCACTGATTATCGGGTTAGTTTTAAACTTACCTTGTTCCTTGCATTTTTGCACAATACACCAGCTTTATTTTAAGACACAGGCCATCCTTGGAGTGTCTGTGCTATGGAGTGATTTTTTATTGCACTAATGACATTGTTTGTTTAGCTTGCATATGTAATGGGCACTATGTTGCTCGTTCGTTGCTATTATATCTGCTTTGTAGCGAAAGCTAGACTACTCTTGGCGGATATGAGATGTGTATCGATAGTTATTCCAGCCACACCTACTGGGGACTCAATCGCTATTATGTTTGCCCGAGCAATATTTGCTAAGACTTGGTATTCAGCATTTTAGTTTAGTTATAAATAAGTACTGTTGTCTATATACATGTCACAAATGTGATCTGTTTTGTGCCGTAACAATATGAGACATTGTAAATATGTGTCTATACAGTTTTTCACGGATCTGTCATTGTTTTCAATGCTATTATGAATGTTTTTAAATATTTTTATTGTTTTTAATGTTCTAGCCCTTTGACACTTAAAGGATAGTTGGTATGAAGCTCTGTTACTTTAAATTTACTGGGAGTGAATGGGCGGAGTTTTTAACAGTTGAAGTAATTTGTTTAAATTTGGCGCCTTAATGGCGATTCTGTGTTTGTCTGATGAAGCGGCTTCTCTCAGCCGTGAAAGCGCTTACTATTAAACATTTTTCTACCTGAACCGAATGGTGTCATCAGTCTACTGTGGATTTATCGCTGGTTTTATGGAGTGTGTGCACAGCTAACTAGAACAACAGAATTCCATGTGGATTTGGTGCAACGGCAAAGTGCTATATTGCTTTGTATACTGGGCTATTCTCTCACTGACTGTTAGTAGCTTGGTCTTTTATATGCCAGTAAGTGTTTGATGCACATTTCTATTTACGAACTTTAATTTTGATTGTGTTCAAGGATTGGGGCAAGTAGCGCAAGAATATACTTGCACGGCTTTCATTTTTCATTGTGGGTTGGTGTTTTTTCGATATATATATATATATATATATAGATAAGTCCCTGTAACAACATTGAATGTTCAGAAGAGTGAGTTATACAAGGTTGAAGGTTGAACTGGGAAGATCACAAACCCAAAAGTTCAAGCTTAACAAATCAAACACAACAACAGCTTTTTTGCAGGGGGGCAAGCCTCCTTGCACCCTCCACACCCCCTACTAATTATATATCACAACTCCAAAATCATAGTACCATGGGAAAGGGAGCAAAACCCCCAATTCCCCATTGTAACATTTTCCTCACAATGAATGTCCTTGTTATTCAAGCTGTGCCAATGTAAGGTATTGTCAGCTATGGCAGGAGAAGTAGGGCAGTGTGTGTGTGTAATATATACCAGCACAGCTAACTGGAATTTTGTAAAGAATTATATGTCATTTGTATATCAAACTGATTTGTATAGACGCTTGTGTTGAAAAATGTATTTGTAAACCTGCTTGTGTTAAAAAATGTATCAGAAGTGTGCCCTGCTGGGCAGAAAATAAATGTATATGCATTACTGTAACTATTTAAATGTATATATTGTAACAGAGCATACTGGAAGAGAAGATGTTAATCTCAATCCACCTGACTTTGATAAATAGTAAGAAAGTTAAATTACTGGGCCTAGGCCATAAAGATGTTATCTCACAGTTGTGAATGAAGCCAGAGATGAATGTTTGTAAGAAACATGGTTTGTTAGTCTCTGTAGGAGTAGAAGATTGTAATTATTTTGGGACTTCCAGAAACTGCACTAGATCTGAGCAAAGCACTTGTGTGTGTATTATTCACATGTAGGTACTAAATCGTGGCAGTTTGAAGCAATGGGAGATTGAATGAGAAACAGAAATCTAATGATCAGATGTATGTGATGTCATTCTTTACAGAAATAATGTTTTAATATTAGGTGAGACAGAAGTTTCATAGCAGTCTGTTCTTGTAACCTGACAAAGAAGAATCTCTCCCCTACTTCATCTTGCCTTGCTCCAGTAAGTGACCAGGGAATAGTAATCTTTAGATCAGTCAGGAAAATATAATGAGATTAGTTAAGTATTCTTTTTCTGTAATTGTGTGAACCTGTCCACCTGTGTTATTTTTTAATATTTCCTGTGATTGGAATTTGAAACAGATTTTTATTGTAAATAGATATTTAGTATTTTCATGTTCTTTTATTACTCGAAAATACTAAAAATACTAAATATCTATTTACAATAAAAAACAGTTTCATAAGTATTTCCATGTTCTTTTATTACTCGGCCGTGGTGGTGCAGCGGCTAGCGTTGTCACTTCACAGCAAGAGGTTCTCCCATTCAATTCTCGGCTGGAGCACCTTCTGTGTGGAGTCTGCATGTCCTCCCTGTGGTTGAGTGACACTAAAGACATGCAGGTAGGTGTGAGCGTGAATGAGCATGCCTTCTTAGGAATCGTACCAAAAAAGCTATAATCTCTGACAAAAGAAAGTACTACTATAGGCTTCAAGAAACCAATCTAAATAAACCTAAACAATTCTGGTCATCAGTCAATAGACTCCTGTCACCAGGAACAACCAAAACTCCCTCACCCCTCGATGCCGACCCTAACACCCCTCATCTAACCGCAAATGCATTTAACTCTTTTTTTTCCAAATCTATTCAAGCTCTTGCTAGACAACTGAACACTAACAACTTCTATCCCCCAAACAATCTAACAGACACTGGTCACAACTTCTCTTTTCAACCTATCCCTACCTCTTTCATCTATAAACTTATTTACAAACTGAAACCTTGTACTCCCTCTGCTGACAAACTCCTTCTCTTTATCTTCAAAAGGCAGCCAGAGAAATTGCAGTCCCAATATCTATACTCATCAATAGGACAATCCAAGAGGGAACTATCCCCGATGTCTGGAAAATCTCCCATATTATCCCTCTACACAAAGGAGGTAACTCTATTGAATACGCCAACTTTAGACCAATTGCTCTTCTCTCACCCTTAGCAAAGATTATGGAGAAATGTATACATCAGCAACTTGTTCAATACCTCTCACTACACAACATTATAGCTAATTGTCAACATGGCTTTAGACCCCATCATAGTACAACCACTGCTCTCCTTTCCTTTGTAGATACTATCAATAGTAACCGCAATAATAACCTTCTCTCTTCTGCTCTATTCATTGACCTCTCCAAAGCCTTTGATATGGTTAACCACTCCTCTTTAATTCACATCCTTGAATCCCTCTCATTTGATAATCTTGCCATTAAATGGTTTAGCTCTTATCTGAAAAACAGACAACAAGCTGTTCTCTGGGATAACCATATCTCATCATTGTTGCCCATTTCCATTGGAGTCCCTCAGGGTTCTATTCTTGGTCCTCTTCTTTTCTCCTCTATATAAATGACCTTCACACAGTAATCCCTCAAGCTACCTGTATCCAATATGCTGACGATTCTACCATTATTTGCTCAGCATCTTCCTGTTCAGATCTAATCTCTCTAACTCAAAATACTTTCACCACTGTCGAAACATGGTTTACTAGACGGTATCTCCTTCTTAATGCTAAAAAAACCAAACTACTTCTCTTCTCCCCAACCTCTCGGACCTCCCCACTAAACTTCAACATCTTGTCTAATAATGCCACTGTCATCACCCCTGACTCTACAACTAAACTGTTAGGAATAACTATCGATAATAATCTCACTTTTGATCATCACATCAACACCACCATCAAATCAGTTAACAGAAAAATAGGATCCTTATACCGTATAAAAACCTTTCTAACCCCAGCTACCAGAGCTACTATCGCCCACTCTCATCTCTTATCCACTTTATCTTATGCATCTCCAATCTTTACCAACCTTAAGAAAGCTAACCTAAACAAACTAGCCATTTGCTACAATAACATTGCCCGCCACAGGAAACCCCTTCAGAACCCATCACTGTCACAATTTGAGACTTTTAGGCTGGCTGGAATTACAAAACTACCTTACAGTCTCACAACTCACTATTGCCCACAAAATACTGCACCAACCTGGAAACAACCCTACACTCTCTCAACTATTAATCCCTTACAACAATCTAACCTCCCTTAGATCCTCCTGTAAACTCTTGATCAGTTCTACAAAGTCCAACAACTCAGCTGGCAACTCTCTTTTCACAAATTCTGTAGGTAGGATATGGAATCTGTTACCTAGGGATATAACACTAATTACTTCTTTGCCTCTCTTCAAACATAAAATTAAACTGTACTTCCAAGAACACTGGCTTTGTTCTTGTAGTACACCTGACTAACTTTCTTCACTCTACCCTATCATCTCATCTACTCTGATTTTTAACCTATCTCTTCAGATCCTACCTAGACTAGCCTCTGCACTTGGACTCCTCTATCCCCGTATCTACTACTCTCTTCCCTTTCCCTCTCCTCCCACTATCCTCCATGTTATAAACCTTTGTATTGTGCTACCTTTTCTGTCCTTACTAAATTACTACTCCTGCTTTTTGTAACAATATGGGATTAGGAATTCTTTACAGTATTTAGTATTTTAAGTATTAGACATTTTCTGTAAAAATGATGTAATTTATGAACTGTACACTTCTGTAAAAATGCTTCTGTATTGTTAATATTCTGCTTTCAATTAGTTCTTAGATCCTTATAAGCTGTATCTTATAGTAATTGATTTTATGTAATGTATCAGTATATAGTGGAGCTTTTCTCCTCGGGCCTCTGCTGAAAATGGACATGTATCCAGCCAGACTAGCCCGGTCAACAAATGTAAAATAAATAAAAAAATAAATTCTTTGAAGGATGGGTGTCGGGCTGGCAACTTGGCACCATAAAAATCCACTGTCAATCATAAGCGGACTGGAGTTCCACTGTGGCAACCCCTAACCGGGAAAAGCCAAAAGGCGCATGTTGTTTTATTACTCATTATTAAAAATATTTAAACTTTTCATTGTGGTTGGTCCTTTAGACCTACTGGTGACACTGTGGCCACTCCGGAAGCCTGTTGGTTTGGTTAACATTACCATCTGAATTAATATTAATTTCACTCAGTATAATTGGGTACTCTTGCAAGACCCTTAGGTAGCTGGCTTTATAATGTTTGGTGGCAGGGATAACTACTATATAGTCTGGGCAGAAAGAGGCACAGTGTGTAAATCTGTGCCAGCCTATCCAGGTGTGTGTGCATGTGTGTGTGAACGCGCGCACGTGTGTGTGTGTGTGTGTGTGTGTGTGTGTGTGTGTGTGTGTGTGTGTGTGTGTGTGTGTGTGTGTGTGTGTGTCAGCTACTTAGAGCAGGGACATAAAGTACTAGTTTCACAGAGAGTGTGCTGGAGGACTCGGCTTGGGCACTCAGCTGAGGACCTAACTCTGCAGCTGTGCCAGTGGGGAGCCTTAATGGGGAAACCCAGACCCCTCTTAAGGGAAATTGTGCTTGATGCAGTGAGGTTTGCATCTGGAAATACTGAATGTATGCATTTGTATTTCAAGTGAATGTCCCTCTCCAGTGTCAGTAGTGAGGATTCAGGCCCCTTGATTACTGGTCCAGAGAGGGACATCACACAGGTTTTCTGGTTTTCCATCTTCCCAGCTCGATCATGTCTGGTTTGCTCTTTTGAGTGTTTGATCTTATCATAGGGACCCAGATATATATATATATATATATATATATATATATATATATATATACAAATACCAATCCCAGAAACTCAAGATTTTGGAATCTCGAAATTACAAAGTAAAAAAAAAAAAAACAATAAAAATACTAAAACCTGTTTTTGCAGGGGGGCAAGGCCCCTGCACCCCCCCACACCCCCTGCAACTTAAATATACCATCTCCGAGATTGCACTACAGTGGAGAGAATAGTAAGCGTAACAGGAGCATTACCATTCTCTTCACCTTAGCATAATCTCTGAAATGGTATATTTACGTTGCAGGGGGTGTGGGGGGCACAGCCCCCCACATGGAGGGGTGCAGTGGGGCTTGTCCCTCGGCAAAAACATTGTTTTAGTTAGGGGGTTTTTTGCATCACTTTGTAGTTTCGAGATTCCAAAATCTCAATGTTTTGAATTAGATGTATCAAAACTCGAGATTTTGGGTTTTCGAAATTACAAAGTGGACCTATACATATATATATATATATATATATATATATATATATATATAGATAGATATATAATATATATATATATATATATATATATATATATATATATATATATATATATATAGATATATAGATAGATAGATATATAAATATATATATATATATATATATATAGATATATAAATATAGATATATATATAGATATATATAGATATATAAATATATATATATATATATATATATATATATATATATATATATATATATAGATAGATAGATAGATATGGTTTACTATCAAAATATTGCAAATCTCCTCATGTAGTTATTATTTACCCAAACCAATTGAGTGAAAATGACATCCAGAGAGTCCTCACACTGTCAAACATGTAATGTCGATAATGTCGAAGCCAACATTATTGACATTACCCAACATACCTTGACATCCGGAGATGTCCTACGCACATTTTGCAGGGGGGCAAGATGCCTTGCTCCACCCATGTGAGGAGCTGTGCCCCCCACACCCTCTGCTAATTATATATTCCAACTTCGAGATCACACTACAGTGAATTAAAGGGTAATTTTCATTATCAAACAAACAAAAGTAGTAAACCGTGGTAAAGTGAATCACGAAAAACAATCCTAATAAAAATAAAAAAGTACTTCACAATGCTGACACTTATTAACAATTTTAATAAAACTGCAGCGCTTTCAGATACAAATCCTTCATCAGTGTGATAGAACAATGTTCAAAAAAGTCACAATACTTATATTAAAAAATGCAAACAAACACGACACAGCCCAACCAGTCATAAATAAATATCAGTTATAAAATACTTCTACTGCATATAAGATACATAAAATCAGTATACCTTTTTAAAAAAAAGAAAAATATCACTCTTCTTTTTAAAAACATATTTTTACACCTAAGAATAGCTGTTTATGCTTCAATACTGGTTTAATTGTAACCTCCTTATTAAGACCGGGGAAGCAATCAGCCTGCATTCAGACTATGCATTCATACTCTACTTCCAACATGTTATTAATATCACCACCCCTTAATTTTTTTCTGTAACACATCTATAACTCTAAAGATAAAAACATGATGGGCACCATTATCAGCTAGGTGTTTAGCCAATGCATTGGTCATTAAATGCCTACATATCTCTGATTTATGTTCAACAATCCTTTATTTAAGTTTTCTGACCGACTTACCTACATAAAAAGTTGCACACCTCTTACAAGTGGCTAAATAAACAATAAGAGATGTATTACAAGTGGCGGTACATTTAAAACTAATTTTTTTAGAAGTAACAGGATATACAAAATCATTTCAAGCATGTATGTCACTACAACAAGAACAATTGTAGCATGGGAAGGTCCCTTTCCTACTAAAATGAACTTGTCTTCTATTCATAGCAAAATCTTTATAACATAAATGCCTTTTTAAGCTCAAACAACTTTTATATGCAAAAGGTGGTTTATCACCTACCAGGGAATTACGTTCAAGGACAGCTTTCAAAATACCCCAATTATTTCTAATAACTTGTTCTGTTGCCTGACCATACATTTAAAACTATTGTGAAGAGCCAATATATATGTGCAAGCAGGCTTAATACTGATGATTTTCAATGTAATAACCAAATGGCTGAAATGACAAATACATTTGTGGAAAGGGGCTATAGCCTAGATTTTTTGAATGCTGTTAAGAATGAGGTGTTAAGTTTAAGACAAAGTAGAGCTAAACCTTATTTTACAGCCCCTAGTACATCTAATGAGCATATTGATATTACTAGGGATGGTAGAGAGGTATGATATTTCACTACATATAGTAGATGTAGTCAGGCAATAGAATTCTAGTTGCAGTAGAAAGGTGGCCTGGGTCTGTCTGAGATGTTGCTAAGGCCAATGTCAAGGGCCTCTGGCTGACCAAGTTTGCAGATGATTGCAAACTAAGAGCAGTCATAGATTCTCCCAAGACACTAACATCCTACAGGAAGGAGCAACACAGACAAATGACTGGTGCAAAAGTCACATCTTAAAACTCAGTGCCAAGAAATGTATAATAATACCCTTTGGAAAGTCAGCCTCCCCTAGGAAATCATCTCATTGATAACATACCCTTAAAAGTAGAATCAGTAGTCTGGGATATCAGTAGTATGTAGATAGTGGACTGGCTTTTGACCACCATGTGTCTATGGTAGTAAGGGAATCATTCTATGTTGCTCAATTTATAAGTAAGGGCATGGCATCAAGGAAGACATTGTTCCACTGTATTCAGTCCTTATCAGGACCGTCATTGAGTACAATGCCCCCTTCAGTATGTACCTGATCAGACACATGCAACAAATGAAACATCCACAGAGTTTCCTCACAAAAACGTTGACAGGGCATAGACAGCATATCCTATGCTGACTGCCTCAAGCTCTATTTCTGTTCTCCATTTCCTACACACTGTTGAGAGGTGGTCTATGCCTGGCATACAAGGCATCTTTGGATCGCACTCTGATGGACCTTTTGCATACTGCAAAATGAATAGCAGCAGAATGACTCAATCTAGGGATTTTAAACTTTGCTTGCAACACAAACAGGACATGTTGGAGGGAAAGGTTTGTGTCTCAGAGAATTCTCCTTCTCTGGAAGAGGCTTCCTATCTATGCGAAACAGAGCTCTTCCCTAATCCTGTTCAAGAGAAACCTGGACCAATGGATGGGAAATTGTAAATACACCCTGGGTCTAATATCGATGTCTCTAATGGGACAGAGGCAGAGCAGATCCATCACTAGGTGACTTAAACAGTTGCCTAGGGCCCGCTGAATGGGGGGGGGGGGGCTACTGGCTCCCGCAACTTTTAATTTTAATTAAACAGTTAAAAAAATTATTACATTTCTTATTTAAGGACACACACTGCATCTATATGGTCTGTGGGTGTGTCTTTAGCACAATGCACTCACTCTGCATTCATCGTATATGTACAGCAGGATTTGAATTCTCAAACGCATGTTTGGAACTTCTTTTAGGGCTGCCATGAACTTTAATACCATCCTTTGCAGCAGGAGTGCTGCCATGAACAGGGAGACGAACATTCCTTCAGAAGGTACTCATATGTACACAGAGTGTTTTTCTACCATTCTTTAGAAGTGAGAGAAGGTGTGTGTGTGTGTGTGTGTGTGTGTGTGTGTGTGTGTGTGTGTGTGTGTGTGTGTAAACTATCTCTCAGAATGTCCAGATTTCCGCTCCATATTTTTGGTTTGTTCGTCATAAAAATCTGTGTTTTTCTGGATTTTTGTAGCAAATCAGTGAGAACTGAATTCACTAAATAATGACAGACATTTGAGGTTCAGATCTCTTATCCTTCAGAAAATGCATGGTAACATAAGACCTTTTATTCTAGCAACTTTCTTAGTTTATAAGAGCAATATTTAAAAATTATTCCTATTTTTGGGGCTTTGTGTCCCCATTATTCTTGGCTGTGTACAAATTTGTTTGTGCTAAGAGGTTGAGAACTATGTATGCGTGTAATGTCCTAGTTAGGGATGGCAGGTTAGCTAATTAGCTTACTCAGGCTCAAACCCTCTACCTTTGCTATAGGAGACAACAGCCTTAATCCAGACCGTTCACTCAGGCATCAAAGTTGATTGAAATGTTCTGAAATATGTAATTTTGTCTTTTATTGGTTCATATGTTCTGTTTCACTGCTTAATGGAAAAAAAATCTTCAAAACTACAGAAATAGTTGTTTTTTCAATAAATGTGAGTTTAAGTTCATGAATGTGAATATGAATAAATGTGAGTTTCAATGCATTTTCAAGGAACATGAGCTTCAAGGGAAGAGAAGTTTACTGTTGCTCAATCAAAGTCTATTTTCAATGTGCAGCTTTGTTTAGCAAATAACAATCAGTGGTTGTGAGTTTGAAAACAGTGTTAGTAGTACAACAGGTGACATATTTGCTTTTGGTGCAGGAGGCTGTGGGTTCTACTCCTACAACATGTAGATGGATTGCTGGCACTGCAGTGTACCTTAAGAAGGAGGGGGTGTGGGTTGTTGCACTCCTGAGTGTGTTGGCCTTTGGATGAGAAGTTAAAATGTGGCATCATTTACCTGCATTAATAGTAGATGCAGTGAGATATTTTACATCCACCTGCACTAATGAAAAGAATGAGGAATTTCCCAATGCCCTGACCAAATTGTCTTTAGTAGTATAAATAACAACAAGGGTTTCCTCTGAAAAGACACTGCTAACCTAACAGGATTAACCTGGTCAACAAAGGATATTTAAATTAAAAGTTTTAAATTAAATCCATATCTCTTCCTTCATTTCAAAAATAAGAAGAAAACAGTATGCATGCTTACAGTTTTGAGCAGTGTTTATGGTAACAAGGGGACAGAAACAAGTAATGGAATACCAGAATGGCTGCCGGTGGGGGGGGGGGCCTTGCTGGTCCATTTCCCTGCCTAGGGCCCCATTTTACCATGATCTGACTCTGGAAAGAGGCAGCCTGTAAATCTTGCCTTAGCTTACATATACCCATTAAAATAACCTCTAAGGCACGTAGACTTATAATGTCCCCAGTGGTTATTACTCTAGTATACACCTATGCACCTATGAATTTATGCCTCTGACAGGGGACACATTAGACTACTCAGCCTTATGACTCCTACAGAGTTCCTCAGCATGGTACTACAGAATGTGGAGAAACATGCTGGGTTTTCATGGACAGCATAGTTGCTAATCACCATTGTGTGTGCATTCTATGACATACCCCATTTTCCCCAGGTCATGGCAGCTACTGACTGCACTCATATTCCTATCAAGGCCCCATCTTCTTCACATGGCATCTAGTATATCAACCAGAAGGGCTTCTACTCCATCCACTCCTAGCTGGTGTATAAAGTGCAAGCTATTATATACAATGTATATGTGCACAATCCAGGCAGTTCCCATGATTCTCACGTCTGGCACACATGCAGCCTATTCCAGCATTTTGTACACAGGGACTTTCCACAGGGTCTTCTAGTTTGTAGGTGCATACATTGTTAATAACAAAGTCTGCAATAACCTGGTCCCATGAATGTAGGTAACAGACCAGTCTTAGTGGTATCCACTGTTGTGCATTCCAGGCATACCTCTCCATTGTAAAGATTTGCACAGAATGTCCATGTTTTGCCCTGTATTTTTGTTCTGTTCCTCACAAATTTTGTGGCTTTCTGGCACATCATCAAGGATTAAAGTCACCAAATAATAATAGACATTCAATTTTCAGATTTTATGTACTTTACAAAATGTATGCTAATGCAAAATCTGTTATTCCATCAACTTTCTAAGTTTATAAGAGCAATATTTAAAATCTGTCCTTGGATTTGGGCCTTTGTCCCACCATTATTTTAGCTTTGTCCATATTTCATGTAATGAGAAGTTGAGGGGTATGATTCCAGGTGATGTTGGATACATCTTGGACCTGTGGCTTATGACTCCCTCTATTTACAGCCCTCAGGTCATGGCAGAGATGGAGTATTACATCACACTGTTGCAGAAATATAACATTGTTGAACATGTGCTTGGAGTGCCAAAGGCCTGCTTTTGCCCTTTGGCTACATTTGATGGCACACAACAATATTCTTCAGATACCTGCAGTAAGATGTTTATGGTCTGAAAGAAGACACAAGAATGGGACATGCAGCACTACCCGACATACATGTATCAGCATCACAGGAGAAGGAACCGGGATAGAAATCATTGGTTGAACCAGCTATGGCAGTACTTGATGCATGGCAGAGGTAATAGCAATATGCCATGTGACTTGCAAAGAGGCAGCATCTAGTCCACAGCCATGGATCATGTTAAGATAAACACAGAAAAACTGATATGTGCAGTTGCATCACCAGGCTATGTATTATAGTGCACTGAATGTCCACACTATCCCTCAGACTTTACTATGTCCACACAGACCAGAGGAGTGGGCTGGACACAGGCATCATTTACACAGGTGGGGTGTGGCACAGTGACAAAGGACCAGTAATTCTATATCAGGTGGATGGGTCATGGGTGTTGGCTGTGATAACCACATAAATGGCTAGAAGATTATGGGGAATCAGGGATCACATCGTCCAGTGACAGAGTGTAGCTTTCATGGATGAACACTGGTTGGATGTGTCATGTGACCCCGCAATGTCTGGACAGGAATCCTCCTGTCCAACAGGTGGTGAACTATATGAGTAGCATTTATAAAACTGATCTGGTTCTATCTATGTGGCATTCACATAGAATACTAGCATCCATAAACTCAAGAATGAGTACAGGTAGGTGTTGCTAATGGTGGGGCTCCAGACAAGTGTAATGAAGTCATCCCATAGTGAAACTGGAAGAGTATTAGCCATGACCCTGAGAATGTCCACACCATGCTGTTGTTGCCAGAATAGTGTGCTTTATCTGAGTAAACCTGGCATGTGATCATTCAGCTTGCTATGGTTGGCAGTTGCTAGCACCCTCATTGATGCATTAGTTGTTGCCAAGTGGATCACCATTGCCCTCAACTGGTAGGCTTCAAGACCCTATATGCCATAAGACTCCACATGCACTGCAGAATGTCCAAATTCCCTACAGTGGTTTCACTTTCTCATGCAGGTTGCACAACACACTCAATATATCTGACGTGGTATGATTAAATGCATTTCTGCAAAAATCAAAATGGAGGCATGACAGATCAAAGTAAAGCATGTATTATAATCCTTAGGCATGCCAATGGCCAAATATATGGCCATTGGCATGGAAAAGTGTTGCAAAATTATAAAAATCAAAGTTTATTTTTTGTCCGATCTCGGACGTTTAAGCATAGGACAGCAGCGAGCAAATAGGATCGTGATGAAAATAAAAAAATGTGAAAAGGCAATTTTAAGTGAAATCTGCATTTTGCCATTATAGTCTATGGCATGCAGAACAGAAGGGAACAGTGGTTGCTAAAAGGAAAGGCTCTGGTGTAGTGCTGTAACTAGGGACTAAGGCAGTGGGGTATGCTAATGAAGGAAATTTACTGAATCACAAAAAGGAGACAAGTGCCAAACTGCACCTAACCATGTAGGAGTTATAAGGCAGTGGTCTAAGCAGGAGAAGCAGCTGACATGAAAAGGGTGTGTGTCATGCTTGGTGTAAGCACACTGGAGCTCCACAACTCACATTTAAGCTTAGCTAACTACAGCTAAGCAAGGGAGTTGTGTCTGAGGCTGTATTGACTTATTCCATGAAATGGAGAGTGTGTTTGTGTCCAGGGGAGGACCATTTCTCATTGTTTACCTTAACTAAATGGGTTTGCGTGGCATGCACCTTGTCTAAAACAACAAAAAAAATAAAAACAAAAGAAAAAAATGGAAATAGCAGGACTGTTTACATTTGGGCACCAGGTTTGCGCAGCGCACCTTGGGGCTTAAAAGGGGTGGAAATGGGAAGGGAAAAAAGTAAAAAAAGGCAATAGCAGAATAAAAGCAATCAAGTACAAATAAAATAGCAAGCAGGTGGAATGTATCATAGCCAGGCAATCATACAGGCAGCATCTGTAGCACAGCAGTATAAACTGTGCAAATACCTTTCAGTCTGGTTTTCCCACAAACCTTGCACCATTGGTCTACACATGCGGGGGAATTTTAACCAAAAAAATGTTAGGGGGTGCTGTTGCTTTGATCTATCAGTATTTGCTAGAGGCTGAGGGTGGTGAGGAGGATAACGCTGACAACCACCCCAGACTGAGGAGGAGGAGGATAAGAGTGTTCAGACCCAGGGTAACCTACCAGGGGCTACATGATCTGGAGAGAGTAGAGAGCTACAGGGTGGACAGAGACATACTTCAACAAATCATTGAGTTGTGCCTGGCTCAACCCAGACCCAGAGCCAACAGAGGGGAACCCATCCCAGTGGATACCAAGGTATGTGTAACCTTAAGAATACTAGCTACAGGTACTTTCCAAAGACCTACTGGGGACATCATGGGGATCTCACAGGCATCTGCATCCAGGGTACTCCACCAGTTCCTGGATGCCATGCTACCACATGCCAGTGAGCACATTTACTTCCCCAACACCCTTGAGGAGAGGACCAGCAATATGCCTCTCTTCCACCATGTAGCAGAGTACCCAGAGGTACGGGGTGCAATAGACTGCATGCACATCCACATCAAAGTACCACCAGTGAACTGGGTAGGGTCTACATAAACCACAAGGGCATCCCCTCCATCAACTGCCAGGTCATGTGCGATGCCTAGGGCATTATCATGAATATGTGTGTGCTGGTAGCCCTAGAAGATATCACGACTCCCACATCTGGCATTCGTCACAGCTGTACCAGGCATTTGCCAGTAGGGACATCCCATATGGCCATCTGGTGGGGGATGCTGACTATGCACTGGAGCCGTGGATGATGACACCCATCAGAAATGCATACACATGCACCCACTCAAGAACACCATGAGACACAGGTACAAACCAGGATCATTATAGAGCATGTGTTTGGGATGCTCAGGTCACGGTTCCAATGCCTTGACATATCTGGTGAAGCCTTGCAGTACACTCCAGCCACATGTACATACATGTTCATAGCATGTGCCCTGCTACACAATATGATCCTGTGGAAACAGTTGCACAGGAACAGCTTAAGGAAAGACCACACAGCCCCCAACATTGCCAAGGTCCCCACAGGCACAGAGGGACTTGGAGGAGGAACCGCCTAAGCCTGCTTCTGTAGGCAGAGGGAGGCATGCCCAGTATGCCCAGGCCTTGGCAAAGAGGCAACGCATAGCATGCACACTGACACTGTAGAGACCCAGGGACTGATACCTCTCTCCAACTCACACACAGAGTAAAATGAATCCAACACACATTACACTACCTGTAGCTTACCCTGTATAGGCAGTGTACTGCATACATCTGACAGAGTCAGCCCTCACCCACTGTCCCCATAAACTGCCGCAGGCACAAAGTAAGTCAGTCTTCTAAAAAATAAATGAATGGAGTAGTATATTCCAGTAGCATATTTATGGTATTGCTGCCATGCATGCATGCAATGGAATGGGGTGGCCTACTGGGGTAGCAGCAGAAAACTGACAGCTATGTGGGACAGCAGGAAATGTCTGCCCAATACTGGCTTCCCCACACTATGCAGTATTATCCAAGGTGACAAATCCCACTGGAGTATATGCGCGGGGCCAACTAAGGGGGGATCATAGGTCACATGAATGGATGTCAATGTGGAGATCCCATACTCACCCCTCTGACTCACCCAGCAAGTCAGCCGAACCATAAAGGAATGTATGGCAAAGGCCCACAAAAGGCGTCGATGATGGAATATCTCTCTACAGACTTACACAGTGATATCACAATAATCCTTGCAGTTGCAGTAAGGCTCTGAAGGGTAAGAAGTCTGAAACCCAATTGTATGGCATTACAATCTAACCTGTGGTCTCTAGTGATATGCCTCTGTTCACCAAGACAGGGCACAATAGTATGCTAAATGGAAACAAAATCTAAGGCCAATATCAGCACAGTATGTGGAAATGTGTACCATTGACAGGTGTGCCCCTATACCCTTATTCCCATAGAAATGCAGTAACATGTAAGTATGTAGGGTAATAGCAGCAGAGAACACATTGCCAGGGCTGTCCCAATCAACAGGATAACTTGTTGCATGTCTACAATATGCACGGGTCAATGATCTATGTATATGTGTGGGATATACTGTCAGGATGTGGCCAGCACTTACTCCCTGCTGTTGTGTCTTAATGGCCTAGTACAGTACTGCAGTAGACAGGGGCCATGTTCCAATATTCACAGTGCCAATTATTTTGCATGTCAGCTACACCTACGGTGGGAGTTGTACACACTGTCCAGATGTCAATATAAATGGACAGGCCATGTACAGGGGGCCACACATATAACAGTACACAGGTTGGAGTAAACTACACGGTGCTTACCATACCTTCCAACTGTTCAGTCCTTTTGCAGAATGTACAGAGGTTTGCATCATATTTGTGGTTGTGGTTGCTTTATTCTGAGATAGTGGTTGTCTGGCAAATCACTGGCAAACCCCGAAAGTCTAAAGTCAGAAAATAATGATGGATTGTAGTGTCTTAGACTTCATACCCTATAGAAAATGGTCCCTATATTTAGGCCTTCATCACCCAATTACTTATGGCTTTGTCCAGATGTCTGGCCCACATAAGTAGAGAGGTATGGTGTCTAGTAGCACATCAGTGCATTCTGCCACTTACCATTGTCACCCCAGGGGGGGGGGTCGACTGCCTGGCATCCTGGGAACATATGAGTGACAGAACGCACTGCCTTGCTACAGATGGCCTGCATCAGTCTCAGATGGCCTACAGGCTTCTGGAAAAGGCCCATGCCTCACCCATATTGCCTTTGTAGGGAATGTCATGGGGTCCATACTACCAACATAGCACAGTCAACAAAATGCAAATGAAAGGCCATGCCGCTAAATGCTCGTAGCATACCTCTCAACCTCGTAGAGCAAGAAATCTGGACAAAGCCATACATAATGGTGGGATAAAGGCCAAACTATAGGGACACTTTTGAAATATTGCACTCATAATGCTAGAAGGTTGATAGAATAACAGAGGGGGTGTGTAGTAGCATGGATGTCATGAAGGGTGTGAAATATGAAACTCTAATGTTCTGTCATTATTCTCTGACTGCAACCCTGAGTGATTTGCAACAAACTTGCTAGAAAACCACAATGTTAAGGGAAACCGACCAGATATATGAGGCATGGATCTGGACATTCTGTGAGAATCTGTACAACTGAGAGGTACGGCCACACCAGGATATGACCTTTCAGGTAAGAAGAATTCTGCACATCCAGGATATCCCCAGCCAGTATATCACTGAGGTGCTGGACCTTTTACATAGCTTCATCAGTCAATCGGCTGTAGCCACACCTCCCAACTGGATGGATTGTGCAAGAATGTCTAGCCTTTGCCTCATAATATAGGTCTGTGCATCATCCATTTTGTATTTCTCTGGTAAATAACTGTGATGATCTGATGATATCTGTCAGCAGTTAATGACACAATACAGTACAGTGTCAAACATTATATATGTCAGATAATCTCTGCTAAAACAGACCCTGTAACTCAAGCAACTCATACATTAATAAGAGCAATAGTTACAGTATCCCCCTATGTTTAGCCCATTGTTTCCCCATATTGGCAGCCTATCTCCAAATAACTTGCACAAGCAGGTTGCAGGGTATGTCTGTAGCACACAATACCCCAGACTGGAGTACAACTATCCCTGGAATGGATTCCCATACTTACTATAGAAGGTCATACTGAGCATGCTCCTACACTTAGAGAAGTGAAGTCCATGTCTGACACCACATCAGACTATATATATCTGTATTGTGCAGATGTCTTTGCATACACACAGCTACGTAAACTTGTCTCCACACACACTCATCAGTCAGGATTACTCACAGCCAGCTGTAGGTGGCCCATATGTGGTATATCTGCATCAGTTGCTTGTGATTTACACACACACACACGCACACACACACACACACACACACACACACACACACACACACACACACACACACACACACACACACACACACACACACACACACAGTGAGTTATACACAGGGATATCCTGAATGGCATAGAGTGATGTCTTGCTGCAGACAGTTGCATACCAGTTGTAACCACTGGCATGTGCCAGCATGAAGATGAGATTAATTGCCTGATAGTACTGAGGTGGGGGTTGTAATATCACGTCACCTACCTTTGTGCGTGTGTGTGTGTGTGTGTGTGTGTGTGTGTGTGTGTGTGTGTGTGTGTGTGTGTGTCTATAGATCTAACTATTATGATGCCTTACCCACTCAGTGCACCTCCCATTGTCCTACTTCACAAGATCTGCTGATGTCATTCACCATAGAAGTACAGTTGGACTGGGCTTTGCTATATAAGCTCTGGGGTACTTGTGAAAACTGCATAACACTATAGTACCAATAACTAGTTAGGCAGGGGTTCTGATCTCAGTTCTGGCAAATGTAAAAGTGTGTGTGTGTCTGTAGGGTAAAGATTTTGAGCCTATTCACACCCAGTACACTTCCCATTACCCTACTTTAGCAGTCCTGCAGATCTCAGTCACCTTAGAAGTAGCTTTGGGCAGCTCACAACCCTACAAGCTCTGTAGCATGTACGATAATTACATAACACTATAGTACAAATAGCTAGTAATGTAGGAGTTCTAATCTCAGTTCTGGCAAATGTAAAAGTGTGTCTGTGTGTCTGTAGGTTAAAGATTTTGAGCCCATTCACACCCAGTACACTTCCCATTCCCAGTCCTGTAGATGTCAGTCACCTTAGCAGTAGCTTTGGCCAGCCCACAGCCCTACAAGCTCTGTGGTGTATGTGATAATTGTGTAACACTATAGTACAAATAACTTGGTAGGTAGGGGTTCTAAACTCAGTCCTGGCAAATGTAAAGGTGTGTGTGTGTGTGTGTGTGTGTGTGTGTGTGTGTGTGTGTGTGTGTGTGTGTGTGTGTGTGTGTGTGTGTAACACTCTAGTACAAATAACTTGTTAGGTAGGGGCTCTAATCTCAGTCTTGGCAAATGTAAAACTGTGTCTGTGTGTGTGTGTGTGTGTGTGTGTGTGTGTGTGTGTGTGTGTGTGTGTGTGTGTGTGTGTGTTTTAAAGATTTTGAGCCCATTCACACCCAGTACACTTCCCATTGTCCTACTTTAGCAGTCCTGCAGATGTCAGTCACCTTAGAAGTAGCTTTGGGCAGCCCACAGGCCCTGCAAGCTCTATGGTGTGTGTGATAATTGCGTAACACTATAGTACAAATAACTAGGTAAGCAGGGCTTTTAATCTCAGTCCTGGAAAATGTGTGCATATGTGTAAGTTAAAGTATTTTGTGGCCTTTCTCACCCAGTAAATCTCCCATTGCCATACTTTACAAGGGCTGGTGATGTTCCTCACCTTACAAGTACCTTGGGACACCTTTCGCCCTATAAGCTCCGTGGTGCATGCAATAAATACATAGCACTGTATTAGCAATAACTAGATAGGTAGGGGTTCTAATCTCAGTCCTGGCAAATGTTCTCCAAAGCCAATGTCATGCTACTCAAGTCAGAAGTGACAAACTTCATGACACCCATGCAGACGGGAACTGAAAGTTCAACTGCTGAATCCTATACTAAGGCACTGTACGAGCACATCCACTCATGCATGAATCATGCCATCCCAAATAGAACCAAGATGCTCTCATCCAAAAAAAGGAGGCCAATCTGGTGGTCCCCTGCCATAAACAACTTTACAACAAAAGGAAGAAACTGTTGCAGAAAAGAGGAAAGTCCCAGGATGCAAAAAACTTCCTTACCAGCCTCAGTAAGAAACTGAGATCACTCATAAAATCCTCCAAAGCTAGTTACCAAAATAAAATTGCCAAAGATTCCAAAGACAACCACAGGGCATTCTATAACTATGTCAAGAATCTAAATGGCAATGCTCAAATCTGCTCTGAGCTAAAACAGAATGGCATTAAATATACTGATCCCAAGGACATTGCCAATATCCTGGCAGATCGAGTCAGTGCCAACTTCACCCCCCCTCACCCCCTAAATGGCCCATCTCAATACTGGAAGATTGCCAAATTCCGGTAATAATGGCCACATAGGTAAAAAACGCACCATCCAAAGCTAAGAATACAGCATCCATGGGATCAGATGACATCCCGGGCTGTGTACTGCATGAACTACAATATGAACTGGCACCTCACCTAAGTGTCATGTTTAATCATAGCCTCACCTCAGGTTTCATGCCCACTGAGTGGTGCAGAGCTACAGTTATCCCACTCCACAATCCACCTTAGATCCCGGAAACTACTGTCCCATCAGTCTGACAAGCCTTATCTGCAAAGCCATGGAGCGTATTATCATGGAACTTATAAACAAAGACATTGGCAACCTTCAAACACTGGACCACACCCAGTTTGGGTTCGTGAAGGGCCGATCTTGTCTCCTGAATCTGATTGACTTCTTTGAATCAGTCTCCAGAGCCATGGACAAGGGTAAGGTGGTCCACACAGCCTATCTAGACCTTGCCAAGGCCTTTGACACCATCCCTCACTCTGGAATCATAGATAAACTTACTAAGCTGGGCATTAATCCCTACATCACCCAATGGGTTGCTAACTGGCTTACTGATAGAACCCACACTGTAAAAGTAGCCGACTCCAAATCCAGCTCCAGACAAGTGACAAGTGGAGTACCTCAGGGTTCAGTCCTGGGACCGCTCTTGTTCGGCATCTACTTCTCTGAAGTACAGGTCAACACTAAGGGACTCTGGATAACAAAGTTTGTAGATGACTGCAAACTGGGAGCCATTATTGAATCCCCAAATGATGTGGATACTCTACAAAAGGGCCTTACAGAAACAGATGCTTGGTGCAAGAGCCATGGGCTCAAGCTCAATGCCAAGAAATGTATAGTTATCCCCTTTGGGAAAAAACATGTATCCATGAATTACCATATAGGTGGCAGTACACTAAACACTGAAAGTGTGATAAGAGACTTAGGGACACAGGTGGACAGTGGTCTCACCTTCGATAGCCATATTGCCACAACAGTCAGGAAATCCTTCTATGTGACACACCTCATCACTAAGGGCTTTTCATCCAGAAAAAAGGAGGTCATTGTCCCACTGTACTCATCCCTCATTAGACCCATTATAGAATACAATGTCCCGTTTGGTATGTACCTCTGCAACAATTGGAAAGGCCGCAGAAATACCTCACTAAAAGAATCACAGGCCTAAAGCAGATGCCCTATGCTGACCGCCTTAAAAAACTCCAGCTATACTCTGTCGCATATCGTCCACTCAGAGCTGATCTCTGCTTAACATACAAGGCCATGTCAAACCTAGATGCCACACGGTCCAGGGATCTAAACCTTGTCATCACAATAAACAAAACATGCTGGAGGGATAGGTTCCTTACCCAGAGACCCCCCCCCCCAGACTCTGGAATAGATTGCCCATACATGTCAAGCAGAGTGCCTCTTTGGTCCTCTTCAAAAGGAACCTTGATAATTGGATGGGAGAAAGGAAATTCACCCTGGGGATCATGTCAGTCGCCCTGCTAGACAGGGGTCCAGGGAAGTAAATAGTGTGGGAAAAAATAGCCAGGGAATTGTTATGGCTAGGCTTGTATAGGCCCTAGGGCTGATAGCCTAGTACCAACCTATGTACCTATGAACTATGTGTGTGTGTGTGTGTGTGTGTGTGTGTGTGTGTGTGTGTGTGTGTGTGTGTGTGTGTGTGTGTGTGTGTGTGTGTGTGTGTGTGTGTGTGAACAGTATCCTGTGTGGGTGGGTGGGTGTGTGTGTTTGGGTGAGAACCATATCCATTGGGGGGGTTGCAATGTTTTGCTGTGGTCCACCCAGTACACATCCCAATGCCCACTTTACAAGGCCCACTGTGGTCATCCACTGTAGAGATAGCTGTAGACAATCTGCAGCTCTATAAGCTCCATGCCATGTGCAATAACTATGTAACAGTATGGAATAAATAACAAGATAGGCCGGGCTTCTAAGACTTGGATACTATTCCTATATAGAAATCATAGACAAACATACTCAGCTAGGCATCAACCCCTATATTACTAGGTGGGTTGCAACCTGGCACACAGACAGAACCCACGGTGTGAAAGCAGCAGACTCCATGTCAGACTGCCGATCAGTCATGAGTGGAGCCCCACAGGGTTTGGTCCTGGGTCCCCTCGTGCTTGTTATTTATGCCTTTGAAGTCCAGCCCAACATGAAGAGACTCTGGCTGACAATGTTTGCAGATGACTGCAAGGTGGGTGCTATTATTACTTCCCCATGTGATGTTGACATCCTGCAGAAAGGCCTCACTGAGACCTATGACTGGTGTCAGAACCCTGGACGTAAGCTCAATGCCAGAAGATGTGCTGCCATTCCCTTTAGGAACAACTTGGTTCTCATGAATCACCACATTGATGGTAGTCCACTGAACTCTGAAGTCATTATAAGAGAACTGGGAACACAGGTTGACAGTGAATTCTTTATTGACCACCACAGTGCCACTGTGGTCAGAAATTCCTTCTATATGGCACATCTCATTACTAAGGGTGTTGTAGCCAGGAAGTAAGAGGTCATTGTCTCCCTCTATTCTCCCCTCATTAGGTCAGTCATCGAGTACAGTGGTCCATTTGGCATGTACCTCACTGGACACCTGCAACAACTGAAGAGGCTGCAAAAGTACCTCACAAAGAGGATCCTTGGCCTGAAACACTTGTCCTATATGGCCAGACTCCAGTAACTCCAACTATTCTCTGTCTCATATTGGCTACTTAGAGACAATCTCTGCTTGACTTACAAAGCCATGTCTGATCCAGCTCTGTTAGGAATGCTACATATAAAGAACCCAATCCATCTGCACCACATGCCCCAGAGAACTCAACCCCATTTCCACAATCAACAGAACGTGCTGGAGGGACAGGTTCATAACCCAGAGACTGCCCACACTATGGAATAGACTTCACATGCATGTTAAGCAGAGCACCTCACTCCCCCTCTTCAAAAGAAATCTGGATGAGTGGATGAGGAATAGAAATCCCACCCAGGGATCACTCCAATGGCTATACTTGATAGACACACTGGTGACTAACATCAGGTGGGACAATGCCAGGGTAATCCTATGGGTTAGGCTTGTAAAGACTCCATGGCAATTTAACTAGTATACACCTATGAACTTATGAACCTATGGATCTCAGTACTGGCAAATGTGTTTGTGTGCATTAGTGTTTGTGAGTGTGTAAACATGTAGGTGAAAGTAGTTTGAGGCCCTTCAAACCCAGTACATCTCCCATTGCCATACTTTACAAGGGCTGGTGATGTTATTCACTTTATAGGTACCTTAGGACATTATTCACCTTATAAGCTCTGTGGTGTGTGTAGTAATTGCATAACACTATACTACCAATGAGTACATAGGTAGGGGTTCTAATCTGAGTTCTGGAAAATGTATGTGTGTGTAAGTGTTTGTAAGTGTATATAGTTGTAGGATACAGCATTGTGGGACATCAGTCTCCCAGTACACTGCCCATTGCCATACCTTACAAGGGCTGGTGATGTTGTTCACCTTAGAAGAACCATGGGACACTCTTCACCCTATAAGCTCTGTGGTGCATGCAATAAATGCATAACAGTGTATTAGCAATAACTGATAGGTAGGGTTGTAATCTCAGTCCAGGCAACTGTGTATGTGTGTGAGAGAACTGTATCCTGTGTATGTATTTGAGTGAGAACTATATCCACTGGGGGAGTGGGTTTTACATTTTTAGGCTGTGGTAATCCCAGTACACGTCCCAAGGTCCACTTTACAAGGCCAGCTGTCTTCATCAACCATAGAGGTATTTGTTGACACTCTCAAGCCCAATAAGCCCAGTGCCGCATGCTGGAACTATGTAACAGTATGGACTGACTAACAAGGTAGGCAGGGCTGCTAATCTCAGTCCTGGCAAATGTGTGTATGAGTGTATTTGTGTTGGTAAGTGTGTATAACACTAGGTTAAGGTATTTTGGGTCCATTCTCACCCAGTATATCACCCATTGCCATACTTTACAAGGCCAGGTGATGTTGTTCACCTTAAAATTACCTTGGGACACTCTTCATTCTGTAAACTTTGTGGTGCATGCGATAAATGCATAACACTGTAGTAGCAATGACTAGATAGGTAGGGGTTCTAATCTCAGTCTTAACAAATGTCTGTGTGTGTGTGTGTGTGTGTGTGTGTGTGTGTGTGTGTGTGTGTGTGTGTGTGTGTGTGTGTGTGTGTGTGTGTGTGCGTGTGTATGTGTATGTGTGTGTGTGTGTGTGTGTGTGTGTGTGTGTGTGTGTGTGTGTGTGTGTGTGTGTGTGTGTGTGTGTGTGTGTGTGTGTGCATGTGTGTGTGTGTGTGTGTGTGTGTGTGTGTGTGTGTGTGTGTGTGTGTGTGTGTGTGTGTGTGTGTGTGAGAACAGTATCCTGTGTGTGTTTGAGTAAGAACTATATACATTGGGTGGCCGTGGTTTGCAATTGTAGGCCATGGTACTCCTAGTACACATCCCAAGGTCCACTTTATGAAGGTTGCTGTTTACATCTACCATAGAGGTATCTGTAGACACTCTTCAGCCCTATAAGCTCGGTGTTGTGTGCAACAGCTATGTAACAGTATGGACTGAATAACATGGTAGGCAGGGCTGCTAATGTCAATTCTGGCAAATGTGTGTATGTGCATTGGTGTGTATAGCAGTGTTTGTGAGTGTATAAACTCATAGGTGATAGTATAATGAGTCATTTCCCACCCAGTACACCCCCCATTGCCATACCTTACAAGGGCATGTGATGTTATTCACTTTACAGGTACCTTAGAACAGTCATCACACTATTAGTTCCATGCCACTTGCGATAACTGCATAACACTGTAGTACCACTAACTAGATGGGTAGGGGTTCCACACCCAACACTGGCAACTGTGATCATGTGCATGTGTGTGTGTGTGTGTGTGTGTGTGTGTGTGTGTGTGTGTGTGTGTGTGTGTGTGTGTGTGTGTGCGTGTGTGTCTGAGAGACCGTTTGTGTGTGGGAACAGTATTCTCTGCATGTTTGGTCGACACAATATCCTCTGGGGGTGTGGGTTTTACCAATCTGAGGTGTGTTCCACCCACTACACTTACCATTGTCTACTTTACAAGAGCTGCTAATGTCAACCACCATTGACTTACCTGTATACGCCCCTCAGCCCTATAAGCTCTGTGGCACATGCAATAACTGTTACACAGACCTGATAAATGTGTACATATACAGCTGTACCTCAGGTATGACATGGTCAGTGTGTTAACACTCTGCCATACCCTTTGTTGGCAATGTCTGCAGGGCCACATCCTGCGGACATACAGACACCCAGAACACAAACAGAATGCAGCATGTGAGACTACATTTAGTCAGCATTACTAACACCAATAATGCATCATAGCTGAAAAGGTACACACACTCTGAAGTGTACCCATTATAAATGCCAGCTGACAACACCTTACACAGCATTACACAGCTAAACTGTACTGAATTCACCCTGTGCATCACAATCATATTAGCATGTCCCTGCATCTGTGGTATGGATGACAAGGATGTGGCGCAGGTATCACCATATGCACAGGGTGTTGTGTGGGCTTCCAGAGGCCTAGGCTGGGCCATACAGTTGACATCATGTGTGCGTGTTTGGAGGGGTGTTCTATGAATGGGCCATGCAGAGGTGGTGTGTGTGTGTGTCTGGAGGTGACCTGGCTGTGATGGTGATGTGTGTGTGTGTTTGTATCCACACAGTCATGCCATGTGGCCGCCCTACACAGGGGTATGTTGGACTTCTGTGGGCCATGCATGGCAGGGTGTACAGTTCATCATCTCTGGCCATGGACACATGAACTGGTCCTACCAGGGGTCTCACTAGCACCACCAGGCCCAAAGCCAGATGCTGTACTACTCACTGATTGTGACTGATGTCTGCTGGATCTGTGGCCTGCTCTGTCATGGTGTGAATAGCACCCACTCTTCGGTAGTGCTAGTAGTACTGCCACTATGGGAGTGTGAAGGTGGATGGCCATCTAGACTCTCAGCTGATGTTGGTGCTGACCTATGTCCATGTGGCTGAAGTCCATCTCCCACCACACTCTGCAGCACAGACATTCCATGGTCAAGGATTGCCAAGGTGTCAACCCACCATCTATTCATGACCTCAGTATTTTGGCATAAGGCCTAATAAGGTTATATATGCCATCACATAAGCCAGGAAGAGTTGCATCCAAGACCCTGAGTATTTGTCTGCTGTTGCGTTCACTATGTGCCTGTGCATCCATGACAGCCTGAAACATGCATCTGGTGACACCTGCTATAGCACTTGCAATAGTGGCTTGACGGGCAGCAGTTCTCCTTCAAGCACCCCTGCCCATCCGGCTGTGTGGGACCTGACCTGCACTCTGGCTATGGCTAGCGTCTGCACTCACACTTCCCATAGTCACCACACTAGCCTGTTCCATGCCACCATGTGCCAACTGTCCATTATCTGTGGCCACTGGAGATGAGATATGTGTAGGCATTGTGACTGTGTGTGGGGACATTGTGGATGACTGTGGGATGCCAACCAGTGGCACAGATTCAGCCCCTGACAACCCCACCTGTGCCTCAGTAGGACCACTATCAGTGTCAGAGTCTACAGAGACACTGACATCAGATCCTGAGCAAGAGGGACCACAACCACCATGTCCACCAGTGAGGGGAAGACAACATATGTAAATTAATACCTGCACTATGAGGTTTTCTGGTATATATATATATATATATATATATATATATATATATATATATACACACACACACACACACACACACACACATGCACATGCACACATGGGCACACACACACACACACACACACACACACACACACACACACACACACACACACACACACGAGGTGGCATTACTCAGACCTCACAATAGCCAACTGGTGACATTCAAGACACACAGTCAGACCACACCATACACACTCTGGACAGGCCTTCAACATCATGCAGTGCAGCCCTTTATACTATAATGTTACTACTAATATA
This sequence comes from Protopterus annectens, assembly GCF_019279795.1. Lineage (NCBI taxonomy): Eukaryota > Metazoa > Chordata > Ceratodontiformes > Protopteridae > Protopterus > Protopterus annectens. Next base: position 444,188,727 of record NC_056736.1, on the reverse strand, counting down.
CACCTCTGGGATACGTGAGTAATGTTAGCAGGTGATGGGCCTTCACCTAGCACACACTGCACCCATGTACACATTATTGCTGTTCACCTGTATAGCACAGTGGCAACTCCTACAGAACATTCCTCTCAACTGTGCAGAGTTTTGCTGAATGTCTAGATGTGTGGCTCATATTTTTGGTCTGTTCCTCATAAATATTGTGTTGTCTGACACATTACTGGGATGATCTGAGGATTGGTGTCACTAATTAATGACATAATTTGAGTTGCAGACTTCAAAACCTGCAATAAATGTATGTTAAAACAGATCCAGTTACTCTTACAACTTTCTACGCTTACAGTGGATATAATAAGTGTACATACCCCTGTTAACATGCCAGGTTGTTGTGATATATAACATGAGACCACAGAAATCATGTCATAACTTCTCCCACCTTTAATGTGACCTATAACCTGTACAATCCAATTGAAGATCATGCACATCGGTTTGGGGTAACATATAGTAAATGAAATACATACAGTAGGCTAGTTGCATGAGTGTGCACACCCTTAAACTAATATTTTGTTAAAGCACCTTTTGCTTTCCTTCCAGCATTCAGTCCTCTTGGGAAGGAGTTTATCAGCATGGCACATCTTGATTTGGCAATATTTGCACACTCTTCCTTGCAAAAGCCCTCCAACTCTGTCAGTTTGTGAGGGCATCCTGTGCACAGCCCTATTCAGGTCACCCCATAGATTTTCTATTGGATGTAGGTGTGGGCTCTGGGTGGACCCTTCCAAAACATTGAATGTCTTCCGGTGAAGCCATTCTTTTGTTGATGTGGATGTATGGTTTTGGTCATTGTCCTTTGGAAAGTTGGACGTCCTCTCCATCTACAGCTATCTAGCAGACACCTGAAGGTTTTGGGCCAAAAGGGGCTGGTATTTAGAACTGTTTAGGATCCCCTCCACCTTGACTAAAGTCCCAGTTCCAGCTTGGAAACAGCAACCCCAAAGCAGGACACTGCTATCACCATGCTTCACCATGGGGATGGTGTTCTTTTGGAGATGTGCAGTGTTGTTATTACGTCAAACAAACCTTTTGGCATTGTGGCCAAAACATTCACCCTTGGTCTCATTAAACCATAAGACATTTTCTCACATGATTTTAGGAGACTTGATGTATTGTTTTTCAGAATTTAGCCAGGTCTGGATGTTGTTCTGTGTGAGAAAAGGCTTCCATCTTCCAACCCTACCCCATAGGCAAGACATATGGAGAATACGGGAGATTGTTGTCATATGTAGTATACAACCAGTACTTATAAGAGATTCCTGCAACTCCTTTAGTGTTGCTGTAGATCTTCTGGCAGCCTCCCTGACCATTTTTGGTCTTGTCCTTTCATCAAATTTGGAGAGACATCCACTTCTTTGCAATGTCACTGTTGTCCAATATTTTCTCCACCTTTTGATGACTGTCTTCACCATGTTCCATGGTATATGCAATGCTGTGAAAATGTTTTTGTACCCATCTCTGGGCTGATACCTTTCAACAATGAGATCCCTTTGATGCTTTGTAAGCTGTCTGTGAACAATGGCTGTTGCTATAGCAGGCAACTGAGTAAATGTCAGGAAAAGCCTAGTAGGACAGCTGACCATTATTTGTTGTTAATCAAAGTGTCTCTGTAATTGATGGCAGGTGTGTACCCAAGAAGATGTAATGCTGTAATTAAATAAAAAGCTGCTGCAACAAAGTATTAGCTTCAGGCTGTGTGCACTTATGCATCTAGCTTATTGTACATTCTTTATTTTTCATACTTGTTCCCCTAACAGAGTGGTTTGTGTTTCCATTGAATTGTACAAGTTATAGGTCACATTAAAGGTGGGAAGAGTTGTGAAATATTTTATTGTGGTCTCATTTTTGTATATCACAAATATCTGACATTTTAACAGGGGTACACTTTACATGCACTGTATAATAGTACTTTTAAAATATGTCCCTAGTTTTGGCCCTTTGTCCCCCCATTTTGTCAGTTTTTGTCCAAATATCTTGCATTGACAGGTTGTGAGGTATGCTACAGATATGTTATATCTCCTGCAAATAGGCACCTGTGATGACCACTTTGATACAATGCAGTTAACCCCACCACAAATGAACATGCACATATCGCAATATGGCTAAGAGTAACAGTTGTGGACATGGTAAAATGCATGATCTGAACATGCCTGGGGTATTGGTGAGCCACAACAGGACAATACCATACTCACTGGCTTCAGGATGCTGTCCCACATCCAGACCTGAGGTACCTATATAGTTGTGAGGGAGAGGTGTTGTCAGCAGACTCACATGTGGCATTGGTACAAGACGAATGCTACTTTTCTGCACATGTACAGTACAAGCTCTGATACTACACAATTTGCTGTCTTTCACCATAGATGTGCACTTGTGTGCATTACAAAACCCCACCCACAAATGCAGTTTGACCTTACATATGCATCTATATACTCTATGGAAGTCAGTATAACTACTACATTATTCAATTGATGTGCACTGGGGCCTTACCTGGATGCTCCTTGCCTGTTGTCTGGGTGCCACCCTCCACGATTTGTGTGTGTTGACTTTGCCAGCATGTGGTGGCTGTCCCAAGGTTGGCAAGGAGCTCCTCTGTTGGTGCAAGTGGGGCCTGCATAGCAGGACCCCCACCTGTGGCATACAGTCCCTGGCTATGGCAGCAGCCCTTTGCCAGGCATGGCATAGCAAGTCAATCGCTCAATGCTTGACCTGATCGTATGTGCGTCCATGGTGGCCCAAGTTGTTTACTCTGTGAACAAGCTCATCCCACAGGGTGGTCCACTCACACAGATTCTGTTGGCTGTGGCCAAACATCACCCCATGGTGCTGGATTATTATATCAGTAATGGCTGCAGCTTCAGCTGCAGTTTATGCTGGCTGCATTGCACGTTGCATTTCACCTGGAAGACATAAACAATTAAAGCACAAAAATGATAAAATTTTGTTTTTGTTTTTATATTAATATGTAAACTGAGCTGTTGCAGGAAATGCAATTATTTGTTCACTTCCTGTTTAGTATATAAACAGGTTTTTTAGCTGTTTCATATGTCTTTCTTCTGATGAAGCTGTGACAGGAGTCACGGCGAAAACGCTCTTTTTTTGTAACATTAAAATTTCTGCGTTAAGGAGAAACTTTGGTTCCTGGTTTTCTTTGGGTTAAAGCTTGCTTTCCGGACATAAGGTTGCCTGTTTTTTGTGCTTTAATAGTTTATTTGTTGTTTCCAGTCTGGAAGACATAAACAGAGAATCACATCACAGGACCTCATACATTTGTCAATGTTATTTACATGACCTGCACATCAACATTGACTAGCATTAGCCACCACTTATGACCACATCATACCCCTGTCATCTATCAGCACAGTATGAGCTTGCATTACACTGGTCCTGATGTATCATGTTCCCTCCAATGAGGGCCAGTAAATTGTATAATCCATCATTCATCATTCATCTTTGTGTAGAGGGATGGCAGTGGCCATCTTCCTTGCAGATGGGATGTCAGTGGTGCTCAGGCTTTGCTTGCGTATAGTGTGTAATGGACCTGGGAGCATATGCCTGAGTTCATGTAGGATGCAGACAGGGATGTTATCAGGTCCCATGGAGATTTACTTTTGTTTCCTTTGATTAGGCATTATGGACCTGCTCCCTGATGATGAGGGGAGGGGTGCTGGTGCTGTGCATATCCACCTATACTGATGGTGGGACAGGAGGGTGATGTTTTCCCTTAACCTGTCTGCAGCGGGTTGGCTATAGCTATGATGTGTGTGTATGTGGTGTGATTGGCCACCAGTACACAGTGAGTTGGGTTGTTGTCTCTGAGATTGAAGACATATGTGTAGGTGGTCTTGTGATTGACCTTGGTTGATGTGTCCAATTTGTACTCATAGTTAGCCTTACAGTAATTCACCTGTGACCTTATATGCCTGTTCAGACACAGGCTGACTTGCTTCCAAGCTGGTGCCTGCTTCTTCTTTGTCCTGTACAGCCAATATAGCGATTAATTATGTGGTTTGTGTATTGCTGCTGTCCAGCAAAGGGGATTACTCTACCTTGTTGGAGGCAGGTTTTACAAGTCAGGTATTGCTGAGTCCATACAGCTATGTAGGTGCTCATATAGTTGTTTGTAGTAGGCATGGACACAAGGTCCTAACATAGTTGGACACCTCTCCATTTTCAACCTGATATTCATGCTTATTTTAGTACCCATGTCTGTGCCAGGGCAACGCAACAACCAGTAGCTGTAGACATTTATGTCTGCTGGATGCACAGAAACTAAGATTACAAACATGTACAGCTTATTTGCCTTATGTTTTGCATCTCATGTCTGTTGTTTTGAGGCTTCCAGCTATACCTACTCATACATACATGTGCACAGGTAATACCCAATATACATTTCTGTTCTATGTCATTATGGCACACTGTACTTACACTCTTGCTGCCCAGTCATACCTCTCATCCTGTTAGAGCAGGGCATCTGGAAGACAACACACATAAATGGGGGGCAATGGCCCAAAATTAGTGAAACTTTATTAATATTGCTGTAACATACTTCAGTCAGTTGATAGCACAATAGGCTTTGCATTCACAGAAATACCTGATAGGATGTCCGACATTCATATGTATATGTTCTAATGTCAGTCTTCAGAGATTTGCTAATGATTTGCCAAACATAACAACTCCATGAGTAAATGATTACAAATATGAGGCGCACATTTGGTCAGTGTGCATAACACTGGACAGTTGAATGGTATGAGCTCAGTATATCACATGTAGTTTAACAGATACATCTGTGACAGTAGTTTACTATGCACATACCCTGTATAGGTCTCTTAAATTTGTGAGACAAACATGTGCATCATACTTGCATTCACAAGTAACATATGGATATTTATGACATCCCACTAGCTGGCCTAGCAGTGTCACAGTCAGTATTGTTCAACAGACACTCTAGTAGTAGTCATATGTGAGCCGTCCTTTCCTGGGGTGACTCAGGGGCCTGAACTGTGATTTATGTCACTGCAGACAGATGCAGATGCTATGGCCATAGGTGCTGATCAGCAATATATCAGTACAGCAAGTCTTGTTGAGACATATTTGTTTAACATCCTACTTCCCATTATTGCATACCCCCTACTGCATTCCACTACATAGTTACTTGTTTGACATACCTTTTTATTCTTCCAAGTATTATTGGTTTCTGTTTCTGTCTCTGTCTGTGTGTCTCTCTCTCTCTGTCTACACATGTAGAGGTATACACCTGTTTTACATAGGCAGAAGCTTGCCTTTTGTAGTTAATGCTCATGAGCACGTGATGGCCTTTGCACCAATCGGTGTCCCCCACTTTCTAACAGCTGTGTTGTTATTCCTATAGCCAATGGCATGGTCACACACTCATATAATTCAGTACTTCATGTGGGCGATGGCCCTTTTCCTTTCCTGTGAGGTGGACATCATGGAGGTGTGTGGACAACAGCATCACAAAGGGTAGTTGGAAATACCTCTTACAACAAAAAAATTAGAGACAGCCCAACAAAATGGGGGAGAAGGTTCCAAACTTAGGGACAAAATTAAAGTATTGCTATTATACAGTTGGATTAATGCTAGTTTAACAGGTTTTGTGTAGACATGGATTTTCTGCGTGAGTTTAACTCTGACAGTGTTATGTAGTTGACATAACTCTCAACTGTAGGGATATCCACAGAATGGCCAGATGTTTGACTCTTATGTTTGGCCTGTTCCTCAGACAGTTTTTGTCCTTGGCAAATCAGTAGCATACTCTGGGGATTGCAGTCAGTAAATGCTAACATCCATTTGTGTTTCTGACTTCATATCCCTCCTAAAAGATATGTTACAACAAATCCTGTAACACCAGCAACTTTTTCAGTTTTTAACAGCAATATTTCAAATATGCCCCTTTTTTGGGGCCTCTGTCCCCCAATGATGTCAGGCTTTGTCCAGATGTCATGCAGTAAGAAGTTGATAGTTATGGTATATCATTATTTAGTGCCTTCATTCCTGATATCATCCTAGCAATGTAGCAGAATGCCAGACATGTTATGAGATAGAGACCATATATATGAGGACAAAGGCCTGGCATTCTGTGGGAATCTGTACAGTTGAGAAGTCTGTGTATGTCTGCCAATTGTTAACAGACTGTCAGGATTGTGTAGAAGTGTAGTGTATAAATGTTAATTGGGCTGTGTAGGGAGGGGGGGGGTAGATGTGAGTGTTGTGGTTCTTTTTCTATCTGATTTGCATGCTACTCCATTTTCTGGTGGTCTATCAGCTGTATATGTTTGTAGGGGCAGACTGAGACATGTCCCGCACCACCTCAGGATTCCTACTACACTGTGACTTGAGGCACTATATGTAGGGGTAGTACATGATATTTTGTTCACACAGTCATTATACACTAGTGTTCATTTGGCTTACCAGTATGTCACTGTGACTGTGGTAAAATTGGCTGTGTGTATGCACATTCACACTGGCATCCATTTTTCACTACTGTTACATTCCTGTAGTGCCTGATATATTTGCAAATGCATGTGTAATTCCCCATAGCTGATTTGGGGTAGTGTTGTGTCAATCTGACTGGTTGGATGGTGCTTGGTGACATGTTTAGCAGCTCAGTGTAGTTTCCCTGATGTTATGTTATTTCCAGATATGCGTAATATGGGCAGCTGTCTGGCTCATATCTTTGGTCTGGTCCCCATAAGTGTTGTGTATTTCTGACAAATCAGTGGGATGATGTGAGGATTTAAGTTACTAACTAATGAGAAGCAACTGAGTCTTCCACTTGTGCCATTTCAGTCAATATATGTTAGCACAGACGGTGTTACTGGAGCAACTGTCTCAGCTTATCTACTCAAGTATTTCAGATATATCCCTATTATCATGGCTTTCTCCCCCCACTTAGTCTGGCTTTGTCCACATTCATTGCATTATGGGGTTCTCAGTATAGCTGTCAACTGGCTGGATTGTTTCAGAATGTCCAGGTTTATTGCTCATATTTTTGGTCTGTTCCACAAATTATTTTTATTTCTCTGGTAAATCACTGTGATGATCTGAGGATTTCTGTCAGTAAATGATGACATACATTTCAGTTTCAGACCTCATATCATTCAGAAAATGTATGCTGAAACAAACCCTGTTACTCTAGCAAATTTCTACGTTTATAATAGCAATATTTAAAATACGTCCCTAGTTATGGCCCATTGTCCCCCCATTTTGGCATTCTTTGCCCAGATGTCTTGCACTAAGAGGTTAAGAGACATGGTTCTGAGGTATGAATGCACTACATTTTGTGTGTGTGTGTGTGTAGATATATATATATATATATATATATATATATATATATATATATATATATACACATATACCCATATACACATATATACACACATACAGTGGATATAAAAAATGTACACACCCCAGTTAGAATGCCAGGTTTTTGTGATATAAAAAATAAGACTACAATAAATCATTTTAAAACATTTCCCACATTTACGTGACCTATAACCTGTGCAATTCAATTGAGAAACAAACAAATCTGTTAGGGGAAAAACTATAAAAAATAAAAAAATTACAATAAGCTGGTTACATGTGTGCACACCCTTAAACTAATACTTTGTTGAAGCACCTTTTGATTTAATTACAGTTTTCAGTCTTCTTGGGTACATACCTGCCATCAATTAAAGAGACTGATTAACCCCAAAATAAAGTGCAGCTGTCCTAGTCGGATTTTCCTGACATTTACTAATTTTCCTGCTACAGCAAAAGCTATGGTTCACAGACAGCTTACAAAGCATCAAAGGGATCTCACTGTTGAAAGGTATCAGTCAGGAGAAGGGTACAAAAAAAATTCCACAGTATTGGCTATACCATGGAACAGAGTAAAGACAGTCATCAAAAAGTGGAGAAAATATGGGACAACAGTGATGTTGCAAAGAACTGGATGACCCTCCAAAATTGATGAAAAGACAAGACGAATACTGGTCAGGGAGGCTGCCAAGTGACCTACAGCAACACTGAAGTTGCTGCAGGAAATTCTGACAAGTACTGGCTGTGTTCTACATGTGACAACAATCTCCGTATTCTCCATATGTTTGGACTGTTGGGTAGGGTTGCAAGATGGAAGCCTTTTCTTACACAGAAAAATGTCCAGGCCCAGCTAAAATTTCCAAAAAAATACATCAAGACTCCCAAACGCATGTGCGGAAAATGTGTTATGGTTTAATGAGACCAAGGTTGAACGTTTTGGCCACAATTCCAAAAGGTACGTTTGACGCAAAAACAGTACTTCATATCACCAAAAGAACATCATCCCCACAGTCAAGCATGGTGGTGGCAGTATCATGCTTTGGGGTTACTTTTCTTTAGATGGAACTATGCAACCAGCTTATTGTATGTTGTGGACTCATTTTTATATCACAAAAACCTGGCATTTTAACAAGGGTTTGTACACTTTTTATATCCACTATATATATATATATATATATATATATATATATATATATATATATATATATATGTGTGTGTGTGTGTGTGTGTGTGTGTGTGTGTATCTCCATACATACATATATGTATATATATTTATATATGTATATATACAAAACCTGAGTGATTCCACAGAGCTTTTTCCCTACTGTTGAATGAATGTACTTGCATGATATGTTTGAAAAGCATCTGAAATTCCTACAGCTCAAATGGTGTAGTGGTACATTGTTCTGACTGTAGTGTACAGGGTCCTGGGTTCAAGACTTGGCAGGGCTGATTATTTTGTTGCTACCAAAACAGTGACTGATGGAGACAGAGTGATTAAAGCAGTTTTGAGTGGCTTTAAGCAGGTTTGCATTGGTTTGTGCAATGCTAAGCAATGCCATGGTATGGCTAGCTGTAGAGATACTTAATCCATTCTGGCTTCTTTTATCATCACACAAACTCACTTACTCCTACTTACTCCAACTTACACCTGCATTACTTTCTTTAAAAGAAAAGAAAAAGGGGTGAAAAAAGGGGCAGGCAGAGGGAAAAACAATATGAAAGGTAGCTAGGGATGTGCAAGATGGGTGTAGGGGAGGTCCATAGCTGTCCATTTCTTATACAGTAACAGCTATGCATTTGTATGGAATTTGGAGGTGAATTTGGACACTCAAACCCCAGGGAGAGTGGTGAGGACAACATAAATGTGTTGTCAAGCCAATTGGACCAGATTACATGTGTCCATTAGACACGTGTGTGAAATGGACAGCTATATATGGTGTGATATGTTTTTTGGCACAGATGTCCTTTTTTATTTTTTAAGCTGAGAGTGGGATGTTGGGGAAGATTGTAGGTATGTCTGGGGAGGTAGGTTGGGTAGAGAGATAGACAAGACAGCAGACAGGTTTGGTGTATGACACATGTGGGTGGTAAATGCCTTGGACAGGAAGGGTGGTTGGGAACCCATGAGCCCCCATATGGAAACAGTGGGACTGACATCCCCACCTCAAGGCAGTCACCACTGCACCTTCACAGCCCTGACTGTGGCTGCGCTGGGGACTGGAAAGTAGATGCATCCTGCTCCTTAATTTGTGCCAGGTGGTCCTCCATCTGGCACAGCTAACCACCCAACTCAGAGTGGATGACACTGCGCCCCACACCCTGGAACTGACGGAGGATGATGGGCTCCTTTCCATGCCCACCCCCAGGTGGTGCAGGGCCTGCAGAAGATGAAGTTCCAGGGTGGATCCCAGATGTGCTGGGGGCTGGTGCCACAGCCAAATGGGGCCGGACAGGTGCTAAATGTGCTATGGTGTTGAGATTTTCCAAGATATATTGTTTAGTCATGAACAGAACATTTCAATATTAGTTTTAACAGCATGCATATGTGTTCCAATTAACCCAAAGCAACAGATGTGAAATAGTTTCATAGCAAACAGGACACATGCATAGATGGAACAACAGTAAGCATTGTAACAGCATGCCAGTAACAATGATGGCAACAGGCTGCCAACAATGGTATTTGAACAAGGTATGTTAACATGCAACCAATTCATTATATGAACAATAATGGAACACATGTCCCAACATTACGTTTTGTAAAAACATGCCCATAGTATATTAATAATAATAATTAGTGATGCAGATGAGGGGTGGGGGAGAGAAGAAAAGTCCATTAACAACTGCATAGGCTTCTATTTTTCACAACAGTACTGCTCAATACTTTAGAGGTCTGCCCTCACTTTACATCTACCTATGGTCTACCTATGACATACCCATATTTGTGAGGTGGAACGTGTAGACAGTCTTCCGTACAATGGTACCCACATGGTGGGAAACTGTCAGGTTGCTACCCAACTCAATGCACAAGTTTCCTCACATCTGATTGTATGCTCAGTACATTATTACTGTCATACTTAGTGTGGATGACATCTGCCACAGCAGGGGGAGTGATGCCTCTCCTAGCATTCTGTTTGTGGTAATGCTTCTTGCACCAGTCAGTAATTGGGTGAGTGCCTCTTGGGGGATGCTCATATCAGTTGGGGAATGTAAGACACTGGCCAGCTTGCAAGCATCTGTACACCTGGTCAGCCACAGGTCACTGATTTTGTCCTGTACCTTGGATATGTATATCTCAAACAGTAGAGGACCCCAGACTGATCCTTGGGGTACACCGTTGTGAATGAATCTACTACTAGAGGTGGGTTTCACTACTTTGACTGGTGGGTACTATCATTGGGCCAGTTAGCTAACCATATGGTAACCTAAAATTTGGTGCCTAGCTGTGTAGGCATATGCATCCTGTCTGTCTGGGGATTAGTGTGAGAGGATTGGGCTAGGTGAAGGCAAGCATTGTTCACCATCTTCCCCTTGTCCCTGTGTTTATTGACCACTTCAGAGAGGTTCACCAGGCTTAACAGGCCTGATCTCCCTTTGACAATACCATGGTGTGTGGGACCAGGCATTTCAATGTTGCTGGTGTCCCTGTTCATAATGTCATTGATACTCTCCTCCATGTCCTTGCAGATCAGGCTAGTTAGGGTTATGTGCATAATATTGACTGGGTCAGTGGATTGCTCTGCCTTTGTGTATTGGGATGATAGTGGCTGTCCTCTGTGCAGATGGGATGACACCAGTGCTCAGGCTGTGGTTGACTGCAGTGCAGAATGGATCTGAGAGCCCATGCCTGCGTTCATGTAGGATGCAGCCAGGGATGGTATTAGGCCTATGGAGACCTCTGTGTGTTGCCTTTGAGAGGGCATAACGGGCCTGCTTCCTGATAATGAGGGGAGGGGAGCAGGTACTGTACATGCACATGTATACCAATGGGGGGACAGGGAGGTGATGCTTACACTTCACCAGTTTGCAGCTGGTTGCCTATAGCTATGCCATATGTGTATGTGGTGTTACTGACCACCACTACAGAGCAGATTTGTGTGTTTTCCCTAGAATTGCAGACACATTTGTGGAAGGCCTAGTTATTGGCCTTGGTGGATGTGTCCAATTTGCACTCAAAGACAGCCTTAGGGTACATCACCTGTGACCTTATTTGCTTGTGCAGACCAAGGTGACATTGCTTTCAATGATGCACCTGTTCTTTTAGCCATCCAGAAAATGTTTTCACCTGTTATGGTATTTGTGTATTGCTGCTGTCCACCACAGGCATTTACCCTACCTTGAGGGAGATGATGTTGTCCTGTTAGGTATTACTGAGTCCATACACCTATGTAGGTACCCACATAGTACTGTGGTGTGGGCCTGGACACTGCTGCTAGTTCCAACAAATGGGACATTGGCTGTTCAGCTACTTCTACCTGCTCTGAGGGAATCTATAGTCATTTATGTACAGTTCATTCTGTTTGACACTGTAAAGGGGGGGGGCAGGGGAGATGGTCACCTGAACAGTGATGGCAATGTGGTCAGATATTACCAAGGAGAATGGCACTGTAGGAGTGCTACAGTGGCTACTCATGTTGGTTAGGACCAGGTATAGGATATTTCCACCTGTTGTAGGAGTGTTGACCAGCTGATCCACTGCATTGCCATTGACAAAGCTGAGGAATCTATGTGCATTCATGTTCAGGTGGCATAGGTCCTGCACACTATGGCTGGGAATTTAAAGTCACTCAGGAGCAGGGTAGATGATTGAATCCTGACAGACTCCAGCAGGTCCCAATAGGTGTGTTGGGTGTCCATAGTCATAGTTGGAGGCCTGTAGCTAGCTATGATTTGAGTAGGTATTTTGTCAACTGTTAATTGCACTCAGGATATCACTCATGTATCATACTGTTTGGCGGCCAGCCTGGAGGTGTGCATGTGTATGCTAATGTTCAACACTCCACCTCCTGTGGCTATGCAGGCCTCCTTTTCTGGTCTAAATGTATGATGGAATGAGTGATGTGGCAAGGTTGGTGTGCTCACCACAACTACAAAGCAGGTGTCAGTGACTGCACAAATGTCAGCATCCTATAGGACAAGGTACACTTGCATTGACATGGGTTTCATGGTAATACACCTAGCTTCTGTTAGAGCAAGACATCTGCACAAAGGCACACATCAGTGGAGGGCAAAGGCCAGAAAATAGTGTCAATTTATGACTCTAGCTGAAACACACTTAGTTGCCAGCAAAAACTGTGTTGCATTCACGGGTCTACTCTGCAGGATATGACATCTGGCAATCAAATGTATGCTAATATGTTATGACTTCAGTCTTTAATAGGTTGCCAGTGATGTGCCAGACAATAGACAACCGTCTGGGGCATTGACTACAAATATGAGGCAGACATGTGGTCAGTCTGCAAAACTCTGGACAGTTGTCAGGCATGGGCTCAGTATATCACATACAGTCCAACACACACACACATCTGCACCTGTTGTGTAGTATGCACATATCCTATGTAAGTCTTTTACATTTGTGAGACAAGTATATTTATCAGAGTAGCATTCACAGGTGGCATATGAATAATTACAACATCCCAGGTAGCTGGGCTAGCAGTGAAACACTCAGTATTGGACAACAGACACTCCAGTAGTAGTCACACATGAGCTGACCTTTGCTGGGGTGACACAGGGGTCAGAGATGTGCCCCATGTCAATGCAGACAGGGCAAGTGAGAATGGCCATAGGTACTGGACAGCAGCATTTGAGTCCAGCAGGTCTTGTTGTGGCCTAGCGTTTAATGTCCCATTTGACATCGTTGCATCCCCCCTTCTGCATTCCATTACAAGCTTACATGATTGACATACCTGGTTAGGTTTGTGTGTTAGCAGTCTGTCTTTGTGTACATGGGTTGAGACCTGTGTTGCATAGGCAGCAGCTTATTTTTTGTAGGTACTGCTCACGAGCAGATGATTGCCTATGCACCAAGCAGTGTCTTCCATTTGCTACTTGCATCCAGAGCAGCTGTGTTGCCTTTCCATTTGCCAAGCCATAGCTACATAGTGCTATAATTACGTCCTTCATGTAGGCCTTGCCCCTTTTCCTTGCCTGTGTGGAGGACATTATGGAGGCATGGGGGCTACAGCTTCACAGACAGTAGGTGGGAATACCTCTCAAGACAGGACATGTGGAGGCAGTCCAACAACATGGGGACAAAGCTCCAGAATTGGGTACAGATTGTAAGTCAGTAGTGCTATTATACAGATAAGAGGGTTGCTAAATTAACAGGGTTTGTCTGGACATGCATTTTCTGCATGACTTGATGTCTGACAGTGATATGTCTTTAACATACCTCTCAACTGTTCTGATGTCCAGAGACTCCCCAGAGATTTGCCTGTTATGTTTGGTCTTTTTCTTTTTTTGTGAAATGAGTAGGTTAATGTGAGGATTGTAGTCAGTAACCTTTTACATCTATTGGTGTTTCAAACATCATATCCTTCAGGGATGTTATGTTACAACAAAGCCTGTAACACTAGCAACTGTTTCAGTTTGCAACACCATTATGTGAGATATATCCCTCTTTCTGTACCCATGTCCCCGAAGTATGTCGTGCTTTGTCCAGATGTCTTACATTAAGAGGTTCAGAGGTATGTGTTATCATTATTTAGTGACTGCATTCCAGGTATCATCCCATTGACTTAGCAGACTCTTGGAAGTGGTATGCAGCAGTTGCCATAAAAATGGTCTCACACCCTGGACATTCTGTGGAAAGCTGTACATATGAGAGTTATGTATGTCTGGCCATTGTGAACAGATTGCCAAGATCGTGTAGCAGTGTTGTGTGTAGATGTTTGTTGGGATGAGTAGGGAGAGCAGCAGATGTGAGTGTCATAGATTCTTTTTCTATCTGACTGTGCCTGCTGCTATGGCTGCTGGTCTATCAGGTGTGTATGTTTGCAGGAGTAGACTGAGAAATATCCTTTAACACCTCAGGATTCCCAGTACACTGTGAGTTGGGCCAGTATATGTCAAAGTAGTGTGTGATTGGCAATCAGGATATGTTTGTACAAACAATCATTCTACTCTAAAGTTAATTTGGGGTAGTGGTATGTAGCTGTTACTGTGGTGCAAATGGTTGTGGGTGAACATTTTTGCACCACTATCTAATTTTCCCTACAGTCCCAACCCTGTAGTGCATGATATATTTGGATATACATGGGTAAACGGCCAGAGCTGATTTGGGGTAGTGTTGCGTTGGTCTTACTCTGGTTCAGAAGGTGCTGAGTGACATGGTTGGCAGCTGTCATGGGTTTTACCATTCTGTTACTTGACTGCAGTCATACATGTCCACTGTCCAGATGCCTAGAGACTGTCCAGATGCATGGCTCAAATGTTTGGTCTGTTGCCCATAACAGGGGTATCTTTCTAAGAAATCACTGGGATGATGTGAGCATTGACATCAGTAATTAATGGCATTCATTTGTGTTTCAGACCTGGAATCTATCTGGAATTGTATGTTAAAGCAAACCATGCCATTCTAGAAGACATCTACGTGTATGACAGCCATATTACAAAGATGTCACTATTGTTTGACCTTTATCCCCCTACTTTGTCGGGCTTTTTGCAGATGTCTTGCAGTAAGAGGTTGGTTTTATATCTATCTATATATATCTATCTATATATATATATATATATATATATATATATATATATATATATTATATATATATATATCTATATTTAATTTTAAGTTTAAGTTTAAACAACATACCAGAGTAAACACAACAGTTTCTGTTATAATTGTTTATTTTAGATCAATCTTAGTCGAACATACTTTATTTATTCAGTTAACATAGTAACAGTATACCTACTAGTGCTACACAAAGTACTCCTTCTTAGTTATTTGCACAATATACTGCAAAATAAATTTTTACTCACCAGTCTGTCAGCACAGCCTCAGCAGTCTGTCAGCATGGGCTTTGATGTTACTAGCCCTCTCTGCTGCAGTTGTAGGGGAGAAAAACAAACATTATGCAGACCTGTCTATCACATCCTCATGCTAGAATTTGGTACACCTATATGTGTGATACTTACAAACTGCTGGAGCACAATTGTCCCTGGCATCTTGGAACCACTGGTCCAAGAGCATTCCCTTCCTCTGCTTTAAGTTGGCATAGTGGTGCCGGACCTGGTCACCAGTTCGGGGAATGCTAGTAGCACTGGTGAGATCAGGGGTGAGACAGTCCCACGCCTCCATTTTATACTGGGAGGCCTGGTACTGGCCCTGCAGCAATCTTTCATCATGGTTACTTACGAGGAGTCCAGCCATGACCCTGGACTCAACGATGCCCCAGTGCCACACCCTAAAGTGAGAACCCTCACCTACACCAGCCATGGTTCCTGCACAGGTTGAACTATAACAGGTACTGGCTGTGTTTCCACTTGTGCAGTTTAAATAAGGCCATATTCCCACCCTTTGCTGTAATTGGTCAATTTCAAAATTGCTGAGCAGAGCTTAGCAACGTGCAAACCTGCTAAGCTGGGTTGAACAGTGCTTAAAGGGGTAATAGCTAAGCATTGCTTAACAGTGTGGAAATCTATTTAGCTGAGCTGACTGCTGCTTAGCATTCACATTTAAGCAATGCTTACACTGGCTAAACATAGCTGAGCACTGCTAACCAGTGCTCACTTTTCATTTTATTAAAATATCATGATAATAATTAATCATTACTGACATATTAGTAAGTGTATATGATTTACTTTACATGATGTCCCTCTCTGTGCTTTCATTACATTACCATGGGGTGTGACAATGTTGTATGGGGCCCTTGTGTGCACAGAGGTGATTTTGCATATTATATGCACTCACACTTACATTTTAGACCAGCTACTCTACCCTGGTTGACACATATTAATTACTACATAATTTAAAATAAAAACATTTTAACACTGCTTCCCTATCAAAAAATGAAATGCCTTTCTTGGTACTCAAACCATGAATGCCTGCCTACAAAGCCGGGACTCTAACCACAACTGGCATTAGAATTTTAGCTGTATATTTTTATTTATCTCCTCTGGAGTGTTTAAGCAATGCTGTGCAGAGGGCCACAATGCACACACCCACTCAGCTATGCTTAAACATACCTTAGTATGGGAAAAATATTTCTAATTATTTATGGTCTTGTACAGCTTTGTTACTCTAGGAGGTTAACAGGTATGTGAGGCAGGCATCTTGGCATTCTGCAAACACTTGTACAGTTGAGGGCTTTGCCCATACAGCACTTTCACAAGGCAGACATTTGTATTGCATTCTTCATATCCTGCAGGAAGTCCGTGCTACTGCAAACCTTTTATTCTGTCAGCTTTTGGGTTTGTCAGTGCACTTTTTAAACTGTGTCCCTATTTATGTGTCTTTGTCTCCCCATTATTTATGGCTTTGTATAGCATTCTTGCTCTGGGAGGTTAAGAGGTATGTGAGGCAGGCATCTGAGCATTCTGTGGAAACCTGTATGGTTCAGGGCTATTCATACCTCTCAACTGTACAGATTTTCACAGAATGTCCAGATTTTTGTCTTATATTTGTTGCCTGTTTCTGATCAGTTTGTGGTTTTCTGGCAGGTTCATTGAGGACTGCAGTCAGGAAATAATGGCATACATTTGAGTTTCAGACTTCCATCCTTTAGGAAATTCATGGTAATGCATAACCTATTTTCTATCAACTTTCTAAGTCTGTAAGAGTAATATTTAAAAAGTATCCCTATCTTTAGGGCTTTGTCCTCCCATTATTTGTGTCTTTGTCCAGATTTCTTGCTTTAACAGGTTCCAAGGTATGGGGCTATGGCCATACGGCACTTTTACAATGCAGGGGATGTGTGACAGAACCTGTCACACACACCCTGAATTGCTTTCTTCCGCCCCTATGTATTTCATTTCAGTCTCTGTGGACACTGAAACACTGGCATAATATTAGAGAAGTTCTCTAATATTATGCCAGAATACATTTACAAAGTGTCGTACAGCACTTTCTGAGTGCAAGGGGTGTGTTCAATGTCCATGCACTACTTAAACATGCCCTCTGCACTTGTTCACCATTTGTGCCTGTTTAGCCTTAACAGCAGCACACCTTCATGAATATGCAATGCACACTGCTATTAATACTAATGTTACAAGGACACAAACTACTCCATGCAGGAATAGCACTATTCCTGCACAGAGTTTATTGAATCCAGGGAATACACATTTATAGATAGATAGATAACTATATCTACACACACACACACACACACACACACACACACACACACACACACACACACACTCAATAAAGTAGTAACCAACAGAATATTTTAGAGCTTTTCTCTGTTAATGCTTTCAAGACTTCATCATAAACAACATATATACCAGTAATCTCAAATATGTTTATACATGTCATATGAACAACCAAATATGCAATCAATATTAAAACATCACAACATAATTATATAAAATTCATAAATTCCAAATATATGTCTTAAAATGTATATTATTCTCTATATTTGCTTACTTGGCTCTGCAATTTCAGAACAAAGCAAACAGGTCCTTCATAGCAGTGCTAGGTCCACACAGTCCATACAGGGTACAGGGTGCCTTACAATCAAAATTAAAGTCCAAAGCTGCAGGTCCAACTCTCTGCTCTAAAATCAGCTGTTCACACAGGTTGTATTTTACATATTGTACTCTATTGTTTATGCTACACAATTACAGGTCTTCCTTCAAATGAATCTTCATATTAGGATCTATCTTCCTGAGATTAGCGCTCCAGGCTCCTGTTTTTTATTCCATAGTAAATTACAACTAAGTCCTTGTGAACTAGCTAACTGCTGTGAGAATAATTCCACACTCCATACTGCAGTATGCTTTCTGGGTGCTCATTTAAAAGCACATACACATTGATGACCACAGCAAAATCATGGCGTTACAAGAAAGAGACCTTGAAAATATGTATGAGGTAGCTACTGCATTATAAAATATGCATATATATATATAAAAAGATGTTTAATTGATTTATTTAACATTTGTTTACTGGGAATTCTGACTTGGAGCAAAGCCAATTTTCAGCGGAGGCCTAGGGAGAAATGCTCCAGGTGCATGTCTTTGTTCTCACTGCTGGTAGTCAGTGAGGCACAACTTGTCACTTTCAGTGCTGCCAAATCATCTGTCCACTCCTAACATGCCATACCCTCCATGTTACAGAAATAGTAGACCAATACCAAATGGATAGAGGCACCATGCAGCAAGTGGTTGAGATGTGTCACTCTCATAATCAGGTCTATGAGGTGAGCAGAATATCCATTCCTGTGTACACCAAGACGTGTGGTTTTTCAGAATATTAGCTACAGGGACATTTCATCAATCAACAGGGCCTCTGTAAATGTATCCCAGGCATCTGCTTCAAGGATACTCCATCAATTCCTCAAAATCATGCTACAGCAAGTTAAAGAGCATATCTGGTTCCCATGCACTGCACAGACGAGAAGCAATAACATGCAGGCATTTTATAACACAGCTCATTTCTGTGAGGTACTGGAAGTCACTGTCTTCACCCACCTCATGATAAATTCCCCACCCTGGAAGCAGTGATAATGGTATATCAGCTATTAGGGGTTCCACTCGATCAACATTCAAGTGGAGTTTAATGCACATAGCATAATATACAAAGTGTTAGCAGGCCACCTAGGCAGTGCCCACTGTTCCCACATCTGACACCCATGCAACTTATTTTACTGATTTGTGCAGGGTGATTTTCCTTAAGGCCAAGTAGAAACCCACAGACCATGGTATACAACACTGTCCTGTCACAGATCCAAATTATTGTTGCAAATGTCATTGGACTCCTATGGTCCAATTCTGCTGTCTTTATGTTTGCTGGTGCACTGAATATTCCTCTAGAATAAGCAGTAATATTTTTGCAGTGTGTGCCACATTGCACAATAAGCTGCTGTGTAAGAACAGACAGCAGGAGAAAGACATTCTGGAGGAGGAAGTCCCAGAGTAACAAGGAGAGGAAATGGCATATGAGGTGTCTGTGGTAGAGCCAGCTGCAGGGAATGTCTATGGCAAACAAAGGAGGATGTAGTACCCTGTGGCACTGGCTAAGCATCAACTACTGGTTCATAACTATGGGTCAAAATAGGCATAAGATATAACAGTAAAAGTGATGCATGCAATACTATACCCAGGATGTGCTACAGCATGTGTGGGTTGTGCATCAGAGACAGGCTAGCTAGGAAAATGAGTACTGAAGGCAGGGCACAATTGTCAGCATTTGCCCAGGTGCAGAGAGTTGTAATAACAAGTGTTAACAATGGTTAGTATCTGTATGTGGGTGTGGGTATGTGGATTAATGCCATGTACGAGTATGTGAACTATAAACTGCTGATTTTGATGAGCTCAGTAGGCTGGGCAAGGAGGATGGTGGTGTTGCTGGTGTTTTGTGACTGGGTGGTGGTGGTCATTGTTGGTACTGGTGTGCATGGAAGCATGTTTGTGTGTGCATGTGTGTGTGTATGTGTGTGTGTGTGTGTGTGTGTGTGTGTGTGTGTGTGTGTGTGTGTGTGTGTGTGTGTGTGTGTGTGTGTGTGTGTGCGTGTGTGCTTTGGCATATGATACAGCACTGTGCTGGGGTCTGATGGAGAGGTCTAGGGCACCTGTAGAGATCTATACAACAACCATGTATGTTGTCTTCCATGGGGGCTACTTCTCCAGAGAAGGTCACAGGAATGACCCACAGGACATACAGAGGATGGAGTGCTTTATGAGCATGAATGATGAGATGTGCAAAGAGTTATCTCAGCACAAACACCTGTTAGAGTCTAAGCCCATAATGCCCTGCAATACCCTCATCAGAGGATCATAGTCTGAAGGTAGTGATACTGCTGTTCCTAGACTGTGCCATGGTGGGTTTCTCCACAGGAAAATAGTGAATAAACAGCCATGGGAAGAATTGTGGCCAGGATAGGCAGCCACACAGGGACATCTGCAGCATATAGACTCCTTACACTGCATCTCTATAATGCTACACATCTGGTCCAGGTACTCCCACAGGTCATAACCAAGACTTTGTACTACCTGACGAGATCAGCTATGACTACACTAGCTTTTGCATTTCTCTGTATAATGGCCCTGATACTTTTATGAGGGTCCCCAGTATAAAGTGAACTGTATTATTGTTGCATAAAGCTCTAGAATTGTTGATAAATACAGCCCTATTCAGGGTAACAAATCAAGTCCACACCAGCCATTACTTGGCTGTCTTTCCCCAATTACTATAAACACTATGCATACCTGTCAGTATATTATTTTCTTCTTTAGTATTACAATCATCACAGAGATTTGGATTTCATTTAAAGTTTATTTCAAATTTTATAGAAAAAACGCGAATGGACATGTTCTGAAAAACAACCACTCACACTGAAAAACAGACTTCACATGAGAAACAGTAAACTTGTCAATCAACTTGTCTTTCCTTGAAACTCACATTTAGTGAAAATGCATATGGGGACCCAGTAAACTACAAGAGACATGATGACATTCATACTCAAATAGCATATATTGGAGCATTAATTAACGTATAAAAAGGATATAGGAATACAAAAGATAAATGTCTAATGCATTTGCTAACATCCTGGGACAGCCCACTGGACACAAGTATCCCTTTTCAGAAGCAGCCCAGAAGTGCTGTCTGGAGAAGTAACTTGGCACAGTCACATAAAAGGCAAATAAAGGATGGGGGGAATCAAACATTGTATTATGAGAAGCAGCCCTAACAGCTCATAGCCTTACTCATCAGCACTGTGTGCTCACAGCCTTACTCATTTGCACTGCGTGCTAGACAATCTGTTGTAGCCCAAACACACTGCATTTCACACCCGTGTGCCTGCAAAACAAGCTTTTGTAAATAAAAAAATTCACTGTTAAAATATTAATATTAAACTTGTAGAATTCATGCTGTCAAATTTATTCAAAGCTAAATGCACTGCCAAAATTCAACAGAACAAGGAAACCAAGAATCATGTGAAAGTGAAGATGCTCCTGTTTACTACAATTAAATTTCTTTATTTTATACCACAAACACTCTGGTTCATGTGAAGTTAGTAGGCTTGCAGTCAAGGGGACCATTGAGGAGCCTAACTCAAATTTCCAGTTGCTCCAATTCACTGTCTGGTTAAGTCACTTACTCAAGTACAGGCCAGGGTATAAATGAAGCGAAATTATTGAAGGAAGCCTGCCAGGTGATGTGCAGGGTCAAGATTATTACTCCAATATTTAAAGTACAGGGTTTGATTCTGAGCAAGTCACCTAACTGGGGTATTGTATATACCTCTTCTGCCTGCCTGCCCCCTCAGTAGGGGAAGAGCTGCACTAAACTCATTTTAATGCTGCAGAATAAATGCACTAACTCCAGTGCTCAGCTACAAAACACTAGCTCCAGGCTGCTGACTTTCTAAATTTTTCTCTTGTTTGTGTTCCATTTCTGGTAGTCTGCCTTTCAAATCTGGTACTCATACACTCCAGTCTCATTGTATGCCTGCTAAGCAAGAAGTCTGCTCTGCATGCAATGTCAGTCTTGTTACACAGAGCAGGAAATCAGGCTTTTTAAAAGCAAAATGGATTTGTTTAAAAGTAGAAATGGACGTTTTAAGCTACTATTTATTTATTTTTATTTATCCTTTGTTGACAGGGTTATCCCACTAGGCTAGTAGCTATTTTTTCAGGGGAGACCCAAGGTGATATTCATACCACCAGGGGAAATTTGGCTAAAGCATCAAGGTACTTCTCCGACTCTTTTCAATAGTTACAATGGGATCTTTTATATCCACCTGAGTTACCATCAGCTCAAGCTGATTTGGCCTTAGTTAAAAGTCTCATCTGAAGGATGGTACATGGAAGCATTCATTCTACCTGGTGTGGGAATAAAACCCACATACCTTCTGCACCAAAGGCAAGTGTGCTGCCTGTTGCACTACTGGCACCGACACATAGCTGGCTCCCCCACCCAGCATCTGTCACTGGGCAGTTACCTAAGTCACCTTGTACTGGATCCTGCCCTGGTAAGCAGGCAGGCTTAAAAGAACTTTGCCTAGTAATATAAAAACAGGTACTACAAAGTTATCCCAAGAAATTTAATAAGCTAGAAACTTTAGTGGAGTATTTTATACTTAAGTGTTACATGAACTGTCTGCTTCTAAACATAAAACTAAAGTGAGGAATGTGACATCTTTCGTGAAACAAAAATCAGCAAATAATGGGACAGTTTCTAGAAATGTAGAGGGAATGTGTCATGTTGCTATGTTCTGTGCCTAGCATTAAAGTTAGTACTTCTGACAGAAATGTAAAAGTGGAAAATATGTTTAGCTGCAGTAAGTCTTATGCTTTTATGGCAGAACTACATCTATGAAAATCAATTCAGGTTTGTGTCACTGTTTTACAAGTTAGAAAACTGTATTATATTGCTAAAACAAGGGGGGGGTACAAGCTCTGCTAGACTCTAGAAGTATGATTTCCATAGTTAAGCTTTCCCTACTGTGTACAACCAGAAAAAAGAGTTTATGGATCATCGTAATGACAACAAAAAGAGTATGGGTTGACCATGTGCATCACAGATAGGCTATCTGAGAAAATGAGTACTGAAGGCAGGGCGCAATTGCCATCATTTTCCCACATGCAGAGGGTTATAATGACAAGTGTGAACAATGGTTACTATCTGTATGTGGGTGTGGGCATGCAGATTAATGACATGTGTGAGCATGTGAGCTATAAACTGTTGATTTTGATGAGCTGAGTAGGCTGGGTAAAGAGGATGGTGGTGTTGCCAGTGTTTTGTGACTGGATGGTGGTGGTCAGTGCTGGTACTGGTATTAGTGTGTGTGTGTGTGTGTGTGTGTGTGTGTGTGTGTGTGTGTGTGTGTGTGTGTGTGTGTGTGTGTGTGTGTGTTTGCATGGACATAGCTTTGGCATATGATGCAACACTATGCTGAGTTCTGATGGACAGGTCTACGGCACCTGTAGAAATCTATACACCAACCATGTATGTTGTCTTCCATGGGGGTTCCTTCTCCAGAGAAGGTCACAGGAATGACCCACAGGACATACAGAGGATGGAGTGCTTTATTAGCATGAATGATGAGATTTGCAAAGAGTGATCTCAGCACAAACACCTGTCAGAGTCTAAGCCCATAATGCCCTGCAATACCCTCATCAGTGGATCATAGTCTGGGGGTAGTGGTACTGTTGTTCCTAGATTGTGCCTTTCTCCTCCCATGGTGGGTTTCTCCACAGGAAAACAGTGGACGACTAGCCATGGGAAAAGTTATGGCCATGATAGGCAGCCACACAGGGACATCTGCAGCATACAAACTCCTTACACTGCATTTCTATAATGCTACACATCTAGTCCAGGCACTCCCACAGGTCATAACCAAGACTTAGTACTAACTGACCAAATCAGCTATGACTGCACTGGCCTTTGCATTCCCCTGTATAATGGTTCTGTACTGGGATGGGAACACTACTAGTCTACTTTTATGAGGGTCCCCAGTATAAAGTGAATACCTGGTACAGCCTTTCCAAGGTAGTTACTGCTCCTACTGGCATTATCTGCTCTGGTGAGTAGCACTGGCACCAGTATAGTGACCTTTGAGGCACCATTCTACCCGTTATAGGCAGCAGGGAGAAGAAGAAGTCAAAGGGACTGTACCTGAGATACACAGTAAGTATGCAGAGTAGGTCACTGCCCTTTCATTTTCAGATATAGTTAAACTGGGCCTTTTATGGACATTTAATTCATGATATTTGCATTTCTTCTTAATATTTTTCTGTTCAGGTACAAATAGCAGAGGACAGAATCCTATATCAGAGAAGAATGGAACTTATCTCCAGACACAGGGTGAGTATGATGCCTGCCATGTTCTAAGTAGCCTTTTATGTCACAGCAGCATTGCTTTACTCATGGCTATTAATTATGTAGAAATTCCTATAGCATCCATATATGACAGTACTATGTACTGGCAGGCACAACATGTATATACATGCTGCCTTGCTAAGCTTTATGCCTACACTACATGGTCCAGAGATCCTCTATGTCCACATTTGTACAGTCACATGCTCAGCCCAGTATGCCCACAAAGAATGCCCATTGCCACACAGTGCATGCCATGCATGATACTTAGCACAGCCACTTGCCAGAAGTATGTCTAAAAGGGTGGTATGCATCTCAAAATTTGGCCATGCATCTCACCACCAACTTCTACCTGGCACACCATTAACATGCATGCTCAGCTGCCTGTGGAAAAATCAGTAGCACCATGTACATGTTGGCAGCAACCATTCTAACTCTGCTCAGTTCCATATGGCAGTTCCGTTTACTTCTTGTTGTCCAATAGACCTATATGGACACCCACACACCACCACCCTATGGGCCTTTTATGCCCAATATCATCATCCTGAGGGGGTAGCCCCCCACCTGAGCAAAGCTATGCTGCTACTGCAACCTTGTATGCACTTAAATCAACAAGTAGAAAAAAGTTTTTCTATACATAGCCAACTCTATCGTCTTTGGTACTGTAACATACCCAGTAGCTGCATAGTCTTCCTGCAGATAGATACCTGTAAGAATGATCTTCAGACACAGTCAGGAGATAATGTTTTACTTCTTGTCTTTCTTTCACTGTGCTGCTATGCTCCTGTTATATTTTTGTACATGTTTTTATTTCTATGTTATTATTTTGTGCAGTGAGTGACAGCAACAGCAATCCCAGCTCTGCCACCAGACCCATTCATCTCACACCAACTCACTATCTACCTCCAGAGATGTAACTTTATTAGCTAATGGGGTGACCTACAAATGTCTCCGGTGACCTCTGGTGGTTGGTCCCCAGAGGGAAGAGCTATAGTTCTAGTTCCCTCTGGTGACGCTACCAGTTTATTACCCAGCAATAGTTGGAGGAGGTGATGAGGATGTTTATGGACCAGTGGTTTCATGGACAGACTGTTCACTTGGAGAGAGTCTTGTTTAGCTAGCAGAGTCATACTGCTGCCTATCACTGCTTTGTTGCAACATATCAGGCAGGCAGGAAGGCAGACAATCTTGAAAATCACCTTTTCTTGGGTCTAGTCCAGACATTGATGTCAGGAGCCGGGCTCCCACCCTGATCTCCATTCATGGTGCTCCCCTTCCATTTTGGGCCACCTCCTCCTCCTAGTTTATTGTCCAGTCCTATTATCACCTGTCCTCCTTCATTCAGTATGCCAATATATATCCATTGTCAATCCTCTTTTGTGTCAGTGCCTCCCCTGTTGGTGTTTGTGTATTATGTTTGTTTATGTGCTCCTGCTACAATATCTCTACCATCTTTCTACCTTCTACATGCCACTTCATCATCTACAGACAAAAACTGGACATGTCTACTCACCAGAAAAAAAAAAAAAAAAAAAAAATATATATATATATATATATATATATATATATATATATATGGGTCTACTTTACAAAGCCAAAATACCATATAATCAACTTGAAAATAACCAAGACCACATCACCAAATTTTCAAAACACTGAAAGCTCAAATGTCCAACTTTCATTTGCCCAACAGTGTAAAGCATCCACTGTATTCACTGTACACCTCTAAAGCTGTCCCATGTAAATACCAAGCTGTATCTCTAAAAATGTGTACTTGGCACCTAACACAATATAATGGACACCTTACAAGAAGCTCCAGAGACAGCCAGAAATCGCCTCAGAAAGGTGTGAAAATACTAATAATATAGCAACATCTATCACCTATAAACAATTATGAACAGCACAAACTACAAATGTTCAGTTCACCCATCCACCAACCAGAACCTAAAACCCAAACAAAAATCCCACTGAATATTCATGACAGACGCTATAGCACCAACATGAATATTCAGTAGGAATCATACCATTAAAAAACAACTACTGAATTCCATATAAAATGTTGATGAAGGGGGACTGTACCCCCCTGCACCCCCAAGCCCCCTGCAAATTAAGTATATCAACTCTAAGATCATACTACAGTGTGGTAATGAGTGGATTTTCACCTTGGACTGTCATCATTTCAAAAGTACAGTGTTCTGAACGTTGGTAATGTGAAGTTCCACTCATATGAAATTTCACTGTTCTGGTCTTGGTTTTTTAAAAGTCGGTTATATGGTATTTCCTTCTACTGAAATAGTCCCTTATATATCTATATATATATATATAGATATATAGAGATATATATCTATATATATATATATATAGAGAGAGAGAGAGAGAGAGATTCACTTCATAACACTGAAATCTCAAAACACTGAAACCAAAACACTGAAACTTCAAAATCTTGAAAACTCAAAACACTGAAACTCAAAACACTGAAAACACATATCATACATATACTGAGTTTAAACAACATAAATCATAGCACTTTCCCCCTGCTTACACTTGGTGGAAAGTGCTATGATTTATGTTGTTTAAACTCAGTATATGTATGATATGTGTTTTCAGTGTTTTTTAGTTTCACTGTTTTGAGTTTTCAGTGTTTTGAAGTTTCAGTGTTTTGGTCTTCTATATTATAAAATTTTCTCATTTTCAGTGTTTTGAGCTTTCAGTGTTATGAAGTGAATCCAGTGAATCCATATATATATATATATATATATATATATATATATATATATATATATATATATATATATTTATGTATTTATATATACATATATATATATATGTATATATATATATATATATATATGGGTCTACTACTAATGCCGAAGACGATTCCCGACGGAAAACTCACCGACGCCAGATGACCGACAGGTAAGTGTACCGACAGGGTGATTTGCTGACAGCGGAAAGACCGACAAGGGAATGTGCGATCACGACGCGGTAAGTGTGCGATGGTGACGGAGTTAGGAGCGGTCAGGTAAGTGCTCGAGATTGTGGGATGTCGGGTTAGGCTGTGGGAAAGGTGAGTGTGTGTTCGTGTCGGAGGTATGGTTGGTAAGGTAAGTGTGTGCTAGTGAGGGACTGTAGTTTAGGGACGGGTTAAGTGAGTTAGGGTTAGGGTGCAGGTAGGTGATGTGTGCGTTAGTGTCGGAGCTTGGGCTAGGGGTGGGTTAAGTGAGTTAGGGTTAGGGTGCAGGTAGGTGAAGTGTGCGTTAGTGTCGGAGCTTGGGCTAGGGGTGGGTTAAGTGAGTTAGGGTTAGGGTGCAGGTAGGTGAAGTGTGCGTTAGTGTCGGAGCTTGGGCTAGGGGTGGGTTAAGTGAGTTAGGGTTAGGGTGCAGGTAGGTGAAGTGTGCGATAGTGTCGGACCTTAGGGTTAGGGTTTGGGTCAGGGCTAGTGTGTATGCTATGTAGTGTCGCGTGTTGTTTACGTTCCGTGTGTCGGTGTAATGGTGTTCGGTGTAATGGTGTTCGGTGTTTTGCGTTGTCGGGTTTGTGTGATGTCGGTCATCTGGCGTCGGGGAGTTTTCCGTCGGGGAATCGTCGTGTCGGTAATTAGTAGTAGACCCATATATATATATATATATTCACTTTAGAAGCTCGAAATACTGAAATATCAAAATTCAGTATTTCGAGCCCATAAAGTGGAATCCTGAGAACAGCGAAAGCTCAGAAGTGCGAAATTCAAAACCTTGAATATCGGCGGTTTTGAATTTTGCGCTTCTGAGGTTTCGCTGTGGTTATGGATTCAGGTAAGTGTGTGTGTGTTAAGGGTTTTGGGTAGGGGCGGTGGTGTGTGTCAGTGTGTTTTGTTGCTGTGATGTGTGTGTGCGAGGAGAATGTAGCTTGTGTGGTGGTGTTTTGTGTGTGTTTGTGTGTAGTGCGACCTTGGAGTGAGAATATTTAAGTAGGGGGGTGTGCAGGGGGGCTTGCCCACCTGCTTTTATGTAGTAGAGAGCTTGTGTTTGTGTGTGGGGAGGATGGTGTGTGTGTGTGTGTGTGTGTGTGTGTGTGTGTGTGTGTGTGTGTGTGTGTGTGTGTGTGTGTGTGTGTGTGTGCAGTAGAAGCATGAAATTCAAAATCTCCGGTGTGCGAGATTTTGAATTTTGCTGTTCTGAGTTTTTGTGGTTTCAAAAATTTGACTTTATAGCTTCGAAATACTGAATTTCGATATTTCAGTATTTCAAGGATATAAAGTGAATCCCTATATATATATATATATATATATATATATATATATATATATATATATATATATATATATACACACACACACACACACACACACACACACACACACACACACACACACCCTTCTTCCCCCTCTCCAGTTTCCTTCTCCATTTTCTGCTTGCATTTTCCCTTTTCTGATTTTTATTTACTCATATTGCCTCCTTATTTTATTGAATACGGCTGTATAGGCACATTGTTGTGAGATGCTTGCTCTGGCTTGTGGCTATTCTCATACCATTGGTAAACTGCATTGTTTGAAAATTTTCTAGCCACTATTATGAATACAGCTCTCTCCCCCAGTATTGCCATTTCTGTGATATGTAGTAGAAATATCGCTATGAGTATGCTCAGGAGCCATTTCTCCCCTATCTTACCCATCATCTTGATCATATCTGCTGTGACCTCATCAGAGCCCACTGCTTTCTGTGCTGCTGTTACTTTTTCTAGAATGTATGTCACTGCCTGCAACTCCATTCTTTGGAGAGAGTGAGGTGGAAGCACTCAGCATGTTTTGAAAGGCTGGACAAACTCCACAGGGACGCAGAGAGAGAACATGCAAACTCTGTACAAGTATTGGCTGGAGGTTAGGATCAAACCTTCTGCCTTGTGCATGAGAGGCAGAGACTTTAACTTTTAAGCCAATTGGTCTCTATTTGAAGGATTTAAAGATAATGTACAAAAGTATTTTTGTACCATTTCTTTTTGCAGTAATTATAATTTCTTCATGTAAAGATTTTTTTTTTATTCTTTATTCTAAAATATGTAGTTTTACTTTACTTTCTTCACTGGAACTATAGCTATTAAGTTTAATAAATGTGTTTTTCTATTTCTTGTAAGCTGAGCAGTTGTCACGTACTTCCTAATTCTTTGTCATGTAATCATGGCCTCAGATGATGCAATAGGAAGCCAGAATCACAGGTCTAGTGGTGTCATAAATACCTGCTGAAGAGACATAAACCTTTTTTTGCAAAATTAATAGAACATGCTGGAGAAGTAGGTATGTATCACAGACAATACCAGACCTATGGGAATGTCCAGTTCCACATAATGCAGAGCTATTTGTGTTGAAACATAATGTGGACAAGTGGATGGATAACCACAAATTCACCCCAGTTTAACACCACTCACCATCATTTTATTTATTTTATATTTGTTAACTGGAAAAGTCTGACTTGGAATGAGCCAATTTTCAGCAGAGGTCCAGGGAGAAACACTCCAGATACATGTCTTTATAACATGGGAGGAAACCCACACAAATGCAGGGAGGAAATGCAGGCTCCACACAGAAGGCACCCCAGCAAAGAATTGAACTGGAGAACCTTTTGCTGTGAGGTAACAATGTTACCGCTGCACCAATGTGCCGTCCATCAATAGTGGATTGATAGTGGAAACATTAAATTACTTCAACATGTTCTTGTTTGGCCTGTCTTAGGATATTCATATTGCAAAATATAAAAGATAATAATTAGGTTCATAGGTTCGTACTAGGCTATCTGCCCTAGGGCATTTATAAGCCTAGCCAAAGTGTGTGTGGCTTTCACCACCCCTTAGGATGAGAATACTACGCCCTTTTAGGGTTTAGTTTACTGTGCCACTGTCTAGTAGTGACACAGAGATGACCCCCGGGATAAACTTACGATCTCCCATCCACTCGTCAAGATTTCTCTTGAATAGAGTCAGTGAGGGGCTCTGCCTAACATGGACTGGGATTCTGTTCCAGAGTGTAGGGAGCCTCTGGGTTATGAATCTGTCCCTCCAGCACATCCTATTTATTTCTGTGTTGAGGTTTAAGTCTCTTGTTCTTGTGGCTCTGATGGATTTGGATTTTCTGAGGTGGAGCATGTCCATTAATTCCGGATTGGACATGGCCTTGTACGTCAGGCACAGATCACCTCTGAGTAGGCGGTATGCGACTGAATAGAGCTGGAGTTTTTTCAGTCGGGCAGCATATGACATATGTTTAAGACCCTTTATCCTCTTGGTGAGGAACTTTTGGGGTCTTTCCAACTGCTGCAGGTGTCGGGTGAGATACATCCCAAATGGGGCATTGTACTCAATCATTGGCCTGATAAGAGAAGAGTACAGGGGCACAATGACCTCTCTTGATCTAGATGTGAAACCCTTCATGATAAGGTGGGCAATATAGAAGGTCTTCCTAACCACTTTGGCAATGTGAGTGTCAAATGAGAGGTTTCTGTCAACCTGGGTCTTTAAGTCCCTGATTACCTCTTCCATACTTAATGGATTACCACCTATGTGGTAATTTGTCAGTACCTTGTTTTTCCCAAAGGGTATGACTATACATTTTTTGGTGTTCAGCTTAAGGCCATGGCTCTGGCACCAATTATCCATTTCTATGAGTCCTCTCTGAAGGATGTTTGTGTCTGCTGGTGTATCAATTATGGCGCCCAGTTTGCAGTCATCTGCAAACTTTGTCAGCCACAATCCTCCTATGTTTGCCTGTACCTCGGAAAAATAAATGCCGAACAAGAGGGGTCCCAGGACTGAGCCCTGTGGGACACTGCTTGTGACTGGCTTAGAGTCTGACATAGCTCCAGCAACTCTGACCCTGTGGGTTCTGTCCTTGAGCCAGTTTGCAACCCATCTTGTGACATATGGGTTTACATTTAAGCTGGTGAGTTTGTCTATGATGCCCGAGTGGGGTATTGTGTCAAAGGCTTTTGCAAGGTCAAGGTAGGCTGTGTGAACTGCCTTACCCTCATCAATGGCCTTAGTGACTGTTTCAAAAAAGTCGACCAAGTTCAAAAGGCAGGATCTGCCCTTGACAAAGCCAAATTGGGTAGGATCCAATGTCTGTAGGTCCCCAATGTCTTTGTTTATGAGTTCCATAATGATCCTCTCCATAGCTTTGCAGACCAGGCTCGTCAAGCTTATGGGGCGGTAATTTCCAGGGTCCGTAGAAGCACCGCCTTTTGTGAAGTGGGACCACTGTTGCCATACGCCACTCTTTGGGTACGTATCCTGTAGTAAGGCTAAGATTAAACAGCAGCCTTATGTGTGGGTTTAGTTCCTCTTGGAGTTCATGTAGCACACAGCCCGGGACACCATCCAGTCCCATTGATGCTGTGTTTTTAGCTTTAGAGAGGGCGGCTCTCACCTGGGCATCTGAGATGTTAGGGAGGCTACACTCTGCTGGGATAGTTATTTCTCCTTTTGGGAGAGGGAGGAGAAATTTGCACTGAACCTGTCTGCCAGAATTTTGGCAATGTCAGTGGGTTCAGTGTATTTTGTGTCATTTTGGACTAACTCTGAGCATATCTGGGAGTTTCCACCCAGGTTTCTAACAAACTAAAGAAGGCCTTGTGATTGTCTTTTGTGTCTTTTGCGATTTTTCTCTCAAAGTTGGCCTTGGATGATTTTATGAGTGATCGTAGTTTTTTGCTAGTACTGATCAGAGATGCCTTCCCTTTTAGGGATTTTGCTCTGTCATGTAGTAGCTTCCTCCTTCTGTTGTAAAGTTTGTTTATGGCTGGGGTCCACCAGACCGGGCGCCTGCCTTTGGGGGAATGGGTCTTGGTTTTATTTGGGATTGCATGATCCATGCATTCTTGAAGGTGCCCATAGAAGGCATTTGCAAAGGATTCAGCAGTGTGGGTTGTGGTTTCCACTGGCCCAGGGGCCTTGAAGGATACCACTTCAGTCTTAAGAAGTGTGAAGTTGGCTTTTGAGAAGTTCTTCACTGTGGTCTTTTGTGCAGGGGGCGGGATGTGGATTTCCAGTGAGATTAATTTATGGTCTGATCTTACCAAAGAGGGATATACTTCCGGTGTGGAGCATTTTGTCCCCATGTTTGTGATGATCAGGTCTAGTATATTGTCTCCTCTTGTGGGAATGGTGACTAGTTGTTCCATTTCATTTGAGTTTATGAATTCTAGGAACCTTTGGGCTAGGGTGTTGGGGCTTGAGTAATGTTCCCAGTCTATGTTTGGGTAGTTGAAGTCTCCGAAAATGATGGTATTTGGAGAGACATTCATACTCTCCAGTGTCTTCAGGAAGGCTGTGTGGGGTTCCTGAGTTTGAGAGGGTGGTCTGTAGCATGCTACAAACTGTAAGGCAGTTTTGCCTATGGTTAGTTGCACCTGGATGGTCTCCGATGCTTCGTGCATTACCACTAACCTGGAGGTGTGGGTATCTTTGATGAAAATGGATACTCCCCCTCCTTTTGTGGGTCGGTCCAAGTTTTGGGGCCGGAAAGCATGATATGAGGTAAAACTTGATAGTGCTGGGGTGCTCTCAGGAGCCTTGAACCAGGTTTCAGTCACTGCACAGACATCGATGTTCTCCATACTGAGGAGGGCTTCGAGGGTGTGCATCTTGAGGTTTAGACTTCTGGCATTGAGCAGCATTACCCTTAGTTTTTTTCCACTTGTGTTTTCTAGGGAGGTAGGTTTGTCATTCGAGCCTTGCATAAAAAAGGCACTATGGGGGAGGCAAGAGCCTTGGCCAATATCCGGAAGCCTAGGGGTGACAGGTGCAAGCCATCCCTTGCGAAGCAGCGTGGCATGTCAAGCATGTCATCCCAAGCAGACAGACATTTGATCCCCTTAGAATGACACCAGTAATTAAGCCAATTGTTAAAACTGATCATTTTGTCTTTGTACTGTGGCATCATTCTTGGTGAGGGTAAGATGCTGCTCAGGGTCAGGGTCATACCGGCCTGGGCTACATAATCAGAGAGCTCCTCTATGTCCCTTTTCATGTAGTCCAGGGAGGTACGTCTCAGGTCGTTCACACCGGCATGTACAATGACTGAGCCATATTTGTACTTGCTGTGGAGTGACCTGAGTGCTTGTGTTATGTGGCGGATTCTAGCTCCCGACAGGCAGCTTACTGTGACCTTTTCCTTGTTCAGTCTGGTGAGCGGGACGTCAGTGTGCCATGGAAATGCAAGGCTAGGCTTCTTACGGTTCTCACAGATCAGTAACCTAGTAAGCACCTATGAATCTGATGGGTGGATAAACAGCTTGTAGTGGATAGGAATGTTTTATGTAATCTGCAGCAGAGTTCAACACATAAAGTAATACAAATTGCTTCATAATTAATCGATCATTCAGGCAGGCAATCAATAAATGCATTTATATTCAAATAGAAAGTAATAAAACAGAAAAGCAAAATAAGATCCCTAATAAAGTGTATAATTACTAGGATAAAGAGTAATAACAAGATATAAAACTAATAAATAACTGTCTACAATGAGATGATCATTCTTAGGAAGAAAATTAGGGGTATGCGAATCACAACAATGACAAGCCCACAGAAAAAATATGTTTGTGGTATACATCAATTGGATTAGTGCTGGAATGAAAATTGTTAATTGAACTGAGTGGGCTTCCTGGCAAGATGTAAGTTCCACCTCCATGACAGACTACATACTTCAGGTAGTAGATGGACAGAAACAAGGTTGCCTGCCTGCCATACTGAGTTCCATATACAGGGGGAGCTATACTACAAGCATCAGGAGTTGGAAGGATGAGAGCCTGAGACCACGCACATGTATGGGTTGGTGTAGTGTAAACCATCTCCTACTCTGGGGTTGGATTGCAGTGTTCTTTTCAAACATACACTTAATTCTATGGTGGGCTGGGACCCTACAAGCCCATCCCACATCTTGGATGACAAAAAATGCAGCTATGATGGACATGCCGCCCAACAGGTGGAGCTCCTGCTCTGGATAACCTCATTGCTATGCATTTTACATGCATTTTAGACCCAGCTTCCTGTCAACAATGCCAAGTCTGACATATAGGTGGAGTTACTGTGCCTGTCAACACTATTTAAACTCAGCCAAGTCCTCAGGAAAAAGTCTGAACTATGTTCACAGAATAGGAAATGAAAATCAAAAATGTAGAACGTTCTAGAAGCTGAGCAAATGCTCCTGGCATAGCTAGACTCTCTTCACTTCAATACATCAAGGTATCAAACTACACATTTTGTCCCCTTGTTACATCATCAGAATGTGCCATCAGATGACACAGAATCAGGAAGTAATTGTATAGCTGCTGAGCATGTGATACATACAAACACCATGTTTTTTGACTTAATAAATATAGCCTCGCTGATGAATCTATAATAAAAAATATATATTTTGAATGAGAAAACTCATTTTAAATGAAGAGAACATATTTTCAGCAAAAGGAAGTGTCAAAAAATCCTTTTCATATGATGTTTAAGGCCTTTTTGTTTTTTGAGGGGAGGGTTAAAAATCCTCGGATATTTTCCAGTCAAGCAATATTCTTAGATTTGTACATACCAAAGGGGGGCACTGTATTTGAGGATGGGTCACATAAGGAAAAAGAGTGCAGTGGTAAGATGACTTCTTTGGATCTTGAAGATGTTCACTTGGAAATTAACTGAGCCATATAGAAGGATTTCCTGACTACAGTGGAAATGTATTGATCAAATGAGACAGAGTTGTCCATTTAAGTACATGTCTGTTATGGACATTTATGTCTGTGTTTGGGGAGTTAACAGTGGAGTGGTCAGTAAGTGGCAAATGCAAGCTGGATAACAGATATACAGCATGCAGTGTATGAACCAGAGGCATGCATTCAACTCTTTCAAGCTGTGCTCTGCAGACAGCTGGGAGAAAAAGGATAAACATTGTTGCACCACTCCTATTTAAAATAATATAATGTGCATTAAGAGTTAAAAACATCTGTCTGGAAATAGCTCTGATTGCTATATGCAGATTTACATATTGTTTTACTTCTGGATTTTTTAGTTTAGGAGATGTCATAGTTACAGATATCCACAGTTTAGGGCCAGTTATTTTTTGTACAATATATGCCTATTCAAATTCTTGTGCCTCTCTTTCAGCTGTTTTTCTTATGTGGAACTGTACTCTCCAATAATGCTTTAAGACAGATCACAGACACTGAGGGTAAATGTATAGCTTTCTTAGAAGTTTTTTACTTTTCCAGTACCTTCACATATCTGCATAATCTTCGTACCCTTCATGTGAAAATGTTTTGTGTCTGGGGTTGTTGCATAGATCATGTATAATTATTGTAAGTGCCGGATTTTAAGCAATACTGTACTTAAGAATTAAATTTCCACTCTTTTTTTTTAGCCATGTGTGACTTTGATTTATGTGTTTTTAGTTAACTGTTATTCCCATTTGGGAAGCTCATTTAAGAACGGATTTTGATGTTCTGAAGTTAACCGTTACTGTATGGAAAACTCCTTTAAACACTATTGATTATATATTGTTAAAGGGGAAACTTAAGTATGTTACTCTTTAAAACTGGCCATTGTGGTAAACAGGAAAAAATATTTAGTTTGTTGCTGCCCCAGTATCAAATAATACTGAGTCTGGAATGATTATTTTGCATGGATAAAATTATCTCAGACTGTGCTTTTTCCATTGTACTTAGTATTGTGTATGCAACTGTATCTGAATCTTAATTACTCAGAACTGGACATGAAGGAACAATATTTCATTCTAGCTAAGTAACACTGTTTATTTTTCTTTATAATGATTGTCTGTGGCTTCATCTGAAATATACAATGCAAGTAAGTTGCTTTTATACCACCTTACAAAATGTTATCTATTCCACATGGTAGTTGCTGCCTTCTCTTAACAACATAGCTTGTTTTACATAGGTATTGTCACTTCAGTTTCCCAATATTGAGCATAGTATTCATTGGTCTTCTTTTCTATGAGCATGAATATTTTCACTATGCAGGTTTAGCATACTGTGCAATGGATACTGTTTACATTTCATATTTTGTTTTTATTCTGTTCATTTGACAGACTTCAGAGGGTCTGGCGTGCTACAGTAAGTCTTTTAGGTAAAGCCTGAGTTCCCTTAATGCTCTTATTCTTATGGTGCCTGATGAAAAACTGGAATTCTTAACAAGTATTATTAACCTTTTAACCTAGTATGAATAGAAAGTTTCAGCATTTTCTTACATTACAACACCCCCCACCCCCACATGTGCCCATACACAGACACACAGACACAGACACACACACACACACACACACACACACACACACACACACACACACACACACACACACACACACACACACACACACACACACACACACACACACAAGCACATAGTTCAAAATACATGGTCAGCTTTATCTTGACAGCAGAATACTTACCTGGTGTCCAATCTGAAGTCTGAGACTCAATAGTGAAACTCCTAAAACTAGGAAAATTTGTGTAATTAAGCAGAAGCAACTGCAAACGTTCCCCTGCACCCCTGATATGGGGGGGTTGTACCCCCTACAACCCTAACTTGGAGATCATTGCATCTTGGGGAAAAAGCAATTCTCTCAGATAATGCAGTTTCAGATTTAGTATATAATTTTTCTGTAATCGTACTTAACTTTTTGCTGTTCCAAGAACTGTACTTCCAGTCTCAAGCTTACAACAGGAATGTTAGGTGCTTCTGTTACTGGACTGTTAGAAATGTAATGTACTTTCTTTCATCATTGCTTTTAATCTCTTAATTTTGGATCATATGAAGTGTTCTGTGCCACAGCCTTTGAATCTCTGAATCCATTTATTCCATTTGTGATCATCTGTATTAGATATTGGAGGAGCTAGCTTCTTGACTTTACATTCTGAAAACAAGAGATACATAGTCTGTTATTTTCCTGAGCTATGTGCTTTACATTTGAAAGTTTTCATGCCAAAGCTTACTTGCAGCTCTTGGCCACAGTGTGTGCCTGTTGATAAAATAACTATTTTAACTGGAAAATGTGCTGCAATGCTTGTCTAGACTGTCTGCATAGAAATTCTGCATAGGAAACCTAAATGAAAGTGTTACAGATTTTTCAAAAACAGATTTAGCTGACAAAGTTCATCTCTGGTAATCTTCTGCTTAGTAAATGACCAAAAAATATTCACATAATTGTAAGCTTGAAATAATTCATAAAATGAGCTGTAGGTTCAAATGGAACTTTTCTCTGGCTTTCAGAATATTATGGAACTAAGTAGACACTAGCTAGCCTAAAGAAGTCTATTGGCATCATGAAAGTCTTGATTTTATAAGTTAAAATGATGGTCATATCCTCCCCTTAACTGAATATCTCATATTATAATGTACTGAGATAGATGACCTGAACAAGTACAAGATTATAATCACCTAAACTTCGGAAAAGACTTTCATACCCATCTTCATTAACTAGCCTAGTGTTCCTGTCCCAGTAAGCCCATATAAGACAGAGCTGTCCAAAGTCACCCACCTTTCCCTCCCCAGAGTTTGTTCTCCAGGCTGTATGCAAAAGTATTGCTTTCCTCCATCCCTGTTAATCTTTTCTTCCTAGCTACACCTCAGTCTTTATCCCCCTTTTTTACAATCTCCACAATGCACTACTTCCTGTTCTGTCAAATCCATGCTTCACTCACCTTACACTCTGTTTACATCTCCCCCTTATCATTCCACCTTAAAATATCTACACTATTAGTTACTCTTGAATACGTCAGACTGATTTGTAGAGTTGTCAATTGTCTTTCGTAAAAACTACATTTTTTGTAAAATATTTCTGCCCTTGTAACTAACTCTCTTAGCAAGTCTTATACTAAATTTAATTTGCTAAAATAATGTTCTTTGTACTGTTTATTCTTGTGGTATTCAACAGGTGTTCTATTGCAAATGCTCAGTCACCTGAACTGTGCCTGTAAATGGTCACTTGTGGTTAGGTTATACATTAAGCTCCATAAGTTACTATTTAAAATTAAAGGTAACACTCAAATGACTTCAAACATAATGCTAAATAGTGTATCATCAATGTGACTTCTTAAATAATTACCATATCCTTCTCTAAAGACCAAATAAAGGCTTGCTGTGCCAACACAGCCAGTCAGAACTCCTTATGTAAGGTACATTTCCACAGAATTACTTCAAGTCTCCTTTCAAACCTAAGGTATACCTTGTGCATTATCCATAGAACAACTGTTCACTGAAGAGTCATCTGACTTCTCACTTGTCCAGCATCTATTAGACTATGGATCTACATCCTTAATAAGATTTGGTATGTAAGACAAGCCTTAACTAATAGTCACAGCTAAAAAAAAACATGGTGCCATTTAACAGTGTGAAAATGGGTTACGGAAAAGAAAGTCCTGAGACACTGTTTAGTGCAAGTAATGGGCAACTTTAACTGACTCCACTGTACTGGAGCTCACTGGGACCTGAATAAGTACAAGTCCAGAATAGCAGTGACATGGTTACATCAGCAGCTAGAGTTATCTGTTGCTTGCTAACCACTTAACTTTTTTTGTTCACTCATGTGATCCACTTTTATTAATTTTTTATTTAGATAGACAAATAGATAAATAGATAGGCAGATAAATAGACAGATAGATGAATGCCTATCTGTTTACCGAATGCACATAGCACCAAACCTTGAATCACCAAGACGACAACATCAAAATCACATATCAACGAAACTTAACAATACCGAAAAAAACGGGTCTATATCAGATGAATGAAAAATCCGTTCATCGAATATGTAATGATCAAAACGTCACGAAAATCGAAATCGTTATTGTGGGGGGCTGCACCCCCCACACCCCCCCCCACTAAATATATATTTTAACTCCGAGATTGCACTACAGATAGAGATAGAGCTTGTTAAGCCTGGATCAAAGCAAAGGAATTACCTCTGCTACATAATTATAGACACCTCAGAAATCTTACAAAAAATCAAACCAATAATGACAACAAGTCCTTTTATAACTCTGCCCAGTTCAATAACAAATCCAACTCTTGCAAGTTCTGGTGTACTATTGACAAAATTCTCTCTCCAGGCTGCCCTCAACTCCCTGCCCCTACCCAAATACATCTCCTCTGGAAACTGCTACTCTTCTCAATAAACATACCTTTCAAATGTAACACAAATTCTCTGCCTACCCCTCCCAATCCTTCTAACAAACAACTAATCTCTTTACATCCAGTTCCTACTTCCTACATCAGAGCTCTTCTTCACAAACTCAAACCCTGCTCTCACTCCACTGACAATCTACCTCCTACCTTCCTCAAACTTGCTGCTGACCCCATTGCCTATCCAGTATCTATACTAATCAATAGATCTATTCAGCAATCCACCATCCTTACCCTATGAAAATCCTTTTTCACTATTCCCCTGCATAAAAGTGGAAACACTACAGACCCATCTAACTACCGACCTATAACTATTCTATCTCCCCTCTCTAAGATTCTCGAAAAATGTATCCACTCACAACTACTCAACTACCTCCTCCGGCATAACCTCCTTACTCCCACTCAGCATGGTTTCCATCATAACCACAGCACAACTACTGCCCTCTTATCCTTTACACATACCATTGCCGGGGCCCTAGACAATAACAAACTCATATCATGTCTCTTCCTTGACCTTTCCAAAGCCTTTGATACAGTCTACTATCCCCTACTGCTATCTAAACTTGCAGACCTCAATCTATCTTCTTTATCCCTTGCCTGGTTCTCCAGTTACTTATCCTGCAGGCAGCCATCTGTTAAATGGCTGTCTTCCACCTCTCCATTCATACATGTCCCAGCAGGGGTATCACAAGGTTCCATCCTGAGTCCACCTCCTATTTAATGTCTTTATCAATGATCTCTATACTTCTTGTAAACAATCCTCCCTCATCCAATATGCAGACAACTTGACTCTCATCTTCATCTCAGGCAATATCTCCAATCTCCACACTCTTACTCAACAGACCTTCCTATCCACTGAACACTGGTTGTCCAGGAATCTACTCATTCTCAACCCTAAAAAGACCATACTCTTATTATTTTTCCCCTGATCTCTCTCTCTCTCACCTCAAATCCACCTTTACTATTACTTCCACTAATAACACTGTTATCCAACCTAAAGCTCACACTAAACTCCTTGGGGTCATCATAGATGATGAACTCAAATTCAACTTGCACATCCTCCAAAGTGTAAAAAATACTCACCAGAAACTTGGTTTACTGTATCGCCACAAACAATTTCTAACTACAAATGCCAGACTCTCCCTTGCACAAGCTCTTCTCCTCCCCTCCCTTCTATATGCTGCCTCAGTACTCACCAATATCCAGACTACTTTAAACAAACTCCAACAAACTTACCGCAAGATAGCTAGATTTATCACAAACTCTCCATACAGTACACATCACTGCCTTGCCCTAAATACTCTCCACAGGTTACAATTCCCCTATCTTCTACTACTGTCACAACTTCAAATGTTACACTTCATTCTTTACAAACTTTCATCCTGTCCTGTTCTCTCCTCCTTCATCTCTATCTACACTCCTCCGTGGACTCTATGTACCTCTAATCAGCAACTACTGCAAATTTACCAACCCCCAAAAAATAGCTGGCAAACTCCTGTATAAACACTCCGTTGCCCAAGCCTGGAACAAACTCCCAAGAGACATTTGTTCCATCATTCACCCATCCCACTTTAAAGAAAAACTCAAACTTCATCTACTCAACTCCAAAATATGTCCTTGTCAAGCCCCTACTTAAGCTCCCCACAGCCCTCCTATATACCTTTTTCAGTCCCTCCACATGCAGCTAAATTCTCCACTGTTGTGGATACTTATTAACCTCTACAATGAATACTGTTGGACTTAACTATTTTTGTAAATATGTAAATATATTTGTTAGTCTGTAAAAATATTGATATGCATATATCATGTGTTTGCATTTCTGCTTTGTCTCTAACTTATTTTGATCATATTTTTTATTCAAATGTTTGATTCTCTATAAACTGTTTGTGTTTTTGGAGCTTTTCTCCTCGGGTCTGCACTGAAAATGGGCCACAAGCCCAGCTGGACCAATCCGGTTAACAAATGTCAATAAATAAATAAAAATAAACTATATCTTAGCAATTCCATAAGTAAATTGTCTATAACATACAGATATTATGAATAATATATGTGTATACTACATTTTTTGTTGTTAATAAATGTTGTCATTCATAAAAATAAAGACGTTCAGTACAGCATATGTATTATAATTTGGACATCTCCACTCTGCATGTATCATCTGTTTTTGTCTTACTTTTAAAAGCTACTCTACAATTTGAATATTACAGAGTAACCAGGAGACTTGTCAGCACCCTAAATCTTGTTTTTACTTAGCATGCAGGCAGTCTAAGTTTATTGTTTATTTCATATGTCAAGCATGTGATGCTTTACATTAGATCTTTATGCTTGCAGCCAAGTACTGCTTTTTTACAGTATTATACAAAATATTGGCCAGATGTCTATAGTTTTGCAAAACCTAAAAAGTGTAACATTTACTTTTTTATGTATTACTTTTCATTGTCTCCTGTGTTCCTCAAGATACAGAAATATTACTCATTTCTTCTTCCGTGCATCAATAAAATTGTGAATTCTCATCTAATCGCTACAAACATGTGTGTGTGTGTGTGTGTGTGTGTGTGTGTGTGTGTGTGTGTGTGTGTGTGTGTGTGTGTGTGTGTACATGCATGTCTATACAAATGCCGATGTGTGGCTGTGTGTATGTGTCCTGAATGTGCATATAAATAGATAGATAGATAGATAGATAGATAGATAGATAGATAGATAGAAAGATGGATACAGATATATTATATTTCACAACACCACTAACCCACTAC
The DNA here is from genome assembly GCF_019279795.1 of Protopterus annectens. Taxonomy (NCBI): domain Eukaryota; kingdom Metazoa; phylum Chordata; order Ceratodontiformes; family Protopteridae; genus Protopterus; species Protopterus annectens. The sequence continues at coordinate 444,146,496 of NC_056736.1, read as the reverse complement.
ATCGACATACATTCCATCGAACAGAAATGGTTGACACTCAATAAACTTTAAAAAACAAACATTTTATGCAGGATTGCATGTCCCCTGCATCCCCCACCCCTGCTAATGATGTGTATATATATCAACTCTAAGATCACAAAGACATGAGGAAGGAAAAATCCCACCTTCCACTGTGTAGTGATTCCCCCAAAGCAAATGCTGGTATCCTGTGATGAACTGGCAGTTCAATAAAACAAGCTTCCTTCCTAAATGTTTGGTGTGTCAAATGCACAATGAAACACACTGAACCCAGATTAAAATGTATATATCTATATATATATATATATATATATATATATATATATATATATCACACACACACACATAATCATTGAGACAATGCAGTATAGAACTATTCTTTAGCAGCTTTAGTTTTAATTGTAAAATAATCAATAACATATTGAAAATGTCACCAGAAAAGTTGTAGTACTGCACTGATTCACTTCAGGAAATGGAGTGGGCTATTGGCAAGCACCTAAGAGAATATAACAAACTCCTTGATATTTTTCAGTAAAGTATTTACATCTGTTTAGTTTATAGGATATAAAAAATAATATGGGATATATCTGTTATATTTTTATAGGGTGAGTTTATAAACTAGCTAGAAAATAACACATCTGAAATCAAATATGTTTTCACTCAAGTGGCCATATGTTATGCAGATTATCATAAATTCATATCATTGAAGATTAGGCATACTGCTAACAGGAATACATTAAAACAGTGGCTGTGCTGTGGGATATGGAACTGCTTAAGAGCAACATAATGCATGACTATTAAGGATCAAAACTGTATTTTTACAATTTATGAACTTTTCCTTCCGGAGCACTACTTAAGGAGCTTTTTTTTTTTCCTTTGTGTCAGAAGAACTTGTCTTCTGATTTTTTCCAAGATGCATTCCCACTCATAAGCTGAGTCATAAAGCCATTCTGGGCAGTGTTAACTCCAAACATGCTAGCAAATGTACATACCCAAAAAACAAGTAATCTCTGTGGTATCCCCGAAGTCTCAAAACAACCCATTAAAGTGTAGTGGGTCTAAAAACAAAAGAGTGTAAGAAACTTCTCTGTGTGGAAGATTTTCAGTTCATATATTTCTAGTTAATCACTGTATATTAATCAGATCAGACAATAGTAGTAGAAGTAGCGAAAGTAAATTCATCAAGTCAAAAAGTAATAATAGAAAATATATAATTCTACAGCATTACTAAGTATTCAAAAGTAATCCAAGCAAGGCAGGCAGTCTGTTTCCAGTCGAAAATCCTTTATTAAGTACACAGACAAGCGATCCAAGTAAAACAAAAATAGAGTAATAATTTCCTCACAAGCTTTCTAAATATATATATACTTTTTATCAGGCATGGGAGTGGTTTATTGTGCTGTAAAACAAAGTGTTTTTGGTACACATGTTAAATTCACATCCCTTCCCCCATCAGTGTGACATTCGAGCTGGTCCTGCCCTACCTAGTAGCTGTCATAATAATATGTAGCCCTAATGTACTTTAATGGTACATCTTATTTAACCAAATTATTAAGTAGATTATTATTAAGTCTGTGATTTTATCCAAGGCAATATACTACATGACCGGAAATATATCAACCTTAGTTCATTTTGCAATCAAAAATTATATATAAAATATATATACATATACATTTTGCATGGAAAAATCAGTTTCTATTTTCATAACCTATTGTTAACAAAGATCGCTTTCGTCCTTCTAGACTTCTTCAGGTCTGTGTACAAGAACCATAAAAACCTATATAATTGTATAATTAGTTAGTATTGTTATTACCATCATTTTGAATAAAGTGGAAAAAAAAAAAGAGAACCAGAAAAAAATAAAAATAAGAAAAAATGTATGTATGATGATGGAAACAAAATATACACTTAAATTTCAAATGATTTAAAATGGTATTTAAAACCAATTTGTAGAAAACAAAAGTAAATACAATTAGCCATGTAAACAATGTGGCAATTTTCTAAGTTCCAGTGCACTTTTAATTGAACAGTAGTAGTTTAGTCCAGGCTTTCTAAAAGAGTTCAGCTTTAATTGCCACGAGTTCATGTTTCTCCAGAATATTCGGGATGTCTCCTTCAAGATCACCCATGTCTATGCGATCCAGGATCTGGAACTTAAAACCTGTGTGTCTTTTATGAAGAGAAAGGTGTTTGGCTAGTGCATTATTTTTACATCCAGAGCGGATTTCTGACAGATGACATGAAATCCTTTGCTTGAGTTTATTTACAGTCTTGCCCACATAGAATGCATCACATTCATTGCACTGTGCCCTGTAAATTACTTTTTTACTGTTACAGTCACCCCCTGCACTGGTTTTAATGATCTTCTTTAAATAAGGGCAATAAAAACTATCACCTTGTTATATAAATATACAAAATGTACAATTAGTTTCACGTCTTTTAGTGCTTTTCTCACATGGTCTAGGTTTAAATTCAACAAAACTTTTAATATTCCTGGGCTTCCTATAAACAAATGATGGGGCTTCACCTAAGATGTTAATCAGAAAAGGGTTTCCTGTGACAATGTCCCAGTTTTCTTTAATAATATTTTTGATACTGTGATAATCCAAAGTGTATGTCAGGATTCAGCTATTTTTGCATTTGTTACTCTCTGTGGAATTACTTAACATTTTTCTACTGGGGAGGTTGAGTGAAGGTGCTTCAGTCCTTTTCAGTTCTATAATGGGTTCCAGGATGTTTTTTAACATCTGACTTTCATAGCCTCTCACTAGAAAATCATTCTCTAAGTTGCTCAGGTTTCTCAAAAATGGTTCCATCTCTGTGGTAATTCGAGCTAATCTATAGCCTTGGGCTTTCACTACATTATACTTGGTTTTTGTAGGATGTAGACTTTTACTGTGAAGTAATAAGTTAACCCTCGTTGGTTTTCTGAATAGATCAGTGGTGATTCTGTTATTGTTGGTGTCCTTAGAAATCTGCATATCTAAGAAAGTGGTTGACGTACAGCTATGGGAAGAGGTAAACTTCAGGAAGGGGGTTGTTTGATTGAGGTAAGTGATAAAATCTCCAAGCTGCAAGGTGTCACCTTCCCACACAATAAAGACATTGTCAATAAAATGTAAATAGCATGTGATATGCTGCATGTAATCTGTGTTGTTTAACACAAAGTCCTCCTCCCATTTGCCCAGGGCTATGTTAGCTATGCTGGGAGCCATGGCAGCCCCCATTGCTATACCAGTTTTTTGTTTGTAGTGTTTACCATTGAAAGTAAAGAAATTGAAGTCCAGTACAATATTAATGAGCTTGCTTAACTTTTGCAGTTGTGCCTGCGTACCCTGATTATGTTTCTTAAAAGACTCCATAGCTGCGGTTATACAGTAATTGTGGGGGAGCACTGTGTACAAGGATTCCACATCAATAGTTATCAAAATACTGTCAGCTTCCACTGTAATGTTTTTTATTGGTTCTTGTACACAGACCTGAAGAAGTCTAGAAGGACAAAAGCGATCTTTGTTAACAATAGGTTATGAAAATAGAAACTGATTTTTCCATGCAAAATGTATATGTATATATATTTATATATAATTTTTGATTGCAAAATGAACTAAGGTTGATATATTTCCAGCCATGTAGTATATTGCCTTGGATAAAATCACAGACTTAATAATAATCTACTTAATAATTTGGTTAAATAAGATGTACCATTAAAGTACATTAGGGCTATATATTATTATGACAGCTACTAGGTAGGGCAGGACCAGCTCGAATGTCACACTGATGGGGGAAGGGATGTGAATTTAACATGTGTACCAATAACACTTTGTTTTACAGCACAATAAACCACTCCCTTGCCTGATAAAAAGTATATATATATATATATATATATATATATATTTAGAAAGCTTGTGAGGAAATTATTACTCTATTTTTGTTTTACTTGGATCGCTTGTCTGTGTACTTAATAAAGGATTTTCGACTGGAAACAGACTGCCTGCCTTGCTTGAATTACTTTCGAATACTTGGTAATGCTGTCGAATTATATATTTTCTATTATTACTTTTTGACTTGACGAGTTTACTTTCGCTACTTCTACTACTATTGTCTGACCTGATTAATATACAGTGATTAACTAGAAATATATGGACTGAAAATCTTCCGCACAGAGAAGTTTCTTACACTGTTTTCAAATGTACATACCCATTACAGCTTTGCACAACTGTCTGAAGAACTTAGTGAATCATGTTTCAGAGTAAATAACATTTAAAATGTATGCCAAATGCAATGTTAACTGAAATTAACTTGGACATAGGAAACACACCATTATATTTTTCTATATGTGGAGGGCACAGCTTTCCATATTTCCATCCCCCATTTTATAAAACTGAATCCAAGGTCATATGCTCACACAGAGAAATCCATACTTTCTGGTGCGATGGACTAAAATAATATACATCTGTTATTTAAATGGAGCGTTTAAGGTTGGAATGATTTATTAGGGTATACTATGATATGATCTACACAAGTGATGTAGCTACAGAGCAAGCTTAAATGTTGTATTAAATATATCACGTCTTTCTGGTTACCATTTTTAAATAAAAGATTAAATACAAATGTTTACATTTATGAAAGTGGAACCCCCACTAAATGTATACTTTAGCAATAATCCATGTCTGGTTGTGAGTATAGCAGAATTTATCCATGAGTGGTGTGATTAAACAAATCTAACCACAGGCTGAATACCTGTCTACATTTATTTTAAACTTACCACACCCATCACTTTCAAATATCCAGTCAATAGTTCTGCCACATAACCCACACCCATACTTAACCCGTCTAATGCCTACTCATTCACAAACCAATTAACTAACTCCACCTTCTTCCTCCTTATAACCAATTAACCTGTTAGTAGACATCTAACCTTATCTATCCATCTCTCCTTACATAATTATAACACTCCAACCCACCTACTCTTCAACTATCTCTCTCGCCTTCTATATTGCTAAAATACTTTCCATCATTCCAAGCTCCAAAATGTTACTCTTGCATGTAATTCCCCTAATATTCCTCTTCCTGGCCACTCATTTAACATCCTATCACAGTCAGCTAGCCGCCACTTTCTCCTTACATACCACTTAATTCCCCTTCCCAAACCACACAAAGCCTACAAACGATATAGCACCACACCTTTATAACACTACCAATACAGAGCAGTTTGCATATAAATATCCACGTCAATATACTATATCCCAATTACTTCACAAAGTATATTAAACTAGTACTAAACCTCTGAAACCCATTCTCATACTCAGTATCACATCTCAGACTTAGTGGTGACATTCACCCAAATCCTGGCCCCATAACCAAACAACACGAAACTCACATCCCACCTACATTGCAATCCCACAATGTAATTAATTCATTTCATTCCCTAAAGAATCTGATCTATTACTCCTCAACATGAATCTCAGGAGCCTAGCTAATAAGATACATGAATTTCACGCTTGTCCCTCACACTACTCCCTTGACATAGCAGTACTAACAGAAAGCTGGTTGAAACCAGAAATAAACAATGAAATTCTACCCCCAGGTTACAGCATTCATAGGACTTACAGAATAAACAAACACACAGGTGGAATAGCCATTATTTATAAAAATAGTCTTAAATTAGAACGTTTATAACCAAATCCCCAGAATTTAACAATGTTGAGATATTATTTAGCAAACTCAAAATAATCCCAATAACTACCTGACCATTAAAGGAATGTACTTTGCTTCCAGGAGCAGCCCTACTATTATTGGGGAAATTCTCCATTGGTTATCCTTAACGTTTCCTCAGGAGACCATCATAATGAACAATTTTAACACCGAGTGGTTCACCTGCACCTCACATAACTCCACAAACTTCATTAACCTGCATGGTTTCACCCAAGTAATTCTATCACCAACAAGAGTCGACAAAATAACCAAAAGACAATAAATTCTAGACTGGATCTTAACAAACAAACCATCACTTGCTTATCACTCAGGCTGCCTCTGTGACAGCATCAGTAATCACCTCCCTACCTACCTAACTGCTCAGACAAGGTCTTCACCCCAAAAAATATTATATATCAACAAATCATAACAAAATATAGTTTAATACTCAAACATTTATAACCACCCTCCAACACTGTGACTGGACCCCACTAAAATCACTTCCCCTAGATACTGCTGTAGAGTACTTCAATAATTCTTCCTAGACATATTAAATAGGCCAGCACCATGCAGAACCATAAGAGTAAAAATAAATTATGCTCCTTGGTTAACAAAAGACAGCAAACAATTACTTAAGCTTAGAGATAAAGCCTAGACACAATGGCAAACCAACAAAAACCAAGTCAACCTAGAATATTACTGGTGTCTAAGAAGCAAACTCAAAAGCCAGTTCGAAAATGACAAAAAAACTACTATAGTGACATCCAACAAAAACACCAAAACAAACCCACAAAAATTCTGGTCTCCTATAAAGAAACTTCTCCAACTTGGCCAATCGTTGGCTCCAACTCCAACAACCACAAGCAATAAAGACAGTATAGCTATACAATTTAACACATACTTTATTAATTCTATACTATCACTCACTGTGAACAGCAGCAATGGTCCCCTAACTATACCAACAGGATCCAAGGAAGCTACTAATACTTTCTCCTTCAAACCCATCCAAACCAATACCATAAAAAATGTTCAACAAACTTAAACCTACAACCCTAGCAGCTGACAGTTTACCTACAGAATACCTTAAGCTAGCTGATGATACTCCTATCCTTTCTCCATTCTGACATATCAGTCTATCAGAGAACAATACATTCCCATAATTTGGAAAATATCATACATCATCCCACTACATAAAGGATGGGCCCTCTACTGAACTCTCTAACTACAGACCAATAGCAATTCTATTTCCCTTAGCCAAAATACTAGAAAAATGTATTCACACCCAACTCATGAACTCCCTCTTATATAATAAAGTCCTAACAAATACTCACAACTACCCTTTTAAGTTTCAGAAATACAATCAACCAATATAGAAATGAAGATAAACTAGTTTCTTCCATCTTCCTAGACCTGTCCAAAGCAGTTGATACCGTCTCCCATCAGAAACTACTCACTGAACTCTCAGCCTAAAAGTTAGCCACTCATCTCTTGCACGGTTCCATAACTATCTATCTGGTCAACAACAAGCTGTTAAATGGCACCAAGATTTCTCCACTCTGTTACCTATCACCACGGGCATTCCTCGGGGGTCAATCTTAGGTCCTCTGCTCTTCAGTATTTTTACTAGTAAACTTCACACTGCTACCCATCTCACCTCTATTGTAAAGTATGCTGACGACTCTACTCTGATCTGCACTGCTCGCTCCCTTCCACATCTCCAAGAAATAACTCAATGGTCTTTCTCAGCTGTAGAATCCTGTCTCTCTATCTCACAAATGATTCTCAATCCTAACAAAACTAAACTAATGATCTTTGGTCATAACAAATCCATTGATTGTCTATCCTCATTTCTTATCTATTCATCCAACAATACCATAATAGTTACTGTATCTCAAACAAAACTGCTCGGCATTCTAGTTGACAGTAATATGAAGTTTGAGAAACAGCTATCTCAGATCATTAAAAAGACACACATAAAACTAGGAACTCTATATAGAATCAATCTGTAACTCACCAACACTACTAGACAATCTATTTCCAGAATCCACCTTATTTCTACTTTGCTTTACGGCTCTCCAATTTTCACCAACCTAAAGAAAACAAATTTAGCAAAACTAGAAGTTTGCTACAACAAAATAGTCAAATTTGCAACAAACTCCCCATACAAATCTCAGCATTGCACTGCTCTTTGAGAACTCAGCTGGTTAGAGCTACCCAACTACTTAACCTTTACCCAACTTACAACTGCCCACAGTGTGATACACCAACCAGATAAGAGCCCTGCACTCCAAAACCTACTTCAACCCTATTCTAACATACAAATCCTTTGATCCTAAAACAAATCTCTACTACAGGTGGAATTCAAGATGGTGGAAGTCCAGTGAACACCTTATCCTGACAGCTCCTTCCCTTTCAATCTAATATCACTAAAAAGCCAAACTAAAACTAGATATAAACCTCTACTTAAATAAGATTAAGTTTGGTGACAACAAAACCTTCTCCATGGAAAGTGAATATATAACTGTATATATACCTAAAGTGAGCAGATGGTAAATATCCATGTGTTCAGGGCCTATAAATCTTCAACTAAACTAACAGAAGAAAACAAACTGAGATCCACAAAATGTCAAAAGAACCTGAAAATATGGAACTGCAAATAACTAAAACTAAATTATCTCAAATAACTACTCCAGAAAAAGGAACAATTATAAAAAGACAGAGAACTGTAAAGCAACACAAAAATCAAAAACAGATCATAAAGTCAAAAGCAGAACAAACCTATAACATGGATGACTTAAAATCAGCACTTCTGCCATTACAAATGGCCATCTAGAACTTTTCAGAGCAACTAACAAACTTCATAACTACAAAAGGACAAATTGTTTCATGTTTGGATGAAACAGAATCCAGAACAACAAGTAACGAACTTAAAATTAAACAATGCCAAGATGCCCTAGAAGAAAAAGGCAAGGCCATAAATGAACTACAAGGAAAAATTACAGACCTAGAAGCTAGAAGTTGAAGAAATAACTTTCTGATCAGAGGCATACCAGAAAAATATGAATATGCTCAACTAATAAATAAAATATGACAAATCATAAACACATTATTAGAAAATGAAACAGCAGCAGCTTCCATGATAATGGAAAGAGTGCATCAAGCTCTTTGTAAATCACAAGATTCAGACAAACCCAGACAGGTTTATGTAAAATTCTTAAACGTTCAAGATATACAAAAATTATTAATGCAAGCAGAACAAAAAAAGCAGTATCTTGTGGAATGGTCATAAAATCTCGTTCACTCAAGACCTTCCTCTACAAATTAAACTAAGCAGACAACACATTTACCCTTTTGGTGCATATCTAATTCAGAAAAAAAGCTACATTTAAAACAAAATATCTAAACACACTTATTTTTCAATATAAAGATTGTAAATATCAAGCGACCTCAATTAAAGAAGCAAAAACAGCCTTTCTCCAAGCTTTCAACAATATCCCAGAGATTAAGCACTGAATCTGACAAAATAGATCCAGGGAAAATTTTAAGTTAAGCAAATATGTTTTATAAATAAAGAAAAAATAATCAGTAATACCTCTTTCCATTCCAATGTTCTTTCAACATGAAGCATTCAGAAACATTTGGGAAATGGAAACGAGCATCCAGTCTCTAACCAATCAAAACCCTAATCTCCACTAAGACTTTCTTAATAGACTTTTGACTGAAATGGTTGAATGTGCAAGAAGACTGAAATTCACAACAGACCATTACTGTATAAGAATAAAACTGGAAGGGAAATCTTTAGGCTATAACATCTTGTCAATTAAGTAAGTACTCAAAAGAAGAAAAACAGAGTTATAGCAGTGCTGTGTTTCTGTCTCCCTGAGCTTTTCAACATATTGCCTTTCGACTTTATATAGTGAGTTTTTCCATGTCATGTTATGAATGGAAAATGGAAGATCTCTATGCACTCATTGTCATGCCTTTTTTGAAAAAAAAATTTCTCTCTCTTTTTTTAATACTATAACAAGGTTGTCATAAAAAAGGTCTGAAATAAGTAACCTGCACAAATATGAAGACAAATTCCATACTAAATGACTTTAAAAATCATATCAGTATTAATAACAATTGATAATTGGGCATGCTTGGAATGGACAAAGCATGACAGCACATTAAGACTGGAAAAATTTACCCCTGAAAAATCATGGTTGTAGAAGTTCATTTAACTATTCAAGACTGATTTAAAGTCATAGGGACATAAAATATTAAGTACTCTATGATCGTGTACTAGATATAAAATCTATGAACATGAGAAAGAGGAGAGGGGTTAAAGGTCAGAATAAATGAAATAAGTAAAAGGAGAATAAAACTTATGTAGATACCTCATCCTATGTTTCAGAAAGCAAGATCAATACCTGAGATATGATGCATCGCAGACTTGACATTCTACTTCACATATAAAAGAGGAAAGTTAAACTATAATGTCAAAACAAAAACTTTACTGAAAAGATAATAATTGTAAACAATCTAGACATTTAATAAAAATTTAAATAACATCTGATTCAATAATTGAAACATAATCCACCCAAAACTATTGAACGACCATGCAGTTAATACTGAAAATATTGTCTGTAGCAGATTTGTTTGTCTCAACTTCAATGTTTAGTCAGCAGTGTTATGGTGGACTTGAATTTGTTAACTGCTAATAGTTATTTGCTAAATGTTAACTGTTTAAATGATATCTTATCATAGATATAAGAATGTATCTATGTTAAATTTCAAGTGTATAAAATAGCTTCAACTTCACAGATATAATGCTTAAAAGAATGAGGAGAGGGAAGGGTTTCCCACCTTCTATATCTTATTTTTTCCACACTCTAAAAGTCTGATGGTGAACTTAACTTTGAACTAGTAAATAGAACATTGATAACACATTTAATATTATATTTAATACACCTGAAATCACATTATGAATATCCATGTAAAAAAATTGAGTTTATATTAAGCTAACATACACTAATATATTTGAAGTGAGGGAGAACACAAATACATATTATGCAGATAAAATAAACACTGCTCGCTATGTTTTCATTAGATTAACAACATAGTATAAATTACAAAATGTTATCACTAAAATTTTATACTAGTTAAAATAAACACATTTCAGTACAAAAAAATCATAAATATTTGGCATTAACTAAATCCCAGAAGAATGAAGCATTGATAGGGTGATAGTTAGGATTTACAAATTTTAGGGTTCGATAAAGTTGTTTTTTATGCAATTTCATATCAAAATGCCTATAACTAATTATCCATTCAGAGAAAGGTATGTAGTATATAAATAGACACATGAAGTTAGAAAATGCTTTCTCTGGATTAAAACGCTATTCTCTTTCAGTAAAGTTGGCACAGTGGTTAGGCATGGGGTTAGTACTAAAAGGGTTTGGTGCTACAAATACAATGGATAACACATATCTATGGCAAAAACATTCTCACAAGTACAAAAACTAGTCACTTAGGTAAAATAACTAATATTATACACTTAAAAACTTTGAAAATATGTGATTTATACATTCATGGACTGTAAAAGAACTCCAGGATAAAAAGAAAAGAAATCTTTTTATGCATCTAACATTCAAATCTAGGACAGAGTTAATGTTTATTCAAGAAACTCATATGTTGCAATAAGATTAAAGTAAAGAAAAGATAAGAAATAGATAAAAACAATAATACCATCTGGCAAAGAAACAAACAGTAAAGATGTAGTAATCATAATTAAATAATCATTTAAAAAACAGCTCATTAGTAGTGAATCTAACATTAATGGTAGATGGCACTATTTTGCTATTCAAAATTCTGGCTTTACCAAACTTATTCTGTTTTTAAATCTCTATAGCCCATGCATAAATCAACAGGATGTCATATTAGAAATGTATAATATTCTACTTAAATTTCCATACCATTTATTTATACTAGCAGGAGATTGGAACCACTAGACCCAAAAACTGATAGGAAAGGGAAATCTAAAGTATATAATACTCAAGCCTCGATAGCATTAGAAAATATGTTCTCGATAAAGTGGAGCCTAGATGGCCAACTGAGAGCAGTGAAATTTGAGAGCTCCATAAACTAGTATGATAAGATAGGAACATTTTATTATTTTCAGGTTTAAAACATCAAAAATCTATAGATAAACTACTAAACTACATACATATCAATTTTAGTGGAGATATACAAAAATTTTCCTGTCAGGTAACTTGGAGATATATTGAGTCACTGAATATGAAGAACTCAAGGAATTCTCATCCAGATGCTGCTTTGAAAAAAGAACTGCAATTGATGATATCTACCTTACAGGAACTATCTTTGAAGATGGATGGCTTTAAAAATGACTTAGAAAACCCCAAATTAAATTCTCAGAAACAAACTGATACTCTTAAGGAACTATTACAGCAGCAACATACAAAAAAAAAACAAATATAGAGACTTCTCTAAATGACATTGAAAGGAGACTCAAAGAGGAAGAATTCCAAAAAGAATTTCTGGCTTAAACAGAATACATGGCTGCTTAACAAAAATAGATGACTTAGAAAACAGGGAAAGGAGAAACAACATAAGGATCATTGGTCTGCCTGAAAACACTGAAGGAGAAGACATTATTTCATTCTTAACAACCTGGATTCCTGAATTTTTAAACTTGAAAGGGGGACTTCCATTTGGAATTGAAAGGGCACATAGAGCACTGAGTAAACCTGCTTCTAACTCAACAAATACTCCAGCTAAATACATAGTTATAAAATTTCTTTCATTTCTGGACGAGGAACTAATATTAAAATCTGCTTGGAGAAAATCAGCCTTAAAATACAATCAAAGCCTGATATGGTTTGGCAATGATTATTCTTCCAGAATACTAGAACAAAGGAAACAAGTCTGGCCAATAATAAACCTGCTGAAACAAAACAACATTAAAGCACATTTGGCCTTTCCAGCCAAGATAAAAATACGTTTTGCCAATGAGATGAGAACCTTTAATGACTTTGAAGAAGTTACTGTATTCATCAAAAACAACAACATAGTGTCTATCCCAGAAGAAATGGAATGGATGGCTCCTACTTTTAAAGAATAAAATAAACAAATCCTTGGACTGATGCTAGAAAGTAGAAACAAAAAACTGATTCCAAGATAGCTGTTCCAAAAATAACTCTTACAACTATATCTCTCAAAGTATTAACTGATATGGTACATCACTTGTCATCTGATTCTTAAATAACCACAAAACAGTAATGATTTATTCAGAATGTTCAAAGAGTCCAATAATTCTTCACAAACAAAGGTAGGTCAAGATGGGTTACTATTTACATTATATATAAGCCAAACAAAGCAACATATAATACAAACATAGAAGTTTCTATTCCCCTACTTGAACTCAATGGATAGGTTCATAGGTTCATAGGTTCATACTAGGCTATCTGCCCTAGGGCATTTATAAGCCTAGCCAGAGTGTGTATGGCTTTCGCCACCCATATTAAATAAATTCTGCTATGCCCTTTTTCAAGGTTAGTATACTGTGCCTCTGTCTAACAGTGACACAGAAGTGATACCCGGGGTAAACCTATGATCTCCCATCCACTCATCAAGATTCCTCTTGAAGAGAGTCAATGAGGGACTCTGCCTAACCTGGACTGGGATTTTATTCCAGAGTGAAGGGAGCCTCTGGGTTATGAATCTGTCCCTCCAGCATGTCCTATTTATTTCAGTGCTGAGGTTCAAGTCCCTCGAGCGCATAGCTCAATGGGATTTGGATTTTCTGAGGTGCAGCATGTCCATTAATTCCGGGTTGGACATGGCTTTATACGTCAGGCACAGATCGCCTCTGAGCAGGCGGTATGCCACTGAGTAGCGCTGGAGTTTCTTTAACTGGGCAGCATACAGCATCTGTTTGAGCCACTTGATCCTCTTGGTGAGGTACTTTTGGGGTCTTTCCAGTTGCTGCAGGTGTCTTGTAAGGTACATCCCAAAAGGGGCATTGTACTCAATTATGGGCCTGATGAGGGATGAGTAAAGAGGCACGATGACCTCCCCTGATCTAGATGTGAATCCCTTCATGATTAGGTGGGCTATATAAAATGTTTTTCTAACCACTTTGGCCACGTGGTTGTCAAATGAGAGATTGCTATCAACTTGGGTCCCCAGGTCCCTAATTACTTCTTCTGTACTTAATGGATTACCACCTATGTGGTAATTTGTGGGCACTTTGTTTTTGCCAAAGGGGATGACTATACACTTTTTGGCGTTTAGCTTGAGGCCATGGCTCTGGCACAAGTTGTCTGTTTCTATAAGGCCCTTTTGGAGGATGCTTGTGTCGGCTGGAGAGTCTATTATGGTGCCCAGTTTGCAGTCATCTGCGAACTTGGTCAGCAACAGTCCTTCCATGTTGGCCTGTACCTCCGAGAAATATATACCTAGCAAGAGAGGTCCCAGGACTGAGCCTTGTGGGACGCCACTTGTAACTGGTTTGGAGTCTGACATGGCTCCAGCTATTCTAACCATTTGGGTTCTGTCCTTGAGCCAGTTTGCAACCCATCTAGTGACATAGGGGTTTATATTTAAGCTGGTGACCTTATCTATAATGCCCGAGTGGGGTATTGTATCAAAGGCTTTTGCGAGGTCCAGGTAGGCTGTGTGGACCACCTTCCCCTTGTCAATGGCCTTGGTGACTGTTTCAAAGAAATCGACCAGGTTCAAGAGGCAGGATCTGCCCTTAACAAAGCTGAACTGGGTAGGATCCAGTGTCTGCAGGTCCCCAATATCTTTATTTATATGGTCCATGATGATCCTTTCCATAGCTTTGCAGACCAAGCTAGTGAGACTTATAGGGCAATAGTTTCCAGGATCTGTTGAGGCACCACCTTTGTGAAGAGGGACCACTGTTGCTGTATGCCACTCTTTGGGTACATATCCTGTAGTAAGGCTGAGATTGAACAGTAGTTTTAGGTTTGGGTTTAGCTCTTCTTGGAGTTCATGTAGGATGCAGCCCGGGACACCGTCTGGTCCCATTGATGCTGTGTTTCTTGCTTTGGAGAGGGCAGCTCTTACTTGAGTATCTGAGATGTCAGGGGGGGCAGCACTCTGCTGGGATAGATATTAGCCCTTTTGGTGGGGAGGGGGGGAGAAGTTTGCGCTGAACCTGTCAGCTAGGATGTTGGCAATGTCTGTGGGTTCGGTGTATTTTTTGTCATTTTGGACTAATTCTGAGCATATCTGGGAATTCCCACCCAGGTTCCTAACATAACTAAAGAAAGCCTTGTGATTATCCTTAGTGTCCTGTGCAATTTTTCTCTTGAAGCTGGCCTCAGACAATTTTATGAGTGCCCGTAGTTTTTTGCTAATACTGATCAGAGATGCCTTCCCTTTTTGGGATTTTGCTCTATCATGTAGTAGCTTCCTCCTTCTATTGTATAGTTTGTTTATGGCTGGGGTCCACCTGACAGGACATCTGCCTTTGGAGGATTGGGTCTTGGTTTTATTTGGGATTGCATGATCCATGCATTCCTGAAGGTGTTCATAGAATGCATTTATAAAGGATTTTGCGGTCTGGGCCGTATTATCCACAGGCCCGGGGGCTTTGAAGGATTCCACCTTGGTTTTGAGGAGTGTGAAATTTGCTTTAGAGATGTTTTTCACTGTGGTTTTCTGGGCATGGGGTGGGGTCGGGATGTGAATATCCAGTGGGATTAGTTTATGGTCTGAGCTTACCAGTGAGGGATACACTTCTGGTCTGCAGCATAGAGTCCCCATGTTGGTGATGATCAGGTCCAGTATGTTTTCCCCTCTTGTGGGAGTGGTAACAAGTTGTTCCATAGTATTTGAGTTTATAAATTCTAGGAACCTTATCTTGTTTATTTTTCATTGATTTTACTTATAATAATTTAAGTAATTAATTAACTAATTCAACAAGGTTCCATTCAGACTCAAATGTAACAAATTAGCATCATATATAATAGCAGTAACAGTAGAGTGTTTTGAAAAAAAAATGTTGTCATGGAGACTAATGCCTTTTTCAGTTAAAGTATGATTTAGAAATGTCATGTATATCCTAGTTAAATAATATTAAATATTAAATAATATTAGCAAGCTCTTATTACAAATCTCATCATTATTCTGTCTAAATATAGTTAATATCAATGATGGCAAGCATCACAGCTACAACTACTTTTTGATCAATTCTGATATGGTGTCCATAGATGCAGCTGTGTCTGGCAGCTAGTACAAATGTCATTATTATTCTGTCTAAACATAATTAATATCAATTATGACAGGTATCATAGCTCCCGGTGCTGTTTGATTAAAGCCTGACATTGTGCATGTGGATGCAGCTGTATCTTGTAACTGTTATATGTTGCTGTTTTCATCTCTGGGAAACTGTGTGTTCTGGTTTGTGATCAAGGTTTACTGATGCTTGTGTATTTGGAAGAGACATTTGATGTTTTAGCCTGGATCCAGGGGAAGGGGGTGGATAGAACTGTGATTTGGGATATTTTGGCAGAGAATGGTTTGTTTGTATGTCTGCTGAGTGAGAGGTGGGAGGGCTGGGGGAGTGTGTTGTCTCTTGTTGTTTTTTTTGTTTTTTTTTATCTGTTTGCTCTGTGTTCTTTTCCTGGCTGCTGCTTCACGGAATGGGAGGGAATTTAGGCTAGAAGTTGCAGTGAAATGAAGCTTTGCTTCAGGTGCATCGCGAGCCTCTGATATGCAGTACACAGACACACTAACAGAAACAGATGCTCCCAGGTTGTTATGGTAATGGAGACAGAGTGATGATAATGCTTAACTGCTCTGAGGAGCCTCCGAGATGACTCTTGGCAATGACACTTTTGGTTTAAAAATATATATATATATATATATAATAAAAGGGATGTTTTAAATCACATGTACATATATTGATGGTCTCCCAACACTCCATATAGCTCATTAAGTTGATTCTTGATAAAACAAAATAAAAATAATAAGCTCAATTTTATATTTAAACTGTATTTTGGTTCAAACACATTAAGGACTTACATAAGAGTGGAAGTCTGAGTTTATTGTAAAAGACTAAGAACACTTGGTCTTGTGCAGTACCCTTTGCAGTGGTCTGGGAGGTGAGCTTGCACGGACGTGTTGGGAATATGGGGATAGCTGATTCTAGGGGTGTTTGGGGTTGCCAGAAAGTGCTAGAGAGTCATCAGATTTCCTTCATGGAAATATCTGTGGGAATGGAAAGTGTGTTGAGTGGTTCACTGTTAGAGTGACCACTGCATGGAACAGGCTGGTAAAATGGAAAAGGACAAATATTGGTTTGTATATTTTAAGAACAGCCTGGAAACACACCACATGAACTAGTGAATGGTATTCTGGAAAAACTGGATGGGCATTGTTGCCCGTACTTGAAGTACTGATATGTGCGTATGTAAGGCTGGAAATATACTTATAACAAATAAGAAACTAGAAGGGCTTCATAATTTAAAGTCTATGAACTGTAGAATCTTGCTTGGAAGGAGCTAATAATAAGAATAAACATTACAGCATGTGGTCTCTCAAATAACAAAGCAACAGCCAAAAAAAAAAAAAACACACTCAGTTATGTAATGTATGGTTTTAGTAAATCTAGACATAAAATATATAATTGTCATATAAGATGAAGCAGTCTGCTGAATTTAGATATTAAAGGCAGGATTTAATAACATGGGCTTGTGTGTAATAACTGTCTTAACTTGTCATAAATGACATACACTACACTGAACATCAAGGGGGAGCATGATGATTCTCTCATATAAGTAAATATGCATAACAAGTCATGTAATTGCTTTAACATGAATTGTAGGTTTTGTAACCCATCTTGACCATATATAATACTTAAGTGGTTACCAACATAACTAATGTTTTATACATGACATCAAACTGACAAAGTTGTTCAAGAGAAACAATAGAAGCCTGGACTTGAAATGTCACAGAATGCAACAATCATATTCTGAACAAATAGTATTAGATTGACAATAGACACTCTGTTTAATAACATGGGCTTGTGTATAATAACATTACTGTTTTAACTTGTCATAAATGACATACACTATATTGAACATCAAGGGAAGCATGATGATTTTCTCATATACGTAAATGTGCATAACACGTCATATAATTGCTATAACTTGAATTGGGGTTTTGTAACACCTCTTGACCATACATAATACTTAAGCTGTTACCAAGGTAACTAATATTTTATACATGACATCAAACTGACAAAGTTGTTCAAGGGAAACAATAGAAGCCTGAACTAGGAATGTCACAGAATGTAACAATCACATTCTGAACAAATAGTATTAAATTGACAATAATCACTCAGTTTAAGCTTTGCTGATTATACAAAATAGAATGTTGCCATTTAATTCTAAAAGCTTTCAGTATATGCCATAAAATGACAATTTATGAATATGGAAAGGGAACTTGTAATTATTAATCACAATAAGTGAATTTGTTATTTTTAACCTATAATTTCACTCATTTTATAATAAGAAATGACAGATATGAAAATCCTTATGTGTAGGAAATGGGGGGAAGAGGGATACACTGATAATTAAAATGCACTAACTTTCATCAATGTTTACATAAAACAAACTTGATGCTTTAAGCAAGTTAGCAACAAACAAAGTGATTACTTAAATGCTGGAAAACAATGAAATATAACTTCTGATATATCTAGTAAAATAAATTGTATTATAAACATTAGGTATTAATATTATTACTATTTATATTAAGTAATAAGTTTTGAAAGACATCATCAATAAGGGTGAATATGTTAAATAACTGTGTGGTATAATCTTTTACAGAGGTTTTATATATGATCCATCCTACTTTACTATGATTGAATTGCTCGTCATCTATCTTTCATGTAAATATTAATTGCTTATACAATAAATAGACATTTATATTGTATTATAATTGTGTCTAATCTACAATAGTACTATATCTGTTCAAAATAATATATATATTGCTTATGCCTATTATAAATATTCTCCATATGATAATTCAATTTATGGAGCTCAGATGTTCTGGATTGTCAAGGTATGAGTGATAATCTGATGGATTTAGGTTTACCCAATAGATTAGGAATGATTTTCATTCCATGGCTAGTGCGGATCTTAGTTTTGTTAACATTTATTAGAAATATGTTATTTCACAAAAACATTTTTGTATGCCTGACCAAAACATTACTTTATTGGTAAACACTCAAAGTATAACACTGATAATTTCCTTTAAAAGCTCAAACATATAATTTATAGTTATCAGAGGAAAATGTTTAATAATCACAAAAAAAACAAAAAATATATAGTCTAAATAACCTATGGATGGATTTAGCTTTATTATCTTTAAATACCAATGGCTTAAACAATCCTAGCAAGAGATCAAATCTACTGAAATATTTACTGAAATATTTAAAACTGAACAAAGCACAAATTGTCTTCCTATAAGAAAGTAATTTCAAAACAAATGACAATTACAAATGGAATCCTAAGGGATATATGATATTGGTGCAATCCAGTTTTAAGACAAATACAAAAGGGGTAACAATTTTATGGAAAACAACTGTGATTAACCCAGAAATTATTTATAAGTATGAAGATAAAGAAGGCCTTATGGCATTAGTAATAGTTAAATATAATAACAGAATATGGACCCTAACCAATCTATATTGGTTCCCAGGCATTGGATCTGGAACTGTTAAAAACACTTGGATTTCATTTCCAATAATTATAAAGGCAACTTAATATTAGGAGATTTTAACTGTATGTTTGATATTTCTGAAACTACAAATAAAAGACTTCTGCATACAACTGCTGTATCAAAAGCTTTAAACAAGTGGGTAGAATCATTTCAACTTGTAGATACTTTCAAATTTAACAAAGATAAATCTTTGTTGTTTTCCCATCACGGTCACAGATTTAGTATCCAAACTAGAACAGATAAAATATTTGCTGCCCATGACTTATACTCTAAAATCACTAATTTCTCAATCACTCCCTTTCCCTTTTCAGACCACAATTCATTGATACTAAAACTTCAAAATGGGTACAAACCATTAATCTTTAACTCCAGAATTCCAGCATACATAACTAAAATTAAAGAATTCAAACCCTGGCTATTATCTAAATTACAGTTCTTCCTAGATATTAATTACACCACAGAGATAAATAAAATAATGATATGGGACTCATTAAAAGCTTACATATATGGTAAAACCCTAACTTGGTATTAATCAAAATCAGAGAATGGGATTGTGAATTATTAGATCTACAATGTCAGTTAAAGCTGAAAAAGTCAAAATCATTTGGAGATGGAAGAGAAAGTAGAAGTATTAAACAATAAATACAACAAACTTATAACACATAAAACTAGTTTGCCTTTAGAAAAACTAAAAATTAATACCTTGGCCACTTCTCCTAAATATCTGCATAATTTATCAATAAGAATCATAATACAATTAGAAGCTAATAACATTAAAAGTATCATCCATGAAAAGAAAGGGAAAAATGTCTCGGATATAGGTGACATTCTTGATGTCCATTGAAATCACTATATGGAACATTTCCAAAAAGAAAATATACATATTGATCAATTACAGCTAGATGAAAAATGTTCTAATATTAAAACATACCAGAAAAATTAAAACTAGATCTGCAAGCACCCATATCCTACAAAAAAAATTACAAATACAATAAAAGAGGGTAAAAATAATAAAGCTCTAGGTATAGATGGCATAATTATGGAAATATATAAACTTTTTCCTTCAAATATACTATCCCTCTTCCATAAATCTCTATTAGAAATTTAGTCATAAGCTTTAATACCACCCTCTTGGTGATATTCCTTAATCACACCAATCCTAAAGGAAAAGAAATCCCCAAACCTATGTACCTTATATAGACCTATATCATTATTAAATTATGACTATAAGATATTTATGACAATATTAACTAACATAATAAAATTACCACTATCCAAAACAATAAATAATGATCAAACTGGATTTATATATCATAGACACACACATGACAATATTAAAATGACAATTTCTCTTATAGATTATGTTGATAAAGAAAATAAAGAAATACTCATAATTGGCTTAGATATAGAGAAAGCCTTTGATTCCCTAAACTGGGACTATACATTCAAAATTCTGGTGTTGTTTGAATTTCCTCCTTCCTTTGTTCAGCTACTAAAGAATATATATACAAATAATTTAGCATATTGTAAGCTAGGTCCTTTCACCTCTGAATCTATACATATAACAAAAGGCATTAAACAAGGATGTCCCATGTCACCAATTCTATTTGCTTTGGCTATTGAAATATTGGCAGATTCAATACATAACATCAAAGGAGTAGATGTTTATGAACAATACAATTCTAAAGTAATGCTCTTTGCTGATGACATATTATTAACATTACCCAATACAAAAGAGTCATTAGAAGAATTAGATATTTTAATTGACACATTTTACATGACTTCAGGACTGCATTTCAATAAATCAAAATCAAAATTTTTATTTTTAAATAAAAAAAGAATTGCAGATGAAGGTGAATCACATTATAGGGAAACAGGAATCTACCTTAAAATATCTAGGAATTGAGTTATCCAAGGATAATAACGAATTAATCCAAAAAAACCTACAATAATATCATCAATACATAAGGGAACAAAATAATATTAACATTTGAAGATAGACTACAGTTAATAAAAATGGTTTTACTACCCTAGATTATATATTTATATATATATATATATATATATATATATATATATAT
Organism: Protopterus annectens; assembly: GCF_019279795.1. Classification (NCBI taxonomy): domain Eukaryota; kingdom Metazoa; phylum Chordata; order Ceratodontiformes; family Protopteridae; genus Protopterus; species Protopterus annectens. Next base: position 444,124,948 of record NC_056736.1, on the reverse strand, counting down.
ATATATATATATATATATATACAGCTTTGGCAATAAAACTGTTACCCGAAAGGAATATACTCAAAGAAATAAACTCATGCCTAATAAAATTTGTATGGTTTCCCAAAAGAAACAGAATAGCTTTAATACATCATATCAGACCATGCAAACAGGGAGGATTAAACTTTCCTGATATAGAAACATATATAAAAGCATCAATATCTAAAACAATCTCAGACTGGATAAGTCCAAATTATACTGCAAATTGGAAAGAATTACTAACTGTAATATCAATAAATGAATTTGATTTACAAAAAAAAATCATTTAACAGATAAAACAATTTGCTATGGCACTTGTTATGTTTTAGTATGCAATATAACATAACTAAGCCCACTAAAACTCGTATGTTTAATTATTACATTAACTCATTTAGGAAAATTATTAATGCAAATATAAATTTAAAAATCTGGTTTGATCTTTTAGCACCATTCATAGTTACAAAGAGAAATCTATATAAAATATACAGAGAAATAATTTATTCCTGGGAGCAGAAAGGATTTGTTTGTTGGTTTCAATGTATCAAAGAACTAAAAGTAATGGATATGCAAACAATAGAAACAACATACAAAATTCCACAACAAGATTGGCTAACTATGCAAAGCATTCTGACATATTCACAAGATTTATGTAGAAGAATTAGTAATTCTTCATTTAAAGAAATACCTAGACTTACAAAATACCTATATGAAATCATATATATAATGATTATGACATGGGAAATAATATTTCAAAATTTTACAAGATATTGATAAATTATAAAACAACACCCAAATCATCATATTGGAATTATATAAGAAAAGGACACTCATTACAGCTAACTGAAGAAATTAAATCAAATATTTTATTATCAATAAAACATACAGATTTTACACAATACTGGACAGTTTTTAATTGGAAATGCTTGCACACAGCATTCTTAACTCCAGATAGAATTACTAAAAATAATTCTTCCACAAAGGGAATATGTTGGAGGTATGAGCAAATACACAATGTAGATTGGAATCACATTTTTGACTGTGTTAAAATTAAGCCATTTTGGAATGGTTTTAGAAACTTTTTACAAGCTGTATTTAATGAATTGTTTAACTTATCTAAAGCTCTATTATTATTAAATGTGCACGAAGGTCCTCATTTGAATGAGTCAAATATGTATCTAGTATGGATAATACCTGCAATCTCAAGGAAGTGTATAACAAGAAGATGGAATGCAAGCACAATACTGACTTTGGAAGACTTCTGCAGCCTACTGAAGACCACAGCATTGTTGGAAATTAAAATTAAAGAATTAAGGATTCATCATAAGCCAGTTATTAACAATCCATGGAAAAGTGTCTTATCATTGATTGACACTTTACAATAATTGAACAGATACATTCTGATAACTGAATTGTTATACCTATAAAGTAATTGTATATATTGAGCTCTGTTATAGAGTTGGGATGATGTAAATAGTGTACACAGTTATTAAGATGTTATATACAAATACTATGGAATTTATTCAACTGTATTTGAAAAATGAAAAAAATTTGAGGGAAGAAGATCTAATCTCTGATTTTAACATCTTCAACTCTCACTGCTTTAGAGATATTATTGTATTGCCTACTACTCTCAATGCTATAAATATTGGTCTAGAATATATTTTTCCTAATATCAGAATATTATTTGAGATTAGAGATCAAATATTCTATAGAACCAAGGTTTGTTTTTCAGATCATTCAAGAATTACTATTAAGTTAAATTGGTCAAAGTTGGTAAAATCAGACTTAGCAAAAAACAATTGGTCCTTAAACCCAAATCTACTACAAAAGAAGGATGTGCAACAAGAAACAAAAAGAATATTTTACAGGAACTAAATGAAAACTTAGACATAATAAATAAACCCTATGATATCCAGTGGGCAGCCAGTAAAACCAGAATCAGGGGGTTCTGATTCAAAAAGTGTGTTTCTATAAAAAAAATAAATAAATAAATAGAAATAAGCTAGTCGACAAAATCAACAAAATAGAAAAACAAAATCAAAATAAAAATAACCCAGGGCTTGAATCTCTCATGTGCAGTTTTGCAAAAGGAACTATACCAATTACATACACAGCAGAACTCACTAGCTGAAATGAGGGCATTACTCAAATATTCAGAATATGTGCAAACTCAATCTAAAATACTAGCAAGGATAATAAATGTCACTCAAAAAGCCCCAACAATCTCTGAAATATTCTGTTTAAGAAAAACATATAATAATACAACAAATGTAAATGAAACATTTGAAAATAATTACACCAGAATATATGGTCCACATGAATTAGTATTCACAAATTCAGAAAGTGAAACATTTTTAAATGATATCATCTTTCCTAAAATCAGTAACAAATAATAAGAAATACTAGAAGCTCCCTTTACAACCCAAGAAATCTTAACAGTAATTAATGAATTAAAAAAATGGCAAGTCTCCAGGAGCAGATGGCTTTATATCTGAATTCTCCAGATATTAATAAAAAAATCCTTTAAATTATAAACCAATAACTCTCATTAACCTCGATAAAAAAGTTTATGCAGCACTACTAGTGGAGAGACTGAACAATATTTTACCCTATATAATATCACCAAAACAGTCAGGGTTTATGAATAACAGGCAAACATGGGACAATACTCTCACACTAGATGCGGTAATTCACCTCATCAAACATGAGAAAAATCCTAGGTATGCTCTTGTGCTAGATGTGAAAATTTTAAATTTCTATTCATGATATTGCCCTTCTATAACATACTGAAGAAATATGTAGAAATGATTCAGTTACTATATAAAAATTCTCATACAACTCTCTATATAAATAAAACCAATTCAAAACCAATAAAAATTTTAAATGGAATTAGACAAGGATGCCCCTATCCCCATATCTACTTAATTTGCATATGGAGCCCCTCTTTCTATATTTAAATCAAAAACATACCATCATAATACAAAATAATAAATAGTAAATTAACCTTAACCACATTTTCAGGTGAACATATACTTTGAACTTCCTAATGTGGATCTAATTAAGATTATCTCAACTATAAATAAATTCTCTGAGATATCAAATTATAAAATAAAATCATCAAAATTCCTTATCTTTCCAATAAACCCAGTTGGTAATAAAGAAAACTATTTCCCAGAAACAGATGGAAAACTAAATTTCAGTTTAAAATACTTGGGTATATATTTTGATAACAATTGCAAATCACCAGTACAAAACAATTTGCTTAAAACATGGAAAAACATAGAAAAAGATATCCAAAAATGGTGTAAAATTAATCTACCATTTCTATCAAAAGTAGGAATCATAAAAATCAACGGACTTCCTTAATTATTACACTAGTTCAATGCAACAAATATAATACTCCCCCCAAAAATATTCAAAACCACAGTAATGACACTATCAAAATTTTCTTGGTATCCTAAACATACCAAACTCAGCTACCAACAATTAATATGTCCTAAAGAGAAAGGTGGAATGGGCCTTCTGGACTTTGAATTATATTATGACATTATCTGCAAATTTCTGAATTTGATCCTAAAAGAAGAGATTGGTCTCTAGCATAGATTAAAATGTGGTATGACCACATCCAAAAACTAAAAATAAATCCTAGAGCACTTCCCTTTATTAAACAAGAACATTTCAAAGATATTAAATTATATACCCTGTTTAAAATAAAATAGTCATATTTCAAAAACTATTAGGATCAGTAAACCTAATTCTCTAATTTTGCTTCAACCAATATACCTTAATCCAAACATTATGATAAACAAGAAAATGATTAATTTAGATAATTACTCAAAAAGCAGCTATTGGAGTCTGTGGGATATAATAAAATATAAAGGGAGACCCATTGAAGAAATTAGCACTCTCAATAATCTTAACAAGAGTTATACAATAATAATAAGACAAATAAGATAACTTGTACCCTCTTTAGTGAAAAACTTAGATTTCAATGAAGATGAAATAAATCTATTTGACATGTTATTGAAACTTTTATTGCTAAAGAGAAAAATGATGGCAAATGTATACATACTGATAACTAATATTAAATATCAATCATCCCTGTTCTATTCAAAATATTGGACCCATAAAATCTAAAAATACTAGAAGAACAAAAGTCCCTTGCTATCAAAAATACTCACAAACTTACACCCTTACATATATACAACTAATGATTAATAATAATGCTTACCTAACCCCAGATAAACTAAATAACTATAAACCAGAAATGTCTCTGATGTGCCCTTCTTGTTCAGCACCAAATACCAATTTATTACATATATTCAGCAGTTGCAAATGTTCCTATAAACTATGATGTTCTCTTAGAGTGAGATTGGAAAAGATGGGCTATGAGAAAACAACCCTTTCCTGGGAATTTGCAATACTAAATATTCATTCAATTACACTGTCAAGACAGAAATTATATATTTTAATAACATTTTTTGCTCTAATCAAACTATATATCACACAGAACTGGTTAGACCACACACAAAAGTTCTGGATTGGTTCAAAAACATGGCAATTAAATATATAACTTCCCATAAATTAATTACAACAAATCATAATAAGAAACTTTATTACTTAAAGTACTAGAGTCTCCTTCTTGACCATATCTTAAAATATTAAGTTGGCATGATTCTGAGATATTACTCAAATACCAATAGAAGATAACATATACCACATTTGCATAGCATAGATATGTATAGGACTGACTTCATTAGGGTAGGATTATATAACCTGTAGATATCGAAGAGTCATATCTTATAGTTAAAGTTTTCATAGCACTACATGTATATAGTGTATAAAATTGTATTTTTCTTCTTTTTTTTCCTTTTTATATAGCAATTGTTTTTAGAATTGCTTTACTTGTACAACTTCTGATGTCTTACTTTAAAATGTATATACTTGGTAAATTTTATCATATGATATGCATATGTGAATTGCGTGAACAAATATGCTAGATTTTGGACACGAATGTTAAAAATAAATAAAAATTATATTTGAAAAAAAATCTCAACTACAAGTCATAGAATCCAACTACATTACTGGGGATGCTCTCTACTCCAACTATATCTCCAGGATTTGGAACCCTATCCCTTGACCCATCATAACTGCTGCTAGCCCTGCACAGTTCAAAAACCTACTTAGGACTGACCCATTCAACACCTGGCTTTGATCATGCTCTGCTCCTGACCAAATCCCATCCTTTCTGTTCATTAGCTTTTCACAGCAATATTTTTATACCCCCCTGAACATCAGATAGAACTCTTTATTACCCTCCACTACCCTAATCTTCTCTTTCCCCTTAATAAAGCTGACATCCTTCCTATTTCTACCTTCCCTTAATTAGCATGCCTCACCTCTACTTTCCTCTATCTTCATCTCCTCCTTAACCTAGCATTTTATTACCTCAGACTCACCTTACCACTATTTCCCCTTTCATATAATCACTTACTCGTTAGTACCATACTTTCTCCTAATCTTGTTTCTCCTAGTGCTCCCTCCTTATCCTTACCCCATATTTTGCACTTAACACCAGCTCCCACTGCATATTTTCCTTCCTATTTTATTTCTTTACTCTTTTGTCTCAATCCTGCTCTACAAGTCTATAAAATAAGCTCTTTTGTATAATTATATTCATTTCACTATACAGTTGAATATTTCTACTTGTATCATATAAATGTAATGTCTACCTATATCATGACAACCTAACGTATGCAACTCTTACCAAGTTTGTTCTAGCCAATGTATGTAAATGTTTGTTTTATCCATTACTGTTTATTCCTTGGTCTTTACGATATCTCCAATATTGTTGTGTAATAAGCTATGTAAACTATGTAAATAATGTAATTTTGCTACTTTTTTCCTTTGGAGCTTTTTTCCCAGGGAGTTCCCTAGAAAATGGAAACCCATTAGCCAGACTTTCCTGGTAAACAAATGTCAAATAAATAAATAAATGTCATTGTAAGATGGCACTTTAGTTGTCTTCTGCCTCCTTTGCTTGGTACAGATGTACTGCACATGGGTATGACACCTAACGTCCATGCATTTGCACAATGCACCAGTACACTACAAGACAGATTATGGAGAAGAGAGCAATTTCTCCATAACAGACTCTCTCTCTGTCTCTCTCTCTCTCTCTCTCTCTCTCATTTTTTTTAATATTGCAGACTTAAGTCTCAGCTCCTTTGCTCAAGAATTCAGGACAAATACAAAAATGGATTATACTGTCAGTATCCATACCTCTCAGCTGTTCAGGGTTTATAGAATGTCCTCATTTATCTCATATCTTACCCTGACCCTTACAAACTGTTACCGATGGAGTAATTGAGCATATCCCAATAGAAAGTCCAGTCACTCAATAAACCTTCAGCTAATGGACTTTTTTTTCTTTTGGGATATGATCAATTTACAATGGGCATGTTGTCTAGTCAGCATGTACATTTTTGAATAATCAAAGAAAAACCTCAGCAGATCTACCGGCATTAACATCCAACAAAACCATGAAAATGCACAGTTACATCGCCCAGTAAGAATATCCAAATCTTTTAATAAAAATTCAATAAAAAATATAAAATGATTGAACACTTTTGTCGTATTATGTGTAAGACTTCATCACAATATAAAGATTTGGCAGTCCCAGATATTTAAACTTTAAGGAACCCATCATGTGACCAGGAAGCGGAATGACAACAGATCCTTCCTATAATAACTAAGTAGTAAAATACAATAAATTGTCATAATTAACAGCTAAAAAATAATTTGAAAATAACCATAAAATGTTTCAGACACATCACCATTAGATGTAATAGTAAGAAATCTCACATAGTTCATATGGGCAAAATGTAAGGACAGAAAACAAAAACAAATTAAAACACTTTTAAAACTTTAACTTTTAAAGGGTAGCAGACTTCATTCCAAGTACAATTACCATACTGAAATTCTCACTGAGCCCTAGATAACTTGTTGCATTAGTCCTAAGTTGTCAGAGTAACTCATGAATTTCTAGTTTAGTTTTCCAGTCACCCTCTGGGGCAAAGTTATACCTTCTCAACTATTGAAAACAAAACATGCCTGTGTTAGATAAAACATTAGAATCTTTAACAAGGGTGTTTTTTCATGTTGCCCTTTAATATAAAATAGGTGTGTTGATATATTCTCGTCCTAAGGCCTTTCTCTGTTTTGCCTTTATAAAATTCCTTACATCCTGTGCAGCAAACCAGATAGATAACTCCAATAATGTTGCAGTTTTACTGATCAAACTTTAATTGGTTACATAGTTTTTGTGCCATGTAACCCTGGCACTTGTAATCTATGTACTTACACTGATTACACCTGCCAAACCTATGTGCACCCTTATAGTGACTGGTAGAGGTGATTGTCTCACCACCCATCCACTCTTCATTTCTTGTGTCTGCCTAGCTCACCAATATCTCTGATCAATGAAGAGTCAGTTGGTCTAAAGGGACAACATCATTCCTAAGTGCAGCTATATTGTCATTCTCACCCACATGGTTATCATTATTGGGATCCATTTTACCATGGTGAGACATGTTATTCTTAATATAGGGCTATACCCTTTGGTTGCTGTAGTCATTGTTGCCCCTTTCAAGCTTCTTGGTTTTGAATACTAATGATCCTTCATTGCATAATATTGACATAAGCAGATATATAAACAAGGTGTTGAATTTCAGAATCACGGGTCTATAATTATGAAACATCAGCTGATTGTTATGTAGAAGAAAAAACAATGGAACTAATAGATTCTGTACACATGCATATGCATAAACACACACACAAACACACACACACACACACACATATACACACACACACGCACAAAAACACATGCAGTCATACACATTGGAATTAAGCTGCTACATAATTATTAAGGTTATACTAGAATTGAGCAAATTATACCAACCCATGGTGCAGTTCCTTAATAGCCACAAGCAAATGTGACAATGTTCAAAAACTGAACATTTTGCTGTGCTGGTATGCATTTTACTTAAAAAAAAATAAACATTATTTATACTGAGGTTTTCTGACAATAAACTTTATGTAGTCAGGAAATGGGTTGCAGGGGGGTGGGAGAGGAATGCTGCTTGCTTTTTGATTCTGTAATGCAAAATCTGATATCAATGTATTGCATAACTCTTGGTTTTCAAACTGCTATGTTCATTGAATTGAAAACTGGATTAATGCACTTTAATAATCATTATTTAATCAAGAATTAGTTTACTCAATAAATAAAATAATTTATAAATTAAAAGATCAAAGCCTAACAATTTACAAGAGCATCAGGTATATCAAACTGGCTACGTAGTGGGCACATATCTCCTACATCACTGCCCATGCACAAAACAAAGATGGTTCTCCAAATGAGGGCAAATAAAGAGTGATGTGTTATAGAACTGGAAGTGCTATGCCTTATTTTTCCAATGCCTATGTTGATATACACAGGCAGTCTATGCCACTAAATACTGACACTGGAGTTGGGTATGTAATGGCATGTAACAGCAGTTAAAAATATTATACATCAGCTTCAGCAGAGCTGTTTAAGTTCATTAGTGATGGTTCAGAGTTTATATACAGTAAAATACATAATTTAAAAACCTGTTATACAGATTTTGCCATAGCTAAATAAATGCAGTTTTGTGAAAAGTCACTTTTTCCTGTTACAATTGCCACTTCTGCAAAATGATAACTTCAGGTATACATTCCCAGTCCCCTGTAACAAACAGGATATAAATCTTGTCTGGTTTGTAATCTGCATAGCAGAGAATATTTTATATTTTTTGAGGGTAAGACAAATGACTCAAGGAAAGAATTTCTGAACATTACTCAAATATGTGTGGGGGTATTTGAAGTAATGCATTTGACTAGAAATGTCCTAGACACAAAAACGGACTCATTGCATTAAAGGAAGAGATGTGTTACAGAGACATCAGAATATAAATTAATGGGGCGGTGCCTAGATGGCTGAGAGTGGTTAATTTTGAGAGCTCCATAAACAAGTATAATAATATAGGAAAATGTAATTATTTTCAAGTTTAAAATGTCACAAATCTATAGATAAACTACTAAACTACATAAATATAAATTTTGGTGGAGATATGCAAAATGTTTCCTGTCAAGTAACTTAGAGATATATTGAGTCACTGAATATGAACAACTCAAGGAATTCTCATCCAGATGCTGCTTTGAAAAAAGAACTGCAATTAATGACATCTACCTTATAGGAACTATCTTTGAAGATGGGTGGCTTTAAAAATGACTTAGAAAGATACTCTTAAGGAACTATTACAGAAACACCATACAAAAATAACAAATATAGAGACTTCTCTAAATGACATTGAAAGGAGACTCAAAGAGGAAGAATTCCAAAAAGAATTTCTGCTTAAACAGAATACATGGCTGCTTAACAAAATAGATGACTTAGAAAACAGGGAAAGGAGAAACAACATAAGGATCTTTGGTCTGCCTGAAAACACTGAAGGAGAAGACATTATTTCATTCTTAACAACCTGGATTCCTGAATTTTTAGACTTGAAAGAGGGACTTTCATTTGGAATTGAAAGGGCGCATAGAACACTGAGGAAACCTGCTTCTAACTCAACAAATACTCCACCTAGATCCATAGTTATAAAATGTCTTTCATTTCTGGAGAAGGAACTAATATTAAAATCTGCTTGGAGAAAATCATCCTTAAAATACAATCAAAGCTTGATAAGGTTTGACAATTATTATTCTTCCATAATACTAGAACAAAGGAAAAATGTCTGGCAAATAATAAACCTGTTGAAACAAAACAAGATTAAAGCACAGCTGGCCTTTCCAGCTAAGATAAAAATACTTTTTGTCAATGAGATGAGAACTTTTAATGACTTAGAAGAAGCTACTATATTCATCAAAAAGAACAACATAGTGTTTATCCCAGAAGAAATGGAATGGATGGCCCCTACTCTTAAAAGAATAAAAGAAACAAATCATTGGACTGATGTTAGAAAGAAGAAACACAAAAACTGATTCCAAGATAGCTGTCCCAAAAAAATAACTCTTACAACTATATCTCTCAAAATATCAACTGATATGGTACATCACTTGTCTGTTTTTATTCAAAAAAAAGGAGGGGTTCTTAAACAACTGAGTAACAGTAATGATTTATTCAGAATGTTCAAAGAGACCAATAATTCTTCACAAACAAAGGTAGGCCAAGGTGGGTTACTATTTACATTATATATAAGCCAAACAAAGCAACATATAATATAAACATAGACATTTCTATTCCCCTCCTTGAACTCAATGAATACTTATCTTGTCCATTTTTCATTATTTTTACTTATAATAATTTAAGTAATTAATTAAATAATTCAACAAGGTACCATTCATCAGAGTTCAGACTCAAATGTAACAAATTAACATCATATATAATATCATTAACAGCAGAGTGTTTTGAAAAAAAATGCTGTCATGGAGACTAATGCCTTCTTCAGTTAAAGTATGGTTTAGAAATGTCATGTATATTCTGGTTGAATAATAGTAGCAAGCTCTTAGTACAAATGTCATCATTATTCTGTCTAAATATAGTTAATATCAATTATGGCAGGTATTACAGCTGCGTGCTGTTTAATCAATCCTGATATGGTGTGCATGGATGCAGCTGTGTCTGGCGGCTAGTACAGATGTCATTATTATTCTGTCTAAATATAGTTAATATCAATTATGACAGGTATCATGGCTTTGAGTGCTGTTTGATCAATCCTGATATGGTGTGCGTGGATGCAGCCATGTCTGGCAACTAGCACAAATGTCATAATTATTCTGTCTAAACATAGTTAATATCAATTATGGCAGGTAGCATAGCTTTGAGTGCTGTTTCATTAAGCCTGACATGGTGTGTGTGGATGCAGCTGTGTCTGGCAGCTGTTGAATGTTGCTGTTTTTGTCTCTGGAAAGCTGTGGGTTGCAGCTTGTGATCGAGGTTTACTGATGCTTGCATATTAGGAAGAGATATTTGGTGTTTTAGCCTGGATCCAGGGGAAGGGGGTGGATAAAACTGTGATATGGGATATTTTGGCAGAGAATAGTTTGTTTATACATGTTTTTTCGTGGCTGGTGACAGCCTTGTCTGCTTGGTTTTGGAATAAAGAGCTTTGGCTGACTTCCTGGTGGCGATTGTTTCGTTTCGTGGTTGCCTTTTGACTCCGTTTCAGTTTGGTTGCATTTCCCACTTTTGGTTTTATTGTTTATACATCTGCTGAGTGAGAGGTGGGAAGGCTGGAAGAATGTGTTATCTCTTGTTGTGGCAGCTTGTTGGGAGGTTTCTTTTTTTTTTTTTTTTGATCTGTTTGCTCTCCATTCTTTTCTGGGCTGTTGCCTCACTGAAAGGTAGGGAATTTATACACAGACACACTAACAAAAACAGATGCTCCCAGATTGCTATGGTAATGGAGACAGAGTGATGATAATGCTTAATGGCTCTGAGGAGCCTCCAAGATAATTCTAGGCAATGCTTTTGGTTTAAAAAAAAAATATATATATATATATATATATATATATATATAAAGGGCTGTTTTAAACCACATGTACACATATTCATGGTTTCTCAACACTTCATTTAGCTCATTAAGTTGATTCTTGATAAAAAAAATTGTAAATAATAAGCACAATTTTATATTTAGAATATATTTTAATCCAAACACATTTAGGACTTACATAAGAGTGGAAGTCTGAGTTATTGTGAAAGACTAAGAACACTTGGTCTTCTGCAGACCTCATTGCAGTGGTCTGGGAGGTGAGCTTGCTTGGACATGTTGGGCATATGGGGATAGCTGATTCTAGGGGGTGTTTGGGGTTGCAGAGAAGTGCTAGAGAGTCATCAGATTTCCTTCATGGAAATATCTGTGGGAATGGAAAGTGTGTTGGTTCACTGGCAGAGTGGCAACTGCATGGAACAGGACAAATATTGGTTTGGATATTTTAAGAACAGTATGGAAACACACCACATGAACTAGTGAATGGTATTCTGGCAAAACTGGATGGGTATTGATGCCTGTGCTTGAAGTACTGATATGTGCATATGTAAGAATGGAAATATACTTATAACAAACAAGAAACTAGAAGGGTCTCAAAATGTAAAGTCTATGGACTGTATAAACATGCTTGCAAGGAGCTAATAATAAGAATAAGCATTACAGCTTGTGGTCTCTCAAATAACTAAGCAACAGCCAAAAAAGAAAACATACTCACAATAGTTATGTAATGTATGATTTTAGTAATTCTAGACATAAAATATATAATCATCATATAAGATGAAGCAGTCTGCTGAATTTAGATATTAAAGACAGGATTTAATAACACAGGCTTGTGTATAATAACACTACTGTCTTAACTTGTCATAAGTGACCTACACTACACTGAACATCAAGGGGAAGCATGACAATTTTCTTATATAAGTAAATATGCATAATAAGTCATGTAATTTCTTTAACTTGAATTGTAGTTTTTGTAACCCATCTTGACCATATATAATAGTTAAGCAGTTATCAAGGTAACTAATGTTTAATGGCAACAAACTGACAAAGTTGTTCAAGAGAAACAATAGAAGCCTGAACTTGAAATGGTACAAAATGTAACAATCATATTCTGAACAAATAGTATTAAATTGACAACAGACACTCAGTTTAATAACATGGGCTTGTGTATAATAACATTACTGTTTTAACTTGTCATAAATGACATACACTATATTGAACATCAAGAGGAAGCATGATGATTTTCTCATATAAGTAAATGTGCATAACAAGTCATATAATTGCTTAACTTGAATTGTGGTTTTGTGACCCATCTTGACCATACATAATACTTAAGCTGTTACCAAGGTAGCCCATGTTTTATACATGACATCAAACTGACAAAGTTGTTCAAAGGAAACAATAGAAGCCTGAACTAGGAATGTCACAGAATGTAACAATCACATTCTGAGCAAATAGTATTAAATTGACAATAATCACTCAGTTTAACCTTTGCTGTTTATACAAAATATACTGTTACCATTTAAATCTAAAATCTTTTAGTATATGCCATAAAATGGCAATTTATGAATATGGAAAGGGAACTTGTAATCATTAATCACAATAAGTGAATTTGTTATTTTAACCTATACTTTCATTCATTTTATAATAAGAAATGATAGATATGAAAATCCTTATGTGTAGGAAATGGGGGGAAGAGGGATGCACTGATAATTAAAATACACTAACTTTCATCAATGTTCACATAAAACAAACTTGATGCTTTAAGTAAGTTAACAACAAACAACTTGATTACTTAAATGTTGGCAAACAATGAAATATAACTTCTGATATAGCCAGTAAAATACATTGTGATATAAACATTAGGTATAAATATTATTGCCATCTATTTATATTAAGCAATAAGTTTTGAAAGACTTCATCAGTAAGGGTGAATATGTTAAATAACTGTGTGCTATAATCTTTTACTGATGTTTTATATATGATACATCCTACTTTACTATGATTGAATTGCTTGTCATCTATCTTTCATATAAATATTAATTGCTTATACAATAAGTAGACATTTATACTGTATTAGAATTCTGTCTAATCTACAATAGTGCTATATCTGTTCAAAATAATATAAATATTTCTTATGCCTGTTACAAATATTCTCCATATGATAATTCAATTTATGGAGCTCAGATGTTCTGGATTGTCAAGGTATGAGTGATAATCTAATGGACTTGGGTTTATCCATCAGATTAGGTATGATTTTCATTCCATGGCTAGTGTGGATTTTAGTTTTGTTAACATTTATTAATTTAAATGTGTTATTTCTTAAGAAGATGTTAGTATGCCTGACCAAAGCATTACTTTATTGGTAAACACTCAAAGTATAAAACTGATAATTTTCTTTAAAAGTGCAAACATATACTTTATAGTTATCAGAGGAAAATGTTTAATAGTCACAATAAAACAAAAGATACATAGTCTAAATAACCTGAGATGGATTTAACTTTATTATTTTTAAATACCAATGGCTTAAACAATCATAGCAATAGTTCAAATCTACTGAAATATTTAAATTTGAACAAAGCACAAATTGTTTCCTTCAAGAAACTCATTTCAAAACAAATGACAATTACAAATGGAATCCTAAGGAATATATGATATTGGCAAAAGGGGTAACAATTTTATGGAAAACAACTGTGATTAACCCAGAAATCATTTATAAGTATGAAGATAAAGAAAGACTTATGGCATTACTAATAGTTAAATATAATGACAGAATATGGACCCTAGCCAATCTATACTGGTTCCCAGGCATTGGAACAGGAACTGTTAACAAACACTTGGATTTCATTTCCAATAATTATAAAATCAACTTAATATTAGGAGGAGATTTTTAACTGTATATCTGATATTTCTGAAACTACAAATAAAAGGCCACTGTGCACATCTGCTGTATCAAAAGCTTTAAACAAGTGGGTAGAATCATTTCATCTTATAGATACTTTCAGTTTTAAGAAGCTAAATCTTTGTTGTTTTCCCATCAAGATCACAGATCTGGTACCCAAACTAGAACAGATAAAATATTTGCTGCCCATGACTTACACTCTAAAATCATTAATTTCTCAATCACTCCCTGCCCCGTTTCTGACCACAATTCATTGATACTAAAACTTCAAAACAGGTACAAACCATTAATCTTTAACTCCAGAATTCCAGCATATAAAACTAAAATTAAAGAGTTCAAACCCTGGTTATTATGTAAATTACAGTTCTTAGATATTAATTACACCATAGAGATAAATAAAGTAATGATATGGGACTCATTAAATGCTTACATCTATGGTAAAATACTAATTTGGTATAAAAAAAATCAGAGAATGGGATTCTGAATTATTAGATCTACAATCCAAACTTTTGTCAGTAAAAGCTGAAAAAAATCAAAATCATTTGGAGATGAAAAAGAAAGTAGAAGTATTAAACAATAAATACAATGAAATTCTAACACATATAGGTGACATTCTTGGTGCCTTCAGAAATCACTATATGGAACATTTCCAAAAAGAAAATATACAAATCGATCAATTAAATCTAGATGAAAAATGTTCTAATATAAAAAAATGCCAGTAAGCATCCATATCCTACAAAGAAATTGCAGATACAACAAAAGAGGGTAAAAATAATAAAGCTCCCGGTATAGATGACATAATTATGGAAATATATAAACTTTTTCCTTCAAAGATACTATCCCTCTTCCATAAAACTTTATTAGAAGTTCAGTCACAAGCTTTAATACCACCCTCTTGGAGATATTCCTTAATCACACCAATCCTAAAGGAAAACAAATCCCCAAACCTCTGTACCTCATATAGACCTATATCATTATTAAATAATGATTATAACATATTTATGATAATATTAACTAACAGAATGAAAATACCACTATCCAAAACAATAAATAATGATCAAACGGGATTTATATTTCATAGACACACACATGACAATATTAAAAGGATAATTTCTCTTATAGATTATGTTAATAAAGAAAATAAACATTCATAATTGGCTTAGATATAGAGAAAGCCTTTGATTCCCTAAATTGGGCCTATTTATTCAAAATCATAATGCTATTTGAATTTCCTGCATCCTTTGTTCATCTACTAAAGAACATATATACTAATAATTTAGCATATATCAAGTTAGGTCCTTTTACCTCTGAATCTATACATATAACAAAAGGCACTAAACAAGGATGTCCCATGTCACCGATTCTATTTGGTCTGGCTATTGAAATATTGGCAGATTCAATTCGTAACAATATAAAAATCATAGGAATAGATGTTTATGAGCAATACACTTCTAAAGTAATGCAATTTGCTGATGACATATTACTAGCATTATTTAATACAAAAGAGACATTAATCGAATTAGATATATTAATTGACAAATTTCATATGACTTCAGGGCTACATTTCAATAAATCAAAATCAAATTGTTTATTTTTAAATAAAAAAAAGAACTACAGACTAAGGGAGATCACATAATAGGGAAACAAGAATCTACCTTAAAATATCTAGGAATTGAGTTATGAAAGGATAATAATGAATTAGTCTCAAAAAACTACAATAATATCAATACAATTAAAATCTCTGTGGAAAAATGGAACAAAATAATATTAACATTTGAAGATAGACTACAGTTAATCAAAATGGTTTTACTGCCCAAGATCCTATATATAGCCTTGGCAATACAACTGTTACCAGAAAGGAATATACTTAAAGAAATAAATTCATGCCTAATAATTTTTTTATGGTTTCCCAAAAGAAACAGAATAGCTTTAAAACATCATATCAGACAATGGAAACAGGGAGGATTAAACTTTCCTGATATAGAAACATATCTAAAAGCATCAATATCTAAAACAATCTCAGATTGCATAAGTCCAAATTACTCTGCAAATTGGAAAGAATTACTAACTGTAATATCAATAAATGAATTTGATTTACAAAACAAAATTCAAATAGATAAAAACAATGTGCCATGGCACATATGTATTAGTATACAATATAACATAACTAAACCCCTAAAACTCATATGATTAATTATTACATTGACTCATTTAGGAAAATTATTAATGTAAATATAGATTTAAACATCTGGTTTGATCTTTTAACACCATTTATAGCCACAAAAAAAAAAAATTCCACATAAAATATATAGAGAAATTATTAATTCCTGGGAACAGAAAGGATTTGTTTGTTGGCTCCAATGTATCAAAGAACTAAATGTTTTAGATATGCAAGTAATAAAAACAATATACAAAATTCCACAACAGGACTGGCTAAATTTACAGAATATTCTGTGATATTCGCAAGATTTAAGTAGAATAATTAACAATTCTTCATTTAAAGAACTACCTAAATTTACTACATATATATATATATATATATATATATATATATATATATATATATATATATATATATAAAATCATATATAATGACTTTGACATGGGAAACAGTATTTCAAAATTTTACAAAATATTGATAAACTATAAAACAACATCCAAAACCTCATATTGGAAATATATAACAAAGGACACTCAATACAGTTAACTGAAGATATTAAAACAAATATCTTATTATCAATAAAATATACATCCTTTACACAATACTGGAAACGTTTTAATTGGAAATGCTTGCACAGAGCATTTTTAACCCCAGATAGAATTAGTAAAATTAGTTCTTCCATAAAAAGAATATGTTGGAGATGTGAGCAAGTACACAATGCAGATTGGAACCACATTTTCTTTGATTGTGTTAAAAGTAAGCCTTTTTGAAATAGTATTAATAACTTTCTACAAGCTTTATTTAATTAAACATTTTATTTAACTAACGCTCTTGTATTATTAAATGTGAATGAAGGTCCTCATTTGAATAGGTCAAACATGTATCTAGTATGGACTATACTTGCAATTTCAAGGAAGTGTATAACAAGAAGATGGCATGCTATTACAATACCAACTTTGGAAGACTTCTACAGCCTACTGAAGACCACAACATTATTGGAAATTTAAATTAAAGAACTAAGAATTTATCCAAAGCCATTTATCAACAACCTTTGGGGAAAAGTCTTATCATTGATTGACACTATACAATAATTGATCAGACACTCTGATAATGGATTGGGCATACTTATAAAGTAACTGTATACATTATGATCTGTTATAGTGTCAGGCTACTGTAAATATTGTACATAGTTATTTAAGATGTTATGTATAAATACTATGGAATTCATTCAAATGTATTTGAAAAATAAAAAAAAAATTGAGAAAAAAAAAGAATATAAATTAATTACATATTTACATACAGATTTTGAACAAGGGCTAAACACATCAGCAAGTATAAGCCAGTTGTGAAAAAGAAGCATAAACAAATATAACTGCTTTCATGTGGCGTTAAGGCTCTCAATGTATTCTAATGCATGTTTTTATTAATGTTGCACTGTGATTGCTGGCTTTGTCATGTGAAAATTATTTACACTTTGCCTTTGAGAATATGTGGTTTTCAGCCTCCAAACAAGAGTCATACTCAAAAGCTTATGCTTGTATCTTAAATTATTTAAACTATTATTTAAAGTATATTATTAAATATTAAATTATATTAAAAAGTATATACAATTATATTAAAGTATACTATTAAATATTATTTAAAGTATGGTGGTTTAAAGTTCATGTTGGATTTTTATTAAACTAAATGCGTAATAAATCAATGACAAATTTTCAGACATGCTGCCATGTCATTAGCTATTCATCAGGTATGAAACGTTGTCTTTACTTATTTACTGTTGTATGTCATCATCCTGGATATATAGTCCAGTAAAACCCAAATGAATGAAGCAGATTTCAGTGCAGTCTATCCATCTATGAAAGAAGCTATGCTTACATAAAACCATCAAAAATGTGATTTCAGCAAGGGACAAATCCTATCCCTTTCATTTTCATTTATGGGACTGTGTCCATGCACCCTTCTAATTTAAATAACAAATTATATGACCATCATATTACGTGAGAAAAAGGTACATTTTACTCGGTGTTTTCAGATTAAATCAAAATCCTTTTTGTGTGAAAGGGTTACATCAGTGTCAGCTCCCAGGAGTTTAACTTTGACCATCTAATAGGTATTTTATTTATTTATTTATTTATCTGTCTATCTATCTATCTATCTATCTATCTATCTATCTATCTATCTAGCTATTGGCATTGTAACATGTTCAGTGGAATCCCAGGAAGCTAGTCTTCACAAACATATAGTGATGACACAACAGACAGTAAATTAAATTAGCATTATCAATATGCAAGTAAAATTCAATATAAATACTACAATAAAAGCAGCAGTGACAAAATAGTGGTCTGTCTATGACAGCATGCATGCAGGCAGGGACATGCTATTAAATAATATAGGATGTACAAATGATGACATAAAACAGTATTATTAATAAAGGAAATAATTATGAATTGAGTAAATAAGAAGAAAAAAAACAGAAAATGTCAACAGTGGTAAAAAGATATGTGCACTCTTTTTAACCTGATATTTAAATTAACTTAGAACACAAAATAATAAATATTAGTACACTTAAAAGAGGAAATATCCTAAGATTAGATCTAACCAGAAGATATGAAACAGAAATAACAGCTAGAAGCCAAGTTTAGATTTAAGTTATACTGCCGTTCCAAATAGTTATGAAATATTACTTATTCTCCTTTTATTGCATTTTTTTTCAAAAGTATTCCTAAGGTTCAGCAAAAGTGTGTTCCAGTATTATTCAACTGATGCTGTAAACAAAGAAGCACCAACTTAAAATTTTCAAATTAGAAAATAAATGAGTTTCCCAGTAGATACATAAATATCAGACTGGGTATTCCAACAAATAATGAGGTTTGATAGGGAAAGATGGTTAAGCTGTATTGAAGTAAGCAGGTGATTAAAACGAAGCTAGTTTTATAACTGCTATACAGAAAACAAGTTTCAATCTTTACCATGGCAAACTAGAATAAAAGCTTCCCTTTTCTGTTTTGTGCAGTTGAATAAAATAAAGATAATCTAAATATAAAGAAAATTCAGGTTGCAGTTACTTAT
Source organism: Protopterus annectens (assembly GCF_019279795.1). Taxonomy (NCBI): domain Eukaryota; kingdom Metazoa; phylum Chordata; order Ceratodontiformes; family Protopteridae; genus Protopterus; species Protopterus annectens. The sequence continues at coordinate 444,105,222 of NC_056736.1, read as the reverse complement.
CTAGTCATATAACAGTGTTGTAATATACAAAGGCATCCTAACTTTTGGTCTGTGTGAGTGACTACCCTTACAACATTTTAGGTGGATGTCAGTGATGCAACCAAAAATGTAATAGTGTTTGTGTTTGTAGTAGTAATAGTAGTAGTAGCAGCAATAGTATTAGTACCAATAGTTGTAGTGGTAGTAGTAGTATTAACAGTAGTAACAGTAGTAGTACTAGTGGTAGTAGTAGTAGTAGTGGTAGTAGTAATAGTAGGAGTAGTAGTATTGGTAGTAGTAATAGCAGTAGCAGTAGTAGTACTAGTGGTAACAGTAGCAGTGGTGGTAATGACAGCAGTAGTAATAATAGCAGCAGTAGAAGTAGTAGTTTATTCAGTTACTGAGTTACTTTGAAAAATGATGTTCAGAGTAACTGTAGACTGTGAGGAACTGCCAGAAGTGATGCAGTTGCCATGATAATACAGTGAGTTGGGCAATAAAAATATTGATTTGGGGATGGGGCCAAGATGGCTAACTGAAAGTATCTCCAATAAAGAGTTCTGTGGTTATTTTATTCAAAAACAGGAAACATTTAAATTAGATTAGATATTTGGTAAAATCTTGGATTTTTCTGTTAATGTATCCTATCCAACTTACCTAAGGTAGTTGAAGATGAGTTCATCCAAATCACCTCACTACATACTCTCTGTTAAGAAGGACATGCATCAGTTGATGTCAGCTCTTCAAGAGCTTTCCATAAAAAATGATTTCTTCATACACAGACTTGACATTCTCCAAGAAAAGAGTTTGAAATTAATTAAATTACTCAAAGATATGTTATAAATACAAAATTTTAAGTCATAGGGCATTCAAAACTCCATTCACTGACATTGATGGAAGACTTCTAAAGAATGAAATACAATCTGAATTTGTACTTAACCAGAATAACTGGTTTCTAAAAGATGTAGAAGATTTAGGAAATCATCAAAGAAGATACAATCTAAGGTTCTTTTGTCTGACAGAAAAAAAGAGAAGGTGAAGACATCATCTCCTTCCTCAAAACATGGATTCCTATCTTCCTTAATCTACAACAAGGGTTTTCATACAGGATCAAGAAAGCTCACAGTGCTTTAGGGTAACCACCTTCCACTTTGAAACTAAAACTTCCAAGATTAACAGTTGTCAAATGTATGTCTTTTTCAGACAAGGAACTTTGAAACTTGGCCAAAACATAATCATATTTGATAACAACTACAGTATACCACTAAGACTGTGGAAAAAAGAAAAAAAAATGCTAGCCTTTGGTCAAATCAGTAAAACAAAGCAACATCAAATCCCAACTTATTTTCCCAGCAAAAATTAAACTCTTCCTGCCATCTGGTTCTAAAGTACTTACTACTCTGGAAGAAACCACTGCCTCTCTAAATAAATAAATATAATTATTTCTACCTCTTAACTAATGGTCAGCTATTACCAACAAAAAGCAAAACACAATTCAATATACTTCTCAGTCATAAACAGGGGGAAATGTTGAATCTTGAATCACTTCACTTTTGTTTCATATTTTCAATATGATTATGATTCTTAATTTATCAATAGGTTTCTCCCTGACAAAATCCACTTCCTAATTAGTTATTACTTCTTATATAGCTACTCTATTAATATATGTTTGGAAAAGTAAGTAAAAAGTTGTCAGTGCTCCAAATACATTGTTTTATAGAAGTTCTCTCTTTCATTTATTACCTTATATATGTTAAATAACATTATTACAATTATGTGTTTTGGTCACTTCTTCTCTTTTCAAATTACAAGTGGGTTTTGTATTCTCATATATGAATATTTGTCAGGATCTGATTGTAAAATAATTTTATTATACCTTTGCCATATTAATAGTATGTACTCTGGCCTACTTTTGTCATAAATAGTCATAAATAGTCACTTTATTTATTACAGTATTATTACAGTATTATTTCACATAGTTGCTTTCTCAAATGACTCACTTGTTTTTCACTTCTTAGCTCTCTTTCAGACATTCTTTTTCTTCCATTAGACTTAAAGTTTAATTAGAATCTTTATAAAGTTCTTACGTTGTGAACAATAAGCAATGAATGTGATCAGTTTGCTCTTCCTGTTCACTTAGCAAGCGCATATACACTAATCATAAGTACACGTGCATAGTAGCAGTTTACAGCACTGCTTCTGTGCATGCTTCTTTATAGATATGCACATACTCATTACAAGGTTAAAAACGCGTGTTTACCACATGATACTCTGCAAATACTCTCCTTAAACAGAATAAAATGAAAAAGCTATTTTTATACATAACTGCTGCCTGTACAATCCATTAAGTTGCAAGCGGGCTTTCTCTTTAGTAACTCCTACCTTTGTAAAATCTTATGCCCATGTGCACAAAAAGTACAGCAGTGCAAAGTCAAGTGTCAATGATTGAGGAAGCTGTCACTGTGATATTGTACACATACCAAGCAATACATAGAGCACCCCATATAAGTGCATGTCAAACCTCAACACATGTGCCATATGATCACTATCTCCTGACATTGCCAGAGAAAATGTTACAGTGCCATGAAATCCTGATATACATCCATATGGATTCATGCAAACTATCAAGTGATAATACTACTGTGACAGTGGTACATCCATGACATAGTATACTCACACTATAGCTGTACCTATGTGACAATTGCACTTCAAGATGTACATCACTTCCAAATAAAACCTTGGGTATGAATCACATTTGACACAGTGCAACTCTTAACATAGTTGTACAACTCTACCTATTTCAGTGACATCATATATGGGCACATTACAAATGAGATGGATGCAGTTCAAGCAGAACAGTTAATGACACAAATGCTGACAGTTTTATGATGCTGCTGGGGAACAGCTGTATAATCTTTGTGAATAGCAACCCATCATTACATACAATGAATTCTCCAAGGTTGCAAGTGAATCTAAACATGTAATTTGTTTGTTTTTATAACAGCATTGCAACATGTGGATGAATCCAATCGTATGTGCTTATGTAATCAGTATGATGTAATTTTGCTGTATGTCAGATAACATTTCCAGATGCTAGGTGTACACATGCACACCTGTGTCATACTGCAGCTGTCACTGTGGCAGTTGAATACGAAGTCTGCAGAATGTTGATATACTCCACTGTAAGAACACATGTCTTAGTAAGGCAACAATAGTCCTCAGGAGGCATATTACTACAGCTGTTATGGAAGGAACATGTAACCAAACAGCAGCAGTAGCTATCAATACAGCAGCTCAAATCACAGACTGGAATACACTGTTGTAGGACTACAGTACATCCACACCTCAATGTAGCACATGTAGATGGCAACAACATTGATATATGCAATGTTCATAGGGTCATAGGCCATTACTAGGCTAATGGTGAAAAGAGCACATAAAATCCTAGCCATTATTATAATATTTAAACCCAAATCTCTATACATAGGTGGTTGAAGATAACGGGTATGTGCATAGATGTGCATGTGTTCGATTTTATTACAGACTGCCTCTGTCCATATGTGACATGTGCACCATTCCCATGAGAGAATTAGCAATCATACTATGTAAAAAGTTCTCCTGAGTGGGAGTCAAATGAAAAGAGATTACAAATATCATACAATGACCATAATGTATCATTAATCACACTCACAAGGTGACTGTCAGGTTCATACACCACACTTGTAGATGTTTACAAGCTAGATTCCATACAAAGTATGACTAGCGCCACCACAGATGTCTGTCTTTAACAGTGTTAGGGTGCACTTTATAGATGATGACATCAGCAATGTATGCTAAGAAGAAGATATTGGGAGGAGTGTGTGAAATAGATGTGCCATCGCATCTTGGTGCAAAATTGTCTCCCAAATGACAGTTGAATGAACATGCATGCAAGTTGACTGCTGTGAGATTAGAACCCTTATCCATTTAGTAGTACAAGCAGTAAAACATAGTATATAATGTTAGCACCACTGCACAAGTCTGTTTTTCATTGTGTCAGAGTGTACTTTATAGATGATGACATCAGCAATGTATGCTGAGAAGAACATGTTGGTCAGAGTGTGTGACACAGATGTGGACTCACATCCTGTTGTAAAATTGTCTCCACACTAATAGTTGAATAAAACCCAAACACGCAATTTGACTGTTGTGAGATTAGATCTCTTACCTATCTAGAGAAAACAGTACTTAATGCTTGCATCCCTACAGAAGTTTATTTTTAACATTTTCACAGTGCACTTTATAGATGATGACATCATCATTGTATGCTGAAAAGAGGATGTTGTGAGGGCTGTATGAAATTGGTGTGGAGTCGTGTAGCAGTGTAAAAAAAGAAGTTATGTACTTATCATAACTATCCATGTGTGTTGTCCATCTTAATCTTTATTCTCACTGATGGGGTCAGATCCAATGTATCAGATCCATCTCAGCCTTTCCAAAAGCTCGAGGTCTTGAGAAAAGCTCGTGGGTATCCTTCCCTACCCATAATATAGTTCCCTAACTTTCTCAGATCTTGTTTGCCCCCATCAACTCATATAAATGAAGAAAACTCCATTAAAATGTGTATATACATAAAAGCATATATATATAAATAGGCAAAGGCAGGATTTCTGAGGCTATGGAGATCTGCAAACCCACGGTCTCCCAGGAGTATAGAAAGGGGGTATGGAGGGTGGGTTATGAGAATAAAGGTGGAGATGGACAACACATGGAACATTATGGTAAGTACATAACTTCTGTATGTGTTGTTGTCAATCTTGCCTTTATTCTCACTGATGGGACCGCATCCCAAGCAACCTGACTCTTGGCTGGTTCATGGGAGTATATTCCTCAGAACCATAGAACCAAAAGAGGCTCTACACCTAGAGGCCAAATCCACTTTGTAATGAGTAATAAAGGTATGAGGTTTCACCCACATAACCTTGCATGGAAAGTTGTAGATGTAGCTATCAACCTGGTGGAATGAGCTTTAGCATGGAATGGAAGAGCTCTATTTTTAGAGTTGTAGATGTAGGTTATACAAAACGTGAGACATCTAGAAAAGATAACTTTTGAAATGGGTTGACCTTTTCTAGTGTCAGAGTAAGATATAGAGATGATCTGATTTCCTAAATTCTGAAGTTCTGTGTAAGTAGAAACATAACTGTCTATCAACGTCTAGAAGACATAGAGAATATTCTCCCTTGTTTTGAAAATTTGGAAAGAAAACTGGCAGCTCAGTAGATTGGTTGAGGTTACTTTCTGACACAACCTTTGGAAGGAAGGAGGGATTAGTGCATAAAGAAACTCTGCCCTTATGAAAAACTAGGTATGGGGGCTTGATAGACAAAGCTTGAAATTCTAAAACTCTTCTAGCTAAATTAATAGCCACTAAAAAGAGTGTTTTCCAAGATAGAAATGTAAAATCACATGCGGTCAAAGGTTCAAAAGGAGGACAGATAATATTTGTCCAGATGAAGTTCAGATCCCAGGGAGAAGTTGGATTTTTGTATGGAGGTCTTATCATTGTAGTGCCTTTCAAAAAGGCTTTACAAAACCTGTGAGGTATAATCGCAGCACCATTTTCTCCTACATGGAAACTTGGAATTGCTGCCAACTGAACTCTAATAGTGGAAGCAGCAGCTCCTTCATGGAAAACGTTTTGCTAAAAATTCTAGAATAGAATGTATGGACACTGAAAATGGATCTATCTGATTATTGCTGGTCCATGTTACAAACCTCTTCCATTTACTCTTGTACAATCTTCATGTAGATGTTTTATTGGAAGATAACAAAATATGTTTGCCTGGAGAGGAAAGGAGAGGAAACATGGCGATCAGGGGAATTGGAGCAGCCAAGCTGTTAGTTTGAGATTGTGTATGCTAGGATGTAACATTCCCAACAGGTGAGTCAGAAGGTCTGGCTCAGGGTCCAGAATCCATGGTTCATCCTGAAAATGAGGCTGAAGGAAGGGAAACCAGATTTGACAAGGCCAATAGGGGGAAATCAGGATTATTGTAGTCTCCAAAAACTTGCTTTCTGTATCAATTTGGGAATCAGAGGAATTGGGGGGAAAGCATATAGGGGTCTGAAAAGCCAATTGTGAACAAGTGCATCTCTTGGTGACTCCCCATGGGAGGGATCAGGGCAAAGCAGTTTCTGCATTTGGCATTGGTTGGTGATGCAAAGAGATCACAGCAAGGCTGACCCCATTTCTGGAAAATCTCTTCTGCAACTTTTTGATCCACTAGTGTGGCTATAAGATGGCTCTGCTCAATTTGTTTGCAATCACATTGGATTTCCCTGGGATGTACATTGCAATCAGAAAACAGTTGGAGGCTGTTGTCCATTGCCAAACCCTTAGAGCTTCTTGACAAAGGGGTTAAGATCTGGTTCCTCCTTGTTTGTTTGTGTACCAGACTACTGACATATTGGGGAGGATTCAGAAGAGGGAAAGTCTCCCTGAGGGATGTCCTGAGGCCTGGGATCTTTGTGGTCCTGTGGACAGGTGTGAGTAGGCAAAGACACCTGCACAAAGGTGGAAGGAAAATCTGAGGCAGATTATGTCTTGGATTGGGAAGTAGTCATCACCCTCCTCATGACTTCAAAGGTAGTCCGCACCTGCGCCAACAAACTCCCTGGACCTGTCAAACAGGTTGTTGGAGTTAATGGAATCTCTGGAGCAGAGGACAGAAGCTCTGAAGCTGAGGTAGGAGCTGAACTCATCCATACCAAGACCCCCAGTGGCAGGGTCAGATCTGGATAGATCCAAGCCATCTCCGAGGACCTGACTGAAGAGCATTGACTCCTAGAGGTCTCCTGCTTTGACTGAGAGGAAACATTCAGGGCAGATATGAGATCCAAGGAGCCAATGGTTCCCAGACCCAATACAGACACAAGCTGAATGTCAGAATCTTTCAGCTCCGAAATCAAGGAACAGATTGGAGGAGGAGCAGGTGCCGAAGGGGAAGACTGTCTCTGATCTGATCTTTGGGTTCAGATCCAATAATAAGTTGGCCAAAGCAGATGTCTTTAACAGCCTCTGCACCACCCTATCCATGTCTTCATCAGACAGACTCTTGGTCAACCAGAAAGGGTAGGAGATCTGAATCTCATTAGGAATGGAGAAGGGAGCCGAGAAGGGATTGGATCCAAGGAAGGAGATCAGCTCCAATATCGGTACTCAAAAGACAAAGTAGACTTCAGAGCTGAAGGTTCCATTTGCTCCAACATAGTCTTGGACTCAGTAATTGCTGACTGCTCTGATGGTTCCGTTGGAGCAGAAAGTTTAGGCTATTTCTGTTTTGGCTCCGAAGATGATTTCAGACTTGGAGAAGGTAATTTCATTGATTTCTCAGATTTCTCTGATTTTGAAGAAGAGGATGTGGGAAATATAGCCTCAGAAAATGGTTTTTTTAATGCCTACCTCACATTTTGCTTGTGCTCCATGAGTGCTCTCTGATTAAAGGTATGACAAATCAAACAGGATTCCTGCAGATGAAGAGGCCCCAAGCAGTACACACATAAGGTGCGTGAGTCAATAAGGGGCATCTTTTTTACCACATTGCTCACATTTTTTAAAGCCAAGAGGCTTCCCTTCTTTTTGAGACATTCTAAACTATTAGTAAAGAATGGTACACTCTCTTAACACCACAAGATAAAACTAGTCCCCTTAGTTTAATGGACTCAGGAAATAACTGAAGGGGAAAAAAGGGGGGATGTCTTCTAACTAAAACGGACATTAGTTAGACTTCCTCTAACTTAAATGGATACTAACCAGGAGCACACAGGAAAACACTCATTCTGAAGCTTATAATAATGTTTATGTAAGAAAGAAAAGGTTAAGAGGAAAGGGAAGAAAGGAAAAATGCCCTCTAGCTAAAACAGGTTAAGTTAGACATCATCTAACTTAAACAGATACTAACAAAGAGCAGTAACTAGGGAACTAACAGGAAAAACTACACTGAAACAGACAGGTAAGGTAGGGATAGATATCTAAGAAGAAAAATCTAACGTAAAACAAGTTTAAGTATAAAACTTGAAATTGCAATAAAGAACACACTTAGTCCAGAGCTTGGTAATGAACCTCCTCGCAGCATGGAAAATGAGACCTGGGGAAGTTAGGGACCTGCGTCATGGGTAGGGAAGGATGCCCAAGACCTTTGCTGAAGACCTCAAGCTTTTGGAAAGGCCAAGATGGAGCCAATACATTTTGATCCGACGCCATCAGTGAGAATAAAGGCAAGATTAACAACAACACATCAACCTTTTGGATGACCACACATATACATACACACATACACGCACACACACACACACACACACACACACACACACACACACACACACACACACACACAAAAAGTTGACTGCTGTGAGATTAGAACCCCTATCTATCTAATTGCACAAGCTAGACAACACAGTACTTGATGTCTGCATCACTGCTAAAATCTGATTTTAAGATTTTTCACAGTACACTTTATAGAGGATGACATTATCAGTGTATGCTGAGAATGGGATGTTGGGAGGGGTGTATGACATTGCTGTAGAGTCAAATAGCAGTGTAAAAGTATCTTCTGAATGATACTTGAGTGAGGGCAGCAGGACCTAGGCTCATGCTCTTCTTACTACACACACACACAGAAACAAACAAGTTAAGTGGTATGAGATTAGAATCCCTACCTAGCTAATAACACAAACTAGAGACCACAGTGCTTAATGGTCATGCCACTGTAGACATCTGAGCTTGATACTGTCACAGTGCTCTTTATAGAGGATGACATCATTATAGTGTCGCAGGTAATATATAATGTTATGGGACTTGTTTGCAGAGCCAGGACTTGTGATATGATTGTGTGAGTGCAATTTGCAAAAGTACATATAAATACATCCTGGCAACCTAGATGAAAGAAGCATGAATGCATATTGCAGAAGTGAGACAGATATGTACCTATTTCTCAGGATGTTGTGTAGGTAACACACACACATAAACAAACATACATTTTGGAAACACCAGTAAAACAATGATGGAATTATGTATCTTCATATTCAGATGAAGGTATGTCCACATTAATAAAAGTTACTGACAATATCATTGGGATATGATCATGAATGCCCAATGTACAGTGTCAGTATAAATCCATACCAAATGTAGCAATGCAGTTACGGTCTATAATTCTGGAGTCTGTTTGACAATGGCCCAAGTCATGATATATCATTTACAAGTACATTGCTGCAAGGCACCAAATATCAGAAAATATGAGTTTAATGAAGCACACGTCACTTCCCTTCTCTTGTGTTTATGAATGCATTTCCATGTATTGAAGAATTGCAGCCCAGTAAACAGAGTTAGACATGCTATACACCACTTCACAAAATAATCACCAGGAAGTTGATTTGTGCAGATAATGACAAAGTATTAGTGCATGCATGGTTCAAATAGAGACATATAGTAACTTATCTAAGTGAGGTTAACTGCAGAATACATGTGTTTGTCCTTAATGTGTCCTATGTCAGGCTTGCAAGATATGTTATTAGAGAAATTGCTGGCAGCTAGTATGATGCGCATGCTGTATTCTAGCTTTGAAATGTTGGGGCCAAAGTTTTATTACATACATAACTGTAAGCTTGCCATCCCCATTTATGCAACATGAAGCATCATGCAGATGCAGTTCTTTGCAGAATACAATGAAAAATTAAATGTAGTATGCCTTCTTCACACAAATAAGCTCAGTGGCAATGTGCAGCCATCAGCACTCTGGATAGTACTGAGTGTGGAAAATAGACCTTCTGCTTAGCACTCTCTTTGGTACAGGATGTAACAGCACTGACCTTCTAATCAGAATTCAGGTGAGCCAGAGTATACGTCCAGATAATTCTCATTGTTTTTTTTTTTTTTTTTTTTTTTTTTTTTTGTTTTTTTTACAGATGGTGTCAGGATGTCATTACCTAAGTAAACAAGATCAGGACTGCAAATGTGACTATCATTGAGTACACTAAAATATGTGTGCTCCCTAAATTGTATCAGTAATGCCTACCTCAATATGGTCCCACAACTAGTAACGGTTTTGCAGGCCTCACTGCAAATCACAAGTCAATTATGTGTACAGCTTGCCACAAATTACAAGGTGTGGTACATATTTTGAAATAATTAGTATGCCTCAGCAGGTATGCTACCTGTGTATGGCTGTATCTAATGAAAAGTGTGTGTTGTTTGCTTCTTCACAGTAGGGACAGTTCCCACATCATATTAAATGAACATTTCATACATCATCACATAAACATGACACAAAAGGAATCCTACATCAGATTTTGAAACCTTGCACACTACAGGAGCACTAATCACTTATTGAATCAAGGGAACATATTTGTGTTATCCATCAGCAGACTTATGTCAGCATGCAGAAAACATGATAAGACCTGTCCATTTATCAGCCTTGTAGATGCACAACCATAAGGAGGGGTGGCAGTCAAGGGGTGCATACAAGGAGAGCTGGGCATACAGATAACAATGTTTGGTGTAATGTAACACTTATGGACCTGGTTTTGTTGTTTCTCATTATTAAGATGCCATGCTGTGCAGTATGAAGTGACTAACATAGGGGCAAAGATGGGTTAGGAGAGGGACAACAGGCTTATGACAAGTAGAATAAGGTTCTATAAATATGCTGTAGTTGTGGAGATGGATGTTAATGCAAATACATTTTTTAGCCAGTATCCAATATATCTGCATGAGACTCATAACTGTAGAAATTTGTAAGATGCAGATGATTAAACATACCATAGACATATAACATCACACTAAGAAACTATGAGAGATGCATCTGGAATTTAACTCTTGAGGCTATGGGAAAAAAAACTGTGTCAAGAGATTTCCCTGCCTGTCAGCTGCTTGTTTTTTGTGGACTTGTTGGTGCTGCAGCCTTTCGTTTTATTAGATTTATATCAATACCCCACATAGGAAGGTACACTTTGTTACATCCAATAGTGTACAGAACTTCAAAGTAACTGTTTCAAAGTAGTGCTTTTACTCTGTCTTAATGCTGTATTCTTATAGCACAATATGTTCAAGCCATAGGGAATGAATGGTTATTCTTTGAGCCTCACCATTGGTGTGGGATACCAAAGTCTGCACAGATGCAGAGGACAAAAGTGAAAGCTTTTTTATGGGCCATTTCTGGCCATGTGAGTTGTGTGATTCTCTTTTGACCAGATTAAATATGTGAAAATTGGATTGATAGGAAATTGGTGAAATGGAGAGCAAGCAGAGGGAAGAACAAAGGAAGTTGCAGGAGGGAATTAGGAAAGAACCATAAAGACCCACTTCTTCAATGTAGTAATGTGTACATGTGGACAAACTTTGGTGAATTTGGTGAATTTGGACTTACATCACAACACAGATGGGTGACAGCAACACAATGATGTTGTATAGTCAATTTAATAAAGTCAAGTGTGTCGATAAGACACATATGTGACGTGGAGAGCTATGTGTGGGACAGATTTTTTTTTTGTGGGATAGGTGCTCATTTTTTTTTTTTTTTTTTTTTTTACATTTCAGAAAGAGAGGAATGTTTGGAAGTGACATAGGACTGCGAGGATCAGGTAGGTAGGGTAAGTGAGGAAGCAGGTGCAGACAAACTGGACAAACAAGATGGTGACAGAGATGGTGATGGACTGGAAAGGTTGGGGACACCATGATTGGACATAGGTAAGAGACATCAGCGGAACATGCCCATCAAGCATGGGAACAGTAAGAATCTAGTCATCACCCTCAAAGCTGTCAGCACCATCCTCTTCCTCAGTTCCCTGTGAGAGTGATTGATGTGGGAGTCTCTTTTTTATTTTAATGAGCAAACTGTCCAGGTGGCTGATGCAGGCACTAAGACCATTCTCTATTAGATAACACACCATTTCTGGCAGCTGCTGGCAGGTGACATAATCACTGCCACCACCAGTATTCCCATGGGGTAGCACTGTACCTGCAGCCAGGCTAATGTTACCTGATGTGGATGGGCCAGGTAGTGCAGGAGCTGTGGGGGTAGTGCTGTCACTTTGCATTCCTTAGGTACTGGTTGTTAGTGTGGCGTCCTGTGGAGGGTTGGCAGGCTGAGCTGCAGTGGTTGTCTCACTTCCCTGTGGTTGTTGTATCTTTCAGCTTTTCCCGGTTAGGGGTCACCACAGCGGAACTCCGGTCCGCTAATGATTGGCAGTAGATTTTTACATACCGAGTTTCCAGCCATGATGCACAACCTTCAACGAAGGTATACCCATTCACGCATGTCTCTACACAGAAGATGCTTTAGCTGAGAATTGAACAGGACAATGTCTTACTGTGAGGCAACAACGCTACCGCAACACCACCACCGCAGTCTCACTTCCCTGTGGTGAAATATATTAAGTTTTTGGCAGAACGGTATGACATCCTAATCAACTGCTCCATACAGGAATCCTATATTCCCAAACTCTGGAAATTATCTTATATTATTCCTCTTCATAAAGGCGGTAACTCCTATGACTTCTCAAACTACTGACACATTGACATCTTATGCCCCCTATCTAAAATTCTAGAAAAATGCATCCATTTGCAAGTCATTAAATTCCTGAACACACATCAGCTCCTCTCTACCACACAACATGGCTTCCACCCTCATCACAGCACAACCACTGCTCTTCTTTCATTCTCTACTCTAGTTAACCTTCACAGAAATGACAACAAATATACATCAGCCATTTTCTTGGTCCTCTCAAAGGCATTTGGCATGGTCTCTCACTCCATTCTGCTAGATTCTTTAGCCTCACTATCTTTCACCCCATCTACCATAGCCTGGTTCGTAAGCTACCCTTCTGACAGGCAACAATCTGTCCAATGGCAAGGAGCACTATCCCCACAACTTCCAACTACCATAGGAGTCCCACATGGCTCTATACTGGGCCCAGTTCTCTTTTCTATTTTCACAAACAACATGAATTGCTCTACCCAGCATGGCACACTTATTCAATATGCAGGGGATTCAACCCTGATCTGCACTGTCTCATCTCCCACCATTCTACAGCAACTTACCTAGGAAACCTTTAACTCTGTAGAAAAATGGATCTCAGGTATCCAACTAATCATAAATCCCAATAAGACAAAACTACTACTATTTTCCCCTAACAAATGAAAAGCTCTCCTCTCCTTTTCCATCACCTCTAAAAACGGCACTACCATCTCCCTTCTGACCACACCAAACTTCTTGGTATTGAAATTGATAACAATCTTCACTTTGATATCCACATCTCATAAACCATCAAATTGGTTCACAAAAAATGGGCGCACTATATAGGCACAAAAACTTTCTCTCACACCAAGCAAGAGTGACCCTTGTCCAGAGTCACCTTCTGTCCATACTACTGTATGCAGCACCTATTTTCACCCATATCAAAAAAACTGACCTAAACAAGCTAGAATCCTGTTACAATAAGATAGCCAAGTTTGCTACAAACTCCAGTTGCAGAACACATCACTGTGTTGCACTAAAAGAACTAAAATGGCTAGAGTTACCACAACTACTTAACTACCACCAGCTAGTTACTGCATATAACATCCTTAAGTACCCTGAAAAAACCCCATTTATAGCCAGTGTTCTTACCCATTACACTGCAAATCAGCATCTCCGATCTAGTGACAAATCTCTCCTCTGCATCTCCAGGGCAAACAATACTGCAGGCAAAGCGCTCTTTTCCCACACCATTGCTAAAAACTGGAATTCCCTCCCCCATTCTCTGACCACTGCCTCTACCACCTCACAATTCAAAAACTCCCTCAAATCACATCTACTAAACATCTAGTTATGTCCTTGTATCACTTAACGTTTACTTTCCCATGTCCCCCCTTCTTTTTCCAACTTCCAAGCTACTCACGTTAACCCTCTACAGTATTAAACCCAGCCAATAACTTTGGCTATCAGTTGCTACTTCTCATAGCGGGCGATTGTTCCTCTTTTTGTCACAATCATTATACACTTGCACATTAAATGGAATTCCTGATTGTTTCTCGTGGAAAATGTCTTTTTCCAATTTATTTTATATATTTTCAGTGTTTGGCAAAATGTCTAACTCCATGTTGTATTATTTAAATGACTTTGTATAACACTGTATAAATTTGCTTCTCTTGTTTTTTTTTTTTTGTAACAATGTTTCAGAGCTTTTCTCCCTGGGCCTCCACTGTAAATGGACCTGGTCCAATTGGAATTTCCCGGTTAGCAAATGTAAAATAAAATAAAAATAAATAAAATAAAAATCAGAACAGTGTGATCCCAGGTAACCCACAAAAAGAGAGATAAAGAGAGGGGTGAGACAAAATAAATAGAATATTAGAATCATAAAATGTCAGACATGTTTTACTACAATAAATATGTTTTACTTGTAGCTATATTGCTTTCACAATCCCAAAAATTATTGTGAATTGTTATGAATAATCCTTGGAATATGCACATATTCCATTTATGCTTTTAATGATAATACAGATTAAATTAGCAACATGGCATTAAAGCTGGTATTGCTGTATTTCAAATATAAAAATAATACTTGTTAAATGTGAATCAATAGGTTCTTTGTGGGAAATGAACCCACATAATCTAAGTTAAATGTGAATCAATAGGTTATTTGTGGGAACTGAACCCACATAATCTAAATACATTATTATATTTGCCTAATACAATTGCCAAGAGCTACAGAAGAAAGCATGCATGCTTGTTCTTTCAGTTAAGATATACATGCTGAGCTTGATACTGATTATGGAATCACAATATATTTATTACAATCAGGGTCAGTTATGCTGCAGACATACTCCTTGTCTCTTTAAGTCACTCCAACCTTTCAGCATGTGCCTCCTTGTTCACCAAAATTTCCTCTGCAGTTGTAAAATAGAGAATGAAAGAAGAGACAGGAAAGCATTATGCATACTAGTCTTGGCTATCTATAGCATTCCATATCATTTCAATTTGCTTGATCTGTATTCTTACCCAACTGGAGGGTGTCAGCAGTTCAAAACTCATCCAGCCACTGGTGGAGTTGTGCCTGCTTGCGTCTCTTCAGGTCATTGCAGTGGTGCCTACACTGCTTCCCAGTGTGTGATATGCCAGTCATACTACAGACAGCCTTGGCTATGCTGTTCCAAGCCTCAGCCTTGTACTGAGGTCTGGTTTGCAGCAGCTTACAGCTGTAGCACTTCAAGAGGAGTGCCACTTTTGAGTCCTCCACTCTCCACCTCTGTGCCATGAATTTGGTACCATCCTTCCTAGCTCCTGCCATATCTGTAAATGTCCTCCAATAACAGTTGCAATGATTTCCTGCCAATTTGTGATAGCATGTTTTATGACCAGTGCACAAACACGTGCAACCATGCCAACCAGGTTTGACTGATGGTAAGCAAAGAGAAACAGTGACAAACAAAGAGGAAAGTAGTTTACGAAACAGCAATGATTATGCGAGGTTTTGTCATTGATTTATGGCTGTGTGTTTCATTACCTAGTCACACTTTAGCCAATAGTCAACATTAAAATGCTAAATGACTTGGGTTTCAAGACATGACTTTGGAGGGATCAATGGAATGACTTGACACATATTTTATTGGGACTTACACACTGTTAAAAGTAATTTATACAGTGTGGGATTTAAACCTATGTAAAAGGGAATGCATACATTTCCACATATGCGATTCGCCCTCATTGCCACAGAAGAAGTGTTTGCCAACAACACTCATTACAGATATACAGTTTAAAGAGTGACAGTTGCTCTACTTCAATTAAGCCTGTATGTGTGTGACATTAAAAGGTCCTGGCTTCTGCATTCTCAGGTGTGATGCAGAACTAATATCTGACGTTATACTGGAAATGGATAGACTTGCATGACTTACTAGAGTTTGGAGTTATGATACATACCTCACAATACATTCTGTTTTGGTGGATGCAGTTTTATCTGGTAAAGTGAATGATCAGAAGTCTTGGGGCAAAAATTATCTCAACTATTCTCAAATTTAAACGGTAAGAAGCCCAACTTGCTGGCTTAGAGCTGGCCATGGAATGTGAGCATCCAGTGGGCCACTTTTGGTAAGCAGAAGTGGCATTGCAGGATGAACCGAATGCCGGGTTAAAGCGTCTGATGCCGAAGCTCATCAGAGCCCAAAAAAGTATGTGCATGCAAGTAATAATGATAATTTTCTGTCAATCAACAGCTTTTGCTATGTAGTATTAACTTTATAATCAAAGTTTTCTGTAAAATTGCAGTGGGACACCCTTACTATAAAAGTGGAGTGCACTGGATTTGAACCCTGTCTCACCTATGTTCTGACTATGAACTTACAGCACTTACACCCGACACCACAGGGAAAGCTAGGCATGTATTTTCCACATGCAGTATTGTCCAGCGTGCTGATGGTCACACATCGCTGCTATGCCTGTTTGTGAGAAGGAAGGTGAACCAAATTAAATTTTTCACTTTTTTTTCTTAAGTAGTTAACCCTGTTTGCACATAGGTAGGCAATGCAAAATGTAAAAGGCAATAGAGAACATACATTACTTCCTCAATAAAAATAACTACCGTGGGACTCAAACCCCACTTTATCTTATGTTCTTTCTGTTTTAGCTCAACAGAGTCCACAGAGTCAGTCAGGTAAAACTGCCTCGTAATGCCGCTAAGCATGTTTGTGATTTGTAAGGTGACTGAAATTAAATTTTCACTTTTTTTAAGCAGCTAACCATGTCTGGGATATGCTACGCAGCACACACATGGTAAAAAAACTAAAAAAAAAAAATAAGAAAAAGAGAAACAAATATTAAACAATTAAACAGCACTGGATTTGTGACATCAGACTCCACCAGTTACACAACACAGGTGTAGTGGGTTATCTCACTTTGCCACAAACACAGCTTTGCAACACCAGTCAAATCATGTGTATACAAGCGATTCACATTTCATATCCAGTATTAAACAGTTCATACAGATGAATATTCTCAGTTGATTGTAAATGTGAAGATAACATATTTAGTGGAAGAAGTGATGACACAATATTTATGTATATGTTTGAGAAACTGCAGCTCTGCCTTGTCTTTGTATTCTGGAAATCCTTCCCTTATCTCTGCTTTACTATCACACATGCAATCTCTAGTGCATATTCTGTCACTTTTCTTTCAAGGTGTTATACAAATACATGACAGTCAGCAACAGTTTTCAGCAAAGGCAGGGAACTGTGCTATTAGAATTATGCCAAGGAAATATACGTGTAGGGTATTTATTTTTTGTTTAAAAGTTCACTGCAGTTATTTCTTCACTTTGTAAGTGTATGCTCACTGACACACCCACTTCATTGAAGGGTCTATGTGCATTACTGTGTTTTGCTTCAGTCAGAGTAATCATTCACAGTTGCAAGCCTTTGCTACCTAACACCTACACAAAGTCAAAAGTTTGGTATTCAGCAGTTCTAAGGAGTTTACACCTCATTTGCATCTTCAGAATGCTCAGATGACTGAATCTACACTGAAAGGTAACCATGTAACTAGCGAACTTGAAGGGGAGGAGACTGTTTTCAATCATGCTTATTTCATGGGCCAGGTTATTTGGTAAACTGCATAAGTATATATTACAGATGTCAGTCATGTCAGATATCGATGGCATTGCTGGTAAACTTCCACATATTCTACTTAGCTACATTTACAAGTATGAGGTAGGCAGGTATCTGCTATTCTTTCATGTTCTTACATATTTATTTTTCTATTACAGGTTTGGCACTTACGGTGATAGTTCTGCAGTTACAACTGTTGCCATTCGGGGCTGATTCTGACTGATGCTAGCAGTACACACCCATTACGTGAGTAAGTGAAGGTTGTTATCATTGCCTGGCATCATTTTTTCTCTATGTATGTGCATAAGATGAAATCTGTATCCTTTAAGTGGTGAGCATGTGTGGTATCCATTGCTTCTTAGCCAGGATGAGAGCATACTGTTCACACCTACTTCTACCTACAATCACAGCAGCAGGGAGATCCTCCTCTAACTCCTCACCTATGTGTGGATGTGGTAACCTTGCCAGTGGTGGTAGAACATTTGTTCCTAGCCCTTGGTGTTCCTGCTGCAACTATTTTCACAGGATGATATTGTGTAGGATAGTACATACTGTGATCATTTTGGCACAAATATTGGATTATACTGCAGAGCCCCCCTAGATGTACCTAGACATCAAAATAGTGATGTCAACAGCTCAGACACATTCTCTATGATATTTCTTGTTTGAGTCTGTGCCTCATTATACCATTCCTCCATGAGTTCATTTATTATGAGCATCATCAGTCATTGTTTGAATGTATACCCTACATCTCCCAGTAAATGGCCTTGTGGGACATCATCCATGGAAAACCTCTGCTAGAGCTGTGAGGTGTGCCAGATATGGGTGTCATGGTAACTGCTGGGATTGCCAGCATAGACATTCAGGATGATTCTTCTAGCATTACACATGACCTGGCAAGTTAATGGAGTGGAACCCCATTCTGTTGATGTAGACTCCTCCCTGTTCCCCAGGTGGTGATTTGATCTTAATGTGCATGCAGTCTATGACACCAAAAACTTCAGGAAAGTGTGCTATGGGGTAGAACTCCTGCATAGTTCTAACTCTGTCCTTGGAGTATGGGGAAATGCAATCACCCTACTTGAATCCCTTCCCTTTCTTCTCTCCTTTCTTCCTACTTTCCTTTCTTCCTCTAAATATATTTTCTTTTATAACCCCCTCAAAAAATGAATGACAATGACTGTTTCCTACTTCTCACTGAGCTCCTTCACCTCTTCACTTACAGTAATATGCTGTGTACTTCCTGCCACTGCTTTTAATTAATATTCTCACAGTTTACCTGTTATAAAACTAAATACCTTCATATGTACACTTGTCCACTAAGGATAATCCAAATTGCATTGTTTTTCCTTTTCTGACTGCTTTTGTCACTAGCCACACCAACACTTACCATTCTTATCCTATTGTTTTCTTTTCAGATTTCTCTTACTCGTACTATAAGGGACATCTGCTAGACTAATTTATTGTATATATATTTCACTGTATTCTAATTCAGTACTGGAATTTTTATTGTTTATTTTACTGTGGCCTGCTCTGAAAAAGGCCACTAGCTCAGTCTGGCTATCCCGGTCAACAAATGTCAAATAAATAAATAAATAAATATATATATAGATATATATATATATATATATATATATATATATATATATATACACAGAGAGAGAGAGAGTCAGTCACTGGCATGTTGTAGCATAGCATTCAGAAATTGGTGTAGGATACTGGATGCTGATGCCTGTGACACCCCTAGCATGTCCCTTGTGGGTCAGTGAAAGGTTCCTGTTGTTAGATTTTATGAATATAAATCTGAAATTAATTATGTTGTAAATATGCTGAAAGAAAAGGCTTGCTTAATGCAGAAACAAAGTTTTGCATGACTAAAAAAGAGTATAAAGTATACACTAATATTCTAAGTGCTACACATACCTTGGTCTCTATAGGTATTGTTTTCCATTGGTCTGCCATTGCTCTCAGGTGAGGACTACAGAGGTTGCAGAGTTCCTGGAGTGTGTCTTTACCCACCCTGTAGTGCCCTACTATTTCCATCTCATGCAGACCATGAAAAGTTAAATGGTGTCTAAATACATTTCTCCTCCTTGCCTGAGTTCTATTAGCAGCAGCAGCAGTGGCATAGACATAAACCTGTTCAACATGCAGAAGAGCAGCAGCAGCTCCTAACATTCTACCCCTACATTGTACTTTCTGTGGTTGTATTCAAATAGATTTTGCAGTAAGAGTACACAATTGCTTTATAGCTTGTTGAATATTTCCACATCTTGGAGTTGTTGATTAGTATGCAATTCAACTGCTTATGCAGTAATTATCATGTTATGATGTTTACTGTGTTTGCACAGCTCCACACATCATGTAGAGCCACGTACTGAATACAAATTGGAAGATATCATGTGTGCTTTGCTGTGTGAAATGCACAAGAGTTCAGTGTGCCATATAGGGTTTACTGAATCCTACCCTATATTTTACTCTGTAATTATATATTATGCTTCTAATTTTACCTTATTTGAAACATTAACTTGCGTGATCCTATTTTTTGCCTTTTAATCCTACACACGTGGTTATTGGTTAGCATAGCCTTAAAATAGATACTGTCCTTATTAAATATTTCATTGTATTCATTTACTAGCCTTTCTCCTTTGCACTGTTTATTAAGGTTTAGTTTGAATTTATTTGAGTTGTTACTGTTTGCCGATATTATTAATGACAGTAAAATAATCTCTGACAACTATTTTTTTCCCTTTGTCAGCTCTTGCTTAAAGTTCAGTAGTGATTCCTTCAATTTTAGTGATTTCCATGTTTTGTATCTTTAGTTTTATTATTATATCAATCCTTTTTACTTTTAGTACATCAGACATATTTTATTTATTTGCCATCATTAAAACAGATTGCACCTATATAGTGGTATTCACTTTTTCTCAATGAAATTTGAACTCAGCTCATTTTATGAGAGCTGTAATTAATTTATTTAATTTCAACTTAAATTTATTACAAACTTAAATCATAACTCAAATGAATCATACTATATTACCTGCAAATGATAACGATCTAAATATCAAATTGAAAATAGACTGTGTTCTTAAATACTGTGATACCTTAAATCCACAACTCACATTTTTTTCAAGAACCTCTTCTCAGTTTAATCAAAATGATAAATACCTATGGAATCCTAGTAAATATGAAATTCCAGCACATATTCCTTTAATGGTAAAAGAAGGGGAAAGATGAACATATTGAACTTCAAGAAATATATAATAATTTCAACAATTTTACATAAGCGTGTGTATACAGATGGTTTATTACCTCTTTTTTCTATTCTATAAAATAGAATTTGGACCCTATTTAATACTTATTGGTTTCCAGGGATGGGTGTCAAACTTGTTAAGAACTCCTTGATATTATTTTAAACAATTTAAAAGCTACATTAATATTAGGATGTCACTTCAATTGTATTTTAGATAAAAAAAGAAACAAGCTCTTTGAGACAATTAAAATTAGCATTTACTGTAAAAGCCTTAAAATTGTTAGACTTACTAAATTTAAAATATACTTTTTTCTTAAATTATTAAAATTCTGTACAGTTTTCACATATTTCATCTGTTTTGGTATTCATACTAGAACTGATAAATTATTCATTTCACATGACCCAACATCCAATTTATACAGATTTAAAATTATTACCAGTTGTCTCTTCTCGGATCATAACTTCTGAATGTTGAAATTATCAATTAATTTTATGCCCTTCCAATAATTAACAGAATTTAGTCATATATAGTTAACTTAAAATATTTTAAGAAACGAGATAATAGTGAAGTTGATTCTTTCATGAATATTAACAATTCTGACAATACAAATATTATAATAATTTGGGATACTTTCAAAGTATATGCGTATGGGAAATCACTAGCTTGGTATAAAAACAAAATAAAAGAATGCGATAAGTAACTTCTAAATATTCCCGCTGAACTTCACAAGATATTCTGTTACAATATAATTTCATTAGCTCTTCAGAAACTTAAATTAGTCACTAATTATCACCCAAAATGTATGCATAGCACTATGAAAATATCTAAAATAATATCTAGGTCTAATCACATTAGAGAAATGCAATCATATAAAAATGCCAAAATATTTACTGATATTCAAAGTATTTTATTATAGTTTAATGAATATTATTTTTTTTTAAATGACTTTAATAATAAATGCATATCATACACTATAAGGCATTTGTTAATCAAATTTCATGTTGCAGATCTTTCAGATAATTCTAAGAAATGATTCTACTTGAAAATATTTTATTTTTGAAGTCTCAAAAATAAAATAATTAAAGAATAAATGCCTTCATCAAGATAGTTTGACCTCAGAGTTATATAGGTCATTACCACATACTTTGATATCCTTCTTTGTCGCTAGAAGTCCAGAATCACCTAATTATCCCTCCATCATGTAAATACTCTCTAAGACCTATTTTAAAGAAAGGTAAAAATTCACTTTCATGTTCTGCTTATAGACTAGCTGTGCTTTTGAATATAGATTGCAAACTATTTATGTCTATATTTACAGACAGACTAAATATTTTTATTTCATCCTTAATCAGTGATTATCAAATCTGTTAGGGGAAAAATATAAAAAATAAAAAACATACAATATGCTGGTTGCATAAGTGTGCCCACCCTTAAATTAACACTTTGTTGTGTGTGCACACCTTTAAACTAATACTTTGTTGAAGCACCTTTTGATTTAATTACAGCATTCATTCTTCTTGGGTACACACCTGCCATCAATTAAAGAGACTCTGATTAACCCCAAATAAAGTTCAGCTGTCCTAGTAGGATGTTCCTGACATTTACTCAGTTGCTTGCAACAGCAAAAGCCATGGTTCACAGAGAGCTTACAAAGCATCAAAGGGATCTCATTGTTGAAAGGTATCAGTCAGGAGCAGGGTACAAAAAAAATTCCACATCATTGGATATACCATGGAACACAGTGAAGACCGTCATCAAAAAGTGGAGAAAATATGGGACAACAGTGACGTTACAAAGAATTGGATGTCCCTCCAAAATTGATGAAAAGACAAGACAAAAACTGGTCAGGGTGGCTGCCAAAAAATCTACAGCAACACTGAAGAAGCTGCAGGAATTTGTGGCAAGTACTGGTTGTGTGTTACATGTGACAACAATCTCCTCTATTCTCCAGATGTCTGGACTATGGGGTAGGGTTACAAGACAGAAGCCTTTTCTTACAGAGAAAAACATTCAGACCCAGTTAAAATTTACAAAACAATACATCAAGTCTCCCAAAACCATGTGGGAAAATGTGTTATGGTCTGATGAGACCAAGGTTGAACTTTTTGACCACAGTTCCAAAAGGTACGTTTGGTGCAAAAACAACACTTTGCATCACCAAAAGAACACCATCCCCATGGTGAAGCATGGTGGTGCAGTATCATGCTTTGAGGTTGCTTTTCTTCAGCTGGAACTGGGGCTCTAGTCAAGGTGGAGGGAATTATGAACAGTTCCAAATACCAGCAACGTTTGGCCCAAAACCTTCAGGCGTCTGCTAGAAAGCTAAAGATGAAGAGGAATTTCACTTTTCAACATGACAATGACCCAAGCATACATCCAAATCAACAAAAGAATGGTGTCACCAGAAAAAAATTAAAGTTTGGAATGGCCCAGCCAGAGCCCAGACCTAAATCCAATAGAAAATCTGTGGGGTAAACTGAAGAGGGCTGTGCACAATAGATGCCTTTCCAATCTGACAGATCTGGAGCACTTTTGCTAGGAAGAGTGGACAAATATTGTCAAGTCAAGATGTGCCATGCCGATAAACTCCTACCCAAGAAGACCGAATGCTGTAATTAAATCAGAAGGTGCTTCAACAATGTATTAATTTAAGGGTGTGCACACTTATGCAACCAGCTTATTGTATGTTTTTTATTTTTTATATATTTTCCCCTAACAGATTTGTTTGTTTTTCAATTGAATTGTATAGGTTATAGGTTACATTAAAGGTGGGAAAAGTTTTGAAATGATTTATTGTGGTCTCATTTTTATTTCACAAAAATCTGGCATTTTAACAGGGGTGTGTACACTTTCTATATCCACTGTATTTTAAACTTTGTACTTTTACATCTGACCTAGCAATAATTAGAAATGGAGCCAAGCAAGGTTGCCTAATTTTCCCTGTTTTATTTGCCTTAGCTATAGAAATTTTAGCAAATAAAATATGTTCTAATCATAAAATTTAGGGAATAAAAATTAGTATTAATTATGGTTCTAAGTTAATGCTTTTTGCTCATGATGTTATCTTTAACTGATTTACATATTCAAGTAAAAGAGATTGCAACTATTTTACAGAATTTTGGAAAAATGTCAAATATAACTTTTAATAATCATAAATCAAAACATGCTATTCTAAATACATAATCAGCTCAATCTATTATCTCCCATCTTAATTTTGTTCAAGAAACACAAGACTTATTTATTAGTTTTGCCATACATTTGTGATGATACTAAAAATGTGAGTTATACAAAAAGCCTAGATAACATTTCTAAATTGATAGAATCTTGGAAAAGATTTTTTTCCTTTGAAGATGAAAAAATGGTCTTTTTACCAAAATCCAAAACATCATACAAACAACTTTCATTTATTAGGATATATTTAATCTGAAAACATTTAATAAAATGTTATAGAGGCTTTTTTATGTTGCTACAAAAAGTCAAGAATTGACTATTTTCACCATATTAAAACTTGGGAAATGGGAGGTTAAGCTACCAGATTTTGAAGCATATGCAAAAACTATTTAAGTTAAGTAATAATTAATTAGCTTGATAGAAATTGCTCAGCCAATTGTAAAAGGGTACATATCCAGCTCTTTAATGATAAAAAGATAAACATTTCTGGTCTTACAAACAATGACTTCACTGTGTAATTATTTACAGTATAACATCCATTCCTTCTCAATCCAGATATGGTAATTCAATATTAAATCATTTTAAACGCATTATTTATTCATTGAATTTATTTACTTCCATTTTCCCCTTCTGAAAGTCCATTAAAAGAAGCTCAATTCTTTCAATAACAGTTTATAAAAATCTACCAAAGAAACAATGACAGAATTTGGCTTTGAGTCCTTAGACAGGCTTTTAATAGTCAGTATCACGTCTCTCCTCTGGACCAGTAATCAAAGAGCCTCATTCCTCACCACTGACACCAGTGGGGAACATTCACTTAGAATAAAAATAGATACACATAGTAATTTTAGATGCAGCTCTCTGCACCAAGCATAATTTCCCTTAAGAGCACACAGGGAGCACACCCAGTGCTGGGGCTGGACTTCCTGCTCCAGGCCCTATATAAGACTTCACCTTTCTCTCTGCATAAACCAGTATTCTGTGTCCCTGTTCCAAGTAGCTGACACACACGCTCTTTGCGATTTGATTTTCATGCACACACACACACAAACACACACACACACACACACACACACACACACACACACACCTAGAAAAGGCTGCCACAGATTTACCAGCTATGCCCCCTCTGCACAGACTACAAGGTAGATTCACTGTCACCAACTAGCTACTTTAAGGCTCTTACTAGGGTACCCAATTATTCTTAGTAAAATTAATATTTATACAAATGGTAATGTTAATAAAGCAACAAGACTTTCAGGAGCATGAAGCTCACAGTGCCACCAAATGAATTCAGTTACTCCCCAAGGTTAAGCTATTTTCTAAAAGACCAGTCACAATGAAAGGTTTAGATATATTTAATAATAAATAATAAAATAGAAAACAGAAAAATACTGAATATCTATTTACAATAAACACCAGAGTTTTAATTCACAGGAAATATAAAAACAACAAAGATGGAAAGATTCAGACAGATACAGAAAAGCAGTATTTAACTATTCTCACTATATTTTCTAACTAACTGAAGAATTACTGTTCTCTAGTTATGTTACTTACAAAAGCAAAGCAAGATGAAGTGGATAAGTGGTATTTGTTGTCAGTTTCCCAAAAACAGAGTATTCAATGCCACTATCACATATTTCACTAATATCTAAATACAATTTCAGTGCTGGCTATAGAATGACATCACATCTGGTCACCTGACTATGTGGTTCCCACACTACCCCACTGACTAAAAGCTGAACCAGAATCTTGCACAGATGTGTCACATTACACAACTAGAGCTTTGCTAAAGCATCTGGAGACTGTAAAACAATTCCAGTACTTTCATCCTTCTTGTAGAGACTAACCAGCCATTCTCTGGCACCCCAGGGTAACAATTAGTTCACCTCTAAGGATAATAAGAGCAGGATCCCAGACCAGACATTATATTTCTGACTGCATTCAGGCCTGTGAGAGAAAATCTTTATGGCCTAAACCAAGTCATTTAATTTCAAGCTATTTTTCTTAATGTAAGCTGAGCTGAGCTTAACCTCTTCCCCTTTAGCATCTTCTGTTAACATATATACATTCCATCAGTTACCACAATACAACCTGACATACATGTATATTCCTTTTCTGTCCAGCAGGACCCACTGATGATGCATTTTTAACACAAGCAGCTTTACAAATACATTTTTAATACAAGCATCTGTGCAAATCAGTTTGATATACAAATGACATACAATTCTTTACAAAACACACAACTAGCTATGCTGGCATATGTTACACATGTGCTGCCCTACTCTCTCTGGCATAGCTGGCACTACCTCAGATTGTTGCAGTAGGTATTAAGAATTATGCCCAAGAAAACTTTCATGAAACAGCACACATTCAAAACTCTAATGTCTCCAAACTAATTATCTTTGCATAGTAATATACAAGCAGCATAACCCATTTGCACTTATATCAGAATTATATAAAATACTTATAAATTGTAAATCCACTCTAAATGACAATTTTTTTAACTTCATTTTAATGGGATAATAATAATAATAATAATAATAATAATATCACAGAATATAATAAATCCCTTGTTTTACATTCAATAAGGGGTATCTCTTTTGTTCAATACTATGCATTTTCACTTGGAAGTATTTGCATATACCCTTTTATACTCCTTTCAAATTAGTGAATATATTTAAAAAGACTAATAACAAACTTTGGGGAATTAATCAAAATTCCATAGCTAATTGGTAACACATTATTTTTGATTTTATATATTTATACTGGAATTTAATTTTTTTCAAAGCTTTATGGCCTGACAAAATAAAGTTGAGTACATTTATGGTATTGTGTAACTTTTCTCAAAGTTGTAATCTAAAAATGATGATTATTACCTAATATGCACTACTCCAGCAGTTACTAAGAAAATCAAGACTAGAAACTGGCTGAAGAGTAGAGCTCCTCATTTTAAAGAACATATCACTTCTCTAAGATTTCA
Source organism: Protopterus annectens (assembly GCF_019279795.1). Classification (NCBI taxonomy): domain Eukaryota; kingdom Metazoa; phylum Chordata; order Ceratodontiformes; family Protopteridae; genus Protopterus; species Protopterus annectens. The sequence goes on along the minus strand of NC_056736.1, from coordinate 444,078,218 downwards.
TTGATAAAGAAATTAGTATCAAAAGAAATCTTTAAAATCCACATTTACTAACCAATGAACCAAAGTGGTAAACTTACTTGAACAATGAGACTAATATTCATTATAAAAGTAGATTAGTTATTCCATTTTGTTTTAATATGTATCTTCATAAATCATTAAGCTTTTTTTCTCTGACATGCTTTGCACATATTGCAAATATTTTATTTATTTTTTATTAATTTGAAATTGTCAATCATTTTGTTAACTCATTGGTCTACTGTTATGGAATTGTAAACAAAATCCTTATTAAAAAGTACGGAGTAAGTCTGGCTAGCTTTAAAATGAAGTCATAGATTGATGAGCCAGTTCTATAGTGTAGGAAAATCATATTGTAAACTATCAATGGATGTGACAGGGTCGCCTGATAAAGCAATGGTGGAACCATCTTTATATTGTACAAGTTTAACATTATTATGGGGACCTACCATATAATTCACTGAGATGGTAAATTACAATGAGACCAATGACTGATCCCTGTGATGCTTCATTATCAACTGGTAAGAGGGAGATGATAGAATGATTCCAATCAACTGCTTCTTGTCAATTTCCAATGTAGTTTGAAAAACAACTAAATGCACTGGAGATAAGGCATAAATATCTCATGATATGCAAAATTGTATGGAATTCAACTATAACAAAAGGCTTTTTTAAAAATCTAAAAACAGTTAATCTACATGGTTAACCTTGCAAAAGTGCTATTACTATGTATTCTTAGGAAGAGATGTGAAATTGTGTTCCATCTTCTTGAGTTGGTGGTAGCTCAGGCGGATGTAAAAGATCCCACAGCACTTAAAAAGAGTATGTCAAGTTCCCTGATGCTCTGGCTGAAGTTTCTCTTGTAGTAGAAATACCACCTTGCATCTACCTTGAAAAGAAGCATTTAGTCTATTTTATTTATTTTATTTACCATTTGTTCACCGGAAAAGTCAGACTGGGTCAGGAACCCATTTTCAGTGGCAGCCCGGGGAGAAAAGCTTTACAAAGTTTAAAAACATACTTCTTACAAAAGATGATATATGCTGATCATTACATTTTCCAAGGAAATGTAGCTTACATAATAGACATTTTACAAAGAAGAAAAAGTTTTACAAATATGAAACCATTTACAAAAAAAATTAAATACAGAGATCAGTACATCTCAGAGGAAGTGTAGTTTGCAGTTTTGTTGACATATTGGCAGTTGATAATTCTTACAGCAGTAAATATTGCAATCAAGAAATACAGGAATACAGGTTAATACAGTTGGTTTATATAGTTATACCTTTTGTAGGTAGGCTGATAGAAATGCAATTACAATGAGAGTTGGTACAGTTTAAGAAGGTGTCTACAAGGGTTTTTAGGTAGACTGCAGGTAGATCTTTGGTAAAAAAAGTGCTTAGAGGAAGTAAAAATTTAACTACAGTACATTAGTAAGACTAGCAGCTAATTTGTAGAGAGCAGTGGATGAGCAGGGGGGGCTAGGTAGACTGGAACAGGGAAGTCTAGAATGCTTTGGAACAGGGGCAGGTAGCGGGACTAACCTGGTCAACAATGGATAAATAAACAAATGCAATTAATGTTTTGCAATGCTGTCATGAATGTGCGGTTGGTTTTCATAGAACAACTTTTTTTCACAGTTGTGGCCATTTTTATTTTATTACATACCTCTCTGAAACTGACAGAGTTTTGACTAGCCTTTGAAACCTTAAATAATGGAACAGAACTGGTCTCCTTCTGCCAATACATTTTTTTCTTTTCTGGAGTCAGCCATAAAAACTACTGTTTCCAGGACTTAGTTTGAAGCAGCAGAAAGTACTCCAGCAGCAGAAGGGTACAATGTGTTCCACACACTTAGACCAACAGCAGCACAGGGGCTAAAGGTGGAGGTGACTCGATCTATATTAGCTAGAAATACAACTACAGGTTGGTCAAATAGGATGATGCCCTGGAGTTCATCCATGTCCAAGTCTCCATAGACAAGGTTCCTTACCATGTTCTGGCCAGCTACAGGTCACCCTCTATGACCCATGAAGCTCAAAACTCTTATCTAGACCTACAAGATGCACTCAATATCCAACCAAATACCCTATTCATGAGAGACTTTAACTACCTCTCTATAGAGTTTGAAACATACACTGCCTCTATCTCACAGACACATTTCCTGGACTTTATCATCACAAACACCATGAACCACATAGTGTGCTCTCCAACTAGAGGATCAAACATACTGGACCTGGTACTCACCAACATGGGACAGTGTTGCACTGCCCTCCTTGTCACATTCTCATTGCTGAGGTCGAACCACAAAGCTGTCTCCCTCAAAAAAAAAAAAAAAAAATCAACCCAGAAAACCCAATTAAACCCATAACAATTAGGGACTATTTTAAGGCAAACTACATCCTATTAAGCAACAGTTTGTCAAAATTCAATGCTCCTCCAAGCCCAGAGAATACAGCTACTTATGCACTTATGCAGAATTATTTACATAAACCCTGTACAAATATGTAAATGGCTGTATTGAAGCTGCTTCTGTACCTATCAGAAATAAGCCCAGATCTAACACCAAAAATAAACCCCTCTGTTAGAATCCTTACCTTAACAGGGTTTATAACAAAAAAAAAAAAACTTGGCCAAAATCAAAAAAGTAGCAACTGTGATAGAGACAAGAGCTCTCTGATTCAACTAAACAAGAAACAAAGAGGTCTAATAAAGTTCAACAAGGTGAATTACAATGTCAGGTTAGCATTCCAGGTTAAGGATGTTCATAAGCCCATCATCAGCTATGTTAACCTTAAAGGTAACACTCAGCAGTGTACAGAATGGGTGGTAAATGGCACAACTTTCACTAACCAGGGTGACATAGCAAATCTACTGGTTGAAAAATTTAGCTCTAACTTCACCCCTACTCCCTCCTCTACCTCCTGAGAAATACTTTTTAGCATACTCCCCAACTATCATCAGGGAGTTGGTCATGTTGGTGCTCATTAAGTCCAAAACTGTTCTTTAGTGGGCCCAAAAAATACCCCTGTTTACCTCCTAAATAGTCAGGATCAGTCAGACTATGTCCACCAGGAGACTGGTCACCAGCAAAGTACCCCTGGGCTCAATGTTGGGCCCGCTCTTGTTAGACATCTACTTCTTGGTAGTCAAGGCTAATGTCAAAGGCCTCTAGCTCAACAAGTACATAGATTACTATAAATTGGAAGCTATCATAGATTCCCCCCACAACACCAACTTCCTACAATAGGATGTAACACAAACAAATGGCTACTGCCAAAGCCCAGGATTAAAACTCAAGGCAAAGAAACAGTGCCCTTTGGGAAATCATCTACCAAAGCTAACTACTTGATTGGTAAAACTAAGAGCTGTCCCGATAGTTAGGGATTTGGAAGTAATCTGGCCTTTGACCAACACATAGCCAAGATAGTAAGAAAATCATGCTGTCATCAGACTCATAAGCAATGGTAAGGCATTTAAGTCCAAGAAAGGTATAGTACCACTTTACTCAGGCCTTATCAGACCCATCATTGAGTACAATTCCCCCCTGTGGCATGCACCTAACGAGGCATTTGCAGCACTTGGAACATCCTCAAAGCTCCCTCACCAGGAGAATCCAGGATATAAATACTCTGCCCTACACAGATTACCTTAATGCCCTATCTCTGTTCTCAGTGTTCTACATGTTACTGAGAGGTGATCTATGCCTAATATATATATATATATATCTGTTGCACACCCACAAAACAAACAACAGTAAAAACTGTAGCTACAAGGACCTGAATGTTGGCCTGTAACATAAATAGAACTTGCTGGTACTTGCAACACTTGGAACACCCTCAAAGCTCCCTCGCCAGGAGAATCCAGGATATAAATACTCTGCCCTACACAGATTGCCTTAATGCCCTATATCTGTTCTCAATGTTCTACATGTTACTGAGAGCTGATCTATGCCTAATACATATATATATATATATATATATATATATATATATATATATATATATATATCTGTTGCACACCCACAAAACAAACAACAGCAGAAACTGTAGCTGCATGGACCTGAACTTTGGCCTGTAACATAAATAGAACTTGCTGCAGAGACTGATATGTGTTTCAAAGGATCCCTGTGCAATGAAATTAGCTCCACATCTGTGTGAAGCAGAGTTCATCCCTGACCCTATTCAAAAGAAATTTTGATCATTGGATGGGAAATCACAAATTCTCCCCCTGGACTGACCCCCATGTCTCTGATGGACAGAGGTTAACATTAATTAAATTAATTCTCAACTAATATACACCCCACATAACTCTTAGCTACTTCTTTACTAATAACCCCACCATACAGGCATCCAAGGAGCTCTGGGACAAAACTGTGTTTGGTTGCATGGCTAGGCTTATAAAGACACTGTTGGTCATTAGCCTAGTATGAAGTTGGGAACCTCTGAACAAACTCATAGGTAAGAACCACCTTAGCTATAACAGAGATAGTTTATCTTGTATGGATGTGACAGAAGAATTATAATAGGAAACTGTATCACCCAGTGACAAATTTGAAAGTAACAACCAGTCATCTGCTGAAAGTACACAGCTACCAGACTCATCTTTGAGAAATTTAACATTCCTTGAAAATCGGTAATGAACTTGTTAATTAATCTTTGATTGACTTCATATAACACATATTGGGAGAGGGTCACTAATAGTATTGCCTATGGCACTGTACCTAGAAATGTTGTGTAAGGAAGGTACTATGGCCAGTCAAGAATACGTTAGCTGCTGGTAAAGTTTTTCAGTTTGAGTATTCAATGAGTTAACATGTGCATGACCATAAAGCTGAATTTGAGGTAATGATATATCATCATGAGAATGCTTCCAGTCAAGGTTTATGTCACCTACAGTGATGACTTTATATTATATGACAAAACGTATTCAGTGCAGTGAGTCATCTATCATTGCTAAATCAACTATATGCTACTCTGAGCAATTTAGGATTGATTGACTACTGATCAAACTCTACTCTTTATGCTATCCAGAAGTGTGAAAGACCTAATTCCCAGATTATATTTTTTCTTAGGTATCCAGTTTAGTCTTTGAATTCAGCACTGTTTTTTTTTTTTTTGCTTTACGACCTGAATGTCTTGATGTGTAATCTTCCATCTTTAGATGTTCATTGTGTGATTAGAGAATGTAATACAGACATGAGTTATTTTATATTCATCTTAATGAACATTTAGTTCAAAATATGATCACGTTCATCTTGAAACAATGTTGCCACATGAGACCTTGCTGTCGCTACCTGTCTGACTGCATTTAGAACTCCACTGTCCCAGCCATCCAAGTTTTCCCGTAGTGTTTCCTGGTATGGAAGTAAAAGTCAGAGGCTAAACAATACTCAGCTCTTTGGTGAAACCAAACTCAGAGGGGAGCCATATCACTGCTTCACAGTTTTAAAGTACCACTTAATTTTCTATAAATAAGGTCTGCATTTCACATTGTGTTCTATAAAGTATTACAATAATTTCTGTAATTGCTGCATAGGAAGATTGTCTGTTCCTATGTGCCTCATCTTCCTGAAACCCTGTGACCACCATATCTACTAATTCCCTGGTCACGTTCTCATCTTTCTATTTTGTTCTGCCATTCCATGCTACTTTCTAAATTCTGAGAAGAATTCATTCATTATTTCTATCTCATATCCAGCCTTCTCAGACCTCCTCCATAATAAAGTCCTACTAGTATATGTGGGATTTTGTATGCCTATCCCTCAATTTTGTAGCATCCAGTTTCTCTACATCTACCCTGGATCACATGCAATCTTCTTACATTTTTAATGCCATTGTTTATCTGCTCACCTGATTCCTCCTGGATGCCTTCTTTGTTTACCTTACAATTGTCCCTACCTCTATTATTAGTGAGGACAATGGTTTAACTTTCTGACATTTTCTTTTCCTCTTGATGCAGGATTTTGCTCTTCCCCTACTTCCACCTCCTCCAATGACACCGGTACCTGTTACACTTCCATATTACTTCTCATTGGACTTAACCATTGATATCCGCCCTTCTGTGTTCCCAGACTCATGTCCTTATTTTGAATCCTGCCCTTGTTTCAGGAATTATGATACAAACAATGGTATGAATACAGATTCCCAGTGGCTTCCACCTCTATACTTTTTTGCACTAATATGTATGGAAGTTGAACAGATCAATGACTTCTGGTCAGATTAAGCATCCATTACAATATTTTTCTTTAAGTTTACTGGCAGTAGATTAGGACTGTCCTTGCCTTTAGTTTTCCTTCTGGCTGGGTGTAAAACTGTATGTCTAGCACGCAATGGATCTCCTAGTTGGGGTGCCACCTATCCCCCTCTTTTTACAGGGAGCATCCTGATTTGCATAGTCATATCCTGAACATAAAGAAACATGAAAATTGCAAATATTCCAATATTTTATAGTATTTTGTAACAGTCTGAAAATATTGCAGCAAGCTATGATACTGTGGGTGAATTACCCTAATAAGAAGTAAAAAAATGTAAACTGATTCAATTATACAACAAGAAGATTGTAATATTGATAATAGACTAGAACTGAATAAGTTGAAGTAGAAAGGCTGTGAGCTGTCTTTGAAAATCTCTGCTTTTTATATAAAAAGTCCAGATTGAATATCTAAAAAGTGAGAACCCCATGTATCTTTCATTGCAGTTTTAGGAACAATAGCTGAATAAGACCTTCATTTTCTGACTGACCTTTAATATTCTCCACAGTATACTATTACCAGTTTTCCTCTCTTTTACTGTCTCTATATCATTGGATTGTATCTTATATTAGTTTTGTTCAGTGTACACCACATTTTGCTATACATGTCATGTACTGATGGTGCTGTCATCATGCTATTGTATGAGTTTACCGTGGAATTTACTCACCCTGTTACAGCTGCCTTTTGCACTGCCTTTCATCTCTTTCTACTCAGTGTATCCTCAGTTTTCCTATTTATAACATTAAATTTTGCTTTTCTTCCTTACTAGACATTGTATTTTAAATGCATATTTAGTAGTTAGTGATATGCCTCTCTGCCATTTTAGCTTTTTTTTTATTATCATTATTATTATTATTAACTGGAACCAACCAAGCCTAAGCATCTGTTCTTATTTGTGACCTGAAAGTACCATCTGCATAAGTATTTTAGATTGGAAACAGAGAGAGAGAGAGAGAGAGAGATTTAAACCCAGGGCCAGAAAACAAAACGTGTTGACAGCTCATATTCCCGCTGTCCTAAAATTCAAAACAGAAGTTCAGCATGGACAAATTTAAAGGGGTCATTGCTTTAATATAATTCTCAAGCTTTCAGCTGCTATTTCCCCCTCTGCAGTCAGATACAGTCAGCCTCTCGTCAATGGTCCCTAATCCTGTCATGTGCAGCCAAGTCATTTATAGTACAAAGGGAGAAGATGAGTGATTGAGGCAGAACATACAGAACAGGGGTGATAACAATGCATTTATAATCACAGGGACTCTGGATCTGTCAGTATCAGTCTGTATGACTCCAGGCTGTATGACAGAGAGGAGTAAAGAGTGATGTCTTGGATAATGAGATGTTCAGCCAGCTATACTGTGAAATTCTACGAGAAAGGACATAAGTCTAAATTTGGTTACTCCAAAGCTCAGAGGATCAAGAACATCCGGATGAAAGTGCTTTTAGCCAATAGTGATCAATCCACTATGCTGTTTAGAATGGAGGAGGGTAAGAATGCAAGGATAACAGAAATGTTCTGGGGCTTTGATGAAATGAATTATGACAAGATAAGAGAGAGTATCAAACACTGGACAGTGCAGTGGTACAGTGGTAGCATTGTCGCCTCATAGCAAGAGCTTCTCTGGTTTGAGTCTCGGCTGGTGTGCCTTCTGTACAGAGTCTGCATGTCCTCCCTGCATTCATGTGGGTTTCCTCCGGGTGCTCAACTTAACTCTGTTACAAAGACATGCGTCTGGAGTGTTTCCCCACGGGCCTCTGCTGAAAATTGGCTTTATTCCAACTTGGACTTTCCCAGTAAAGAAATATTAAATAAAATAATTAAACTGGAGAAATGGTGGATATGAACACTCTATGGCAAACAAAGAGGGATTGGGTCTCAAGCCTTATATACAATGACTTGAGGAAAAGACTACAAGGGAAGAGAAGGAAAGACCAATGTTGTAATACAAGAATTTTAGTCTACAGACTAGGAAAAAGGCGTATAAAAAAACATAAGGAAGTGGGCAACAAAGTGAAGGAGAAGGAGTAGAAGGAGACAAGCAGAAGCTTAACAGAGAAGTGAAGACAACAAAGGCACATGTGAAACGGGTTGTAGTGGAAGAGATCAAAATAGGTGACAGAAGCTTTTTTAAGTATACTGCACAAAGGAGGAGTTGGGATGGACTTGTCTTTGTTGAGCAAAGATTTAAGGAAAATACCAGAGACAGGGATAAAAGTGAAGTATTAAATAAAAACTTTACCTTGGTTTCCATGAAGAGAAGGAAGGATAGTTTCCCATGATTCAGTGGAAGTAAGGTAGATTGTGGAAGATACTGAACAGAACCAGCACAGAGTGAAAGATGCTGGACAGGAAACTAGCTATGCTAAAGGAAATTAAGACATGGGGACAAGAGATGCTGCTTCCCAGGATCATCAGCATTCAGCCAACTGAGTTGTTGGATCCCTGACAGAAATATTCACCAGATTACTAATTAGTGCAGTAGACCATGAATCATACCTCTCAAGTGTACCTCATTACGAGGAACGTACCTCATTTGGGGTCTTAAAAAGTTCATGTTCCTCGAAGTTTCTCAAAGTTCCACATTGAAAGAGTCTGTCACACATTCAGTGTTAGGAATTTTTTTAAGTGAAATCCATGGTAAGTAGAAGTTAATCATATTAATTCATTGAAATATCTTCCTTATAAGTAAAAACAGCATATTTTAACCATCCTATGACCTTCCTAGTTGAAGTTGTTAATAAGCCATTAGTATGTGTTCCACATTTTGCCCATTTGTCCCACATTATGAAGGCGAGTGTTCCTCATTTTGGAGATGGAAGGTTGAGAGCTATGCCATGAATACCTGAAGGTTCCAAGTGTACCCTGTACAAGATGGAAAGAGGAAAAATCTGGGGAGCTCCAGGAATTTGAACTAATAGTGGTGGCAGGTAAAGTTATGGAGTAAATCATGATGGAAAGCCTGGTTTTTTTCCCTACAGCACCAAAATCTCAAATACTACAGCCTACATTGGTTCATAGCAAAAATATCCTGCCAGTTAAACAGTATACAGTTATGTGTCTAGAGGACTTGATTGGAGACATTTTAATTCCAGAAGAAATGCACACACACATGACTACATGAAAACCACTAATTATAGGGGTAGGATATAGATTCTAGCATGGTTGAAAGGTAGGACACACAGGGGCTATGATGAGATAGGCAATATCAGGACTAATGAGCATGACTTGTGGAGTACAATACATGTCAGCTCTGGGTCCTGTATTCTTCAATCTATTCAGTTTGTACATATTTGAGCAAACACAGGACAGTATCAGACTCGTCAGTAATGACAAAAATCTGGAAAAAAGTTGAAAAAAATAATTCAAAAGCCTGACCAAGTGAGCAGAAATATGGCAGTTAAATTTAGTGCAGGCAAATTTAAAGTAGTGAAGTGCTGACAAAGATTGGAGCTGATGGCAACTGAGTAGGAATGGAATTGGGGTTTATTGTTCATATCTGAATTTTGTGACAGCACTGAATAAAATGTTAGTATGTATCAACAAATGGTAGACTTCAGAAGCAAAGCTGCAATGTTTCACCTCTACTGAATCCTTATTACACCACCTGCTCATTAATGTGTGCAATTATAGAGGCTATATAGACAGATAAACATTGTGCTTCTGGAGGGACTCCAGAGAAAAGGCAGAAAAACTGTTTTGGTGAATGGGATGGGCTATGAAAAGAGATTAGAAAAGCTAAAGCTTGCTCTCTACAAACCAAAATAGGCAAGCAGAGAAGGGAGAGCATGTAAGTTAACCAAAGAAGATTGAGCAAGTCTCCCTGAACATGAAGGGGGTAGGGAAATAGACAAAGGACTTGTGAAACAAATATTGCATGACACTGTGTAGTATATATACATACATATATATCAAATTTCTTCTAGGGATTTCACTTTGGATATAGACATCATAGAAGTTACGTCACATCTCAGTTGTCTCTGTGTTGTTTCCTCACCATTACGACAAACCATGAATACTGCACATGATATCAGAAGTGAAGAAATGCTTGTAAAACAATAATATAATATAATATAATATAATGCTTGCAACATAGCCAAATTATGGTACTCCCTCCCACCCACAATTACCTCCGTACCATCATGCACCCACTTCAAAACTTTACTAAAAGTGCACCTAAAAACATGCTGGCTATGCCCTTGCAACTCCCACTCTAATATCACCCACCACATCCAACCACTACCTTTCTTTACACTCCACTAACTACCTTGATTATAGCAAGCGCAGATGCTCATAAACCTAGTACTTATTATACAGCAGGAACTTCTTATTGTAACATTTGTTAATGTCTGTTATGTACTTCACAGATAAGATTCTAGTTGTCTACTGATGTACTATGTTCTTCATCTGTAAATATGTTGTAAGTAATTGCTATGTTAAATTGTTAATCGCTATGTAATCCAATGTAACTATTGTCTGTTTATTTTAACTGTGGAGCTTTTCTCCCCGGGCCTCAGCTGAAAAAGGACCTACGTCCAGTCGGACACTCCCGGTCAACAAATGTAAATAAATAAACAAACAGATACATATATCTGCATATATGAAGAAATCTACTTAACACCTATTTAAAAGTATAAAACTATCATTTCCAGTAGAAAAATATTCAGTTTACAAGAAACTGGAATTCTTTTGCTACATGGCAACTTTAGCAGGAAATTAGTAGCTGTGGATCAAAAAATTCAATTTGTGTTTCACTGTGAGAAGAATAGCTGAGAAGTATGAAACTGTACAGTGTGTGCTATCAGGCACTGTTAGAGGTTTAATACTGGAGAGAGCGAAATATGACTACGTATATCCTGGGAATGTGGGAAGTTGGAGAATTTTAGGAGAGACCTTGGACGTATTATAGTAAGGGTGATAGAAAGAGAGGTATGTATGATTAACAGGGAAAATGTTATTATTAAGGACACACAAACAACTAAATAAAGACCAATCACATATGGTAACACTAATTACACTGATAGCAAAAAAAGGCAATTACAAGAACATGGATGAGGGAAGAACCCTCAGAGATAGTGTGGGAGGCTGACATAATGGCTAAGGTGTTTGCCTTACAGACACAAGGTGCAGTGTTTGATTCTCACATGGGGTAATTAGCTAGACTTAAAATAACCCACAAGGGCAGTTAGCCTAGTACTAATCTATTAAACTAATAAGCCATGTTCTTTGGATGTGATCATTGGTTTCTGTATGTGGGATGGGTTTTGCATAATGGTTTTGCCTCATAAACACAAGGTACAGAGTTTGATTTTAGAGCTGAGTGTCCTAATGGGCTAATGCACTATGCTGTAGTTGACCAGGTCCTGGGTTTGAGACTTGGCCGGGGTAATTTTGGAAGTGATAAAGAAGAATAAGGGCACTTTACCAAAGAAGCAAAGAGGGCACACATGAAAAAACGGAAAGGTGGAGACACAGGATAGAACGGGATGAGGCTGGATATCTCACCAGTTTGTTCTATGCAGGCAAGATCCCAATAGATACAAAGAGAAAACAACAGGCATGAGGCGCACCACACATTATATGCTCTATTAAAAGTAAATGCAAACTAGCAAATGTTTGACCAGGACATTAAGGACATGCTACCTGTTGTGTGGTGGCCTTTTTCTGTAATACCTCACTGTTTTCTCTGCTCTGTTTATGTAAATATTGTAAATAGTTATCTGCATAAATAAGAGATAACAGCCAGAACTGATCCCCCCTGGCAATTTATATTCACAGAGGGAACCAACAACTTTCACAATTTGGGATCTGTTGCATAACTAATGTGCAATCCAGCAGACCATGCAGGGGTTTACTTTAAGCTCATCTAATTCTTCCATAAAAGTAGTATGGGGAATACTTTCAAAGCCTTAGCCAGGTCAAGATAAGCATTATTGACAGAATTACTACTGTTCACAGCCCTTGTAACTGTTTCAAAGAAGCTTACTAGGTTCAGGATATCAGAACCCGCCCATCAAAAAAACAAACTGATTGGAATCTAGATCGGTTACATTATCTATATACCTGCATAAATGTGACCTTCAATAATAGGTTCAGTGATTTTGCATATAAGGCCAGTGAGACGCCTGGATTTAAAATTAGCTGGGTCTGTAGTATGTCCACCTTTGTGTAGCAGAGTCATAGTGGCATCAGTAACAAACCCTTTAGATGGCCTGAGGCTGAGCACTTTCAGTAGAGGGTGAAATAGTACATTTTTAGTACATTCTTGATACTACTGAAAATGCAGTCTGGTGTGCTGTCTGGACCCATGGAAGTATTCTTTTTAATCTTTTCCAGGGATTATAAAACTTGTTCCGAGGTAATCACAGGGGAAACTAACTTCTCAGGGATAGTAGGGGCAACAATGTGAGCAGAAGGGGTACAATTAGCACTAAATCTGTCTGCTAATGTATTAGCTATATCTTTGGGGTCAGAATGGGTGATATTATTATGAATGAGCTCAGTACAGTGCTGGACATTATTTCTTAATTTTATGACATATTTGAATCAAGATTTGTACATTCCTCATGAATGTGTAGCAACCTTAAGTTCAAACTCTGGTTTACATTTTCTAATAGTATTTTTAAGCTCCTAGATGGCAATTCCCAGCTTAGCCTTGAGGTAAGAAGAGAGGAATTTTTTGCACCTTATTGCTTTGCTTGATTTGTTTACAGTTTAATAATATAGGGATTCCATCAGAGAGGTGTATTCCTGAGTTTACCGTTACATCTAGGGGAAGTGGGTACTGACGTTTCTATGCAGCTGTTCAGATGCTGGTAAGTATCAGAAGTGAATTTATTTATTTATTTATTTAACATCTGTTGACTGGGAAAGTCCGACTTGGACAGAGCCTATTTTCAGTGGAGGCCTAGGGAGAAATGCTCCAGATGCATGTCTTTGAAATGTGGGAGGAAACCGTAGTACCTGGAGAAAACCCACGGGAACACAGGGAAGACATGCAGATGCTGCACAGAAGGCACCCCAGCCAAGAATCAAATGGGAGAACCTCTTGCTGTGAGGCAATGATGTTAACCACAGTAGCACTGTGCTGCCCATAAATGCAGCAGCCCACTCACTTGGGTCCATTTGCCAGGGGTTATTGGGAAATTTGCATAAATCTTCTACATGATCAAGTAGGAGAAGTCCCTAAAGATGATCTCATTTGTTTGTGGGATGGTACCACTAGACCTGACAAAGAAGATGACTGATTTGTGGTCAGACTTATCCAGGGATGAGGAGATGCAGAGTGGGGTATAGACAGGGGCTTGGTTTGTAAGAATCAGCTCAAGGATATTAGAGCCTCTAGTAGGTAGTTTTGCAATTTGCTCCAGTGCATTGCTATTAATGAAGTCTAGGAAACATTGAGCACTGCTGTTTTTAGAGGTGCACATGTGCCAGTCACTGCTGGTGTAATTGAAATCCCCTAGCAAGAAGGTATTTGGTTTGATATTTAATGCCTCAGTGGTGAGTCCTGAGGTAATTTCTGTGATCTTTGGATGATATTGATGTGGATCTGTAGCTAGCAGTGAAGTAATAGTTGGATTTCTGTAGAGCTGTGGGTAATTTGATGTGAAGTAATGGCATCTCTAACAAATATGGATACTCCCCCACAGTTTCCTAAGGGTCTAAAGGTGCGATAATTGCTAAAGACTGGTATAGTGGAAGTGCTGTCATTGCACTGAAGCCATGCCTCAGTAACTATGCAACTATGAATATGTTAGAGTTGTAGGAGGCTCTCAAATTCTGGCATCTTTTGACTTAGACTCCTAGCAGTGAGTAATGTCACCTTGAAGTTGTCCACATTTGAGTTTGGATTTTCTATGTAGGAATGCCCATTAGGGGGATTGTGTCTAAAATAAGGCACTATGGAGATAGCAAAGGCTTTAGCCAGTATGTGGAAGTCCTTGTATGACAGGTATAAGCCATCCTTGGAAAAACAGGAAGCCTTATCTACCCAGGCTGGCACATAATGGATCGCCCTTAGAATGTCACCAACTGCTTGCTTTTCTACAGTAGTTTCAAACAATGGTTTCCTGCAGATCAAGTTAAATGAAGACAACTCCAAACTGCATATTGCTTATCTGATTATATGAGATAAAAGAAGATCATATTGAGAATTGACACAGCTGATAGAGTAAGACAGAGCAATTTCAAGTTAAATAATATTAAATGTGAAATAGAAATGGCATATTTTAAATATGTGTCAAAAGAACTGGAGCTTCATGTAAAAAAAGAAGAAAAAAAGAGCAACTGTATAAATGCCAAGGACAAAAAAAATAGTTATGCTTAGCAGAGTGGCCCTAGCTACAGAGAACTCAGAAAAGCGACTACTTTCTGGATTTAAGTATCTTTGCTGTTTTTTTACTTGAAATACCTTCTCTAGCTTACCCTAAACAAGCTTAAACTGTTTTTTAGCTGTCTGCTGCATTATTTAATATCTGCACTTAAAGTTACATTTTAGTCGAATTTGATTGAAAGTTTGTTTGTTTGTTTGTTTAATTTAACTGTTGAGGCTGCCCACTAAAGTGTGCTAGCCTGTGTAACTGATTTATTACTGTTTCTGCATTTTCTGTGTGTTTCTATCTAAAAACAAAAAAAAAACAAAAAAATAATCCTTGTTTTCCCGTCTCTCCTCGACTAGTTTAGACCAATTTACAGGCTTTGCTGTATTCTGGGCTGTGGTGTAGTTCCTGTGTTGTCCATTACCTTACTTGGATAGAAGGAAGTTTCTTTGCTCACCAGTGGGAGTGGGGAGTCTTGAGCAGCCTACCTGTCCCTGTAGGAAGTGACCTCAGCACAAGAGCTGTAGTAATTGGTTGTTTTGGACCATTTCTAGCTCTTTTGAAGTTCCCTGTTTAAAATCCGCCGGTTAAACAAGGTTAAACTTCTTCTGGCTCCGCCAAGTCTGCTCTTCAAATTTTCCCTTAAGGAAGCTCTACTCTTAGTATAATCAGACTACTCGCTATATTATAAGCCTGGCACTTGTTCTCAAAACTTCTCTACTAAGTAAGCACTCTCATACTAAGTAAGCACTACATCCACCTACCACCCCTGTGAATATCCACTTCCCTTAAAGGCACAGCACTCCCTTATACTGTTTTAGCATGTCGAGTGGTAGACTACTGGCATCCTCTCCAGTTCAGCTGGTTAATCTGGGTATCTTGAGACAATGCTACAATTGTCTCATGTACACAGACAACCCTCTCCTCCTCCCAACAAACACAAATACATGTGAGAGATGCAACTATATAGCCAAACTGGAGGCTGAACTCTCTCAACTCAGGGCTGGCATGACCAGACAGGAGGAGATGGTAACCACACACACAACAAACCCAGTTCCACATAGACCTACCACAACTGCAAACCAAACACATAAAAACACAAAGACATGCTCGGAGGCTCTAATAAAAAACTTACCAAAACAACAGAGGCTCCCAAAGCAGACATCCAAAAATCCACCACCTCAAAACAAAACACATGCAACACATACTTCAATAAATCAGTGTGTCAATCAATCACAGCCCTTAAGGCCAAACACCAGGCTTGATACACTAGTAATAGGTGACTCTATAGTCAGACACACTGATGTCCCGCTTACCAGGCTGAACAAGGAGAGGGTGACTGTGAGCTGCCTATCGGGAGCTAGGATCCGCCACATAACACACGCACTCAGGTCACTCCAAAGCAAGTACAAATATGACTCCGTCATTGTCCATGCTGGCGTGAATGACCTGAGATGTACCTCCCTGGACTACATGAAAAGAGACATAGAGGAGCTCTCTGATTATGTAGCCCAGGCTGGTATGACCCTGACCTTGAGCAGTATCCTACCTTCACCAAGAATGATGCCACAATACAGAGATAAGATGATCAGCTTTAATAATTGGCTCAAGTACTAGTGTCATTCTAAGGGGATCCAGTGTCTGTCTGCCTGGGATGATATGTTGGACAAGCCACGCTGCTTCGCAAGGGACGGCTTGCACCTGTCACCACTGGGCTTCTGGATATTGGCTAAGGCTCTTGCCACCCCCATAGTGCCTTTTTTAGGCAAGGCTCAAAAGACAAACCCACCTCCTTAGAAAACAAAAATGGAAAAAAACTAAGGGTAATGCTGCTCAATGCCAGAAGTCTAAATCTCAAGATGCAGGCACTCGATGCACTCCTCAGTATGGAGAACATCGACGTCTGTGCAGTGACTGAGACCTGGTTCAAGGCTCCTGAGAGCACCCCAGCCCTATCAGGCTATACCTCGTATCATGCTTTTCGGCCCCAAAACCGGGGCCAAACCACAAAGGGAGGGGGAGTGTCCATATTCATCAAGGACACCCACACCTGCAGGTTAATAGCAACACATGAAGCATCAGAGACCATACAGGTGCAACTAACCATAGGCAAAACTGCTATACAACTGGTAGCATGTTACAGACCACCCTCCCAATCTCAGGAACCCCACTCAGCCTTCCTGAAGACATTGGAGGATATGAATGTATCACAAAATACCATCATACTGGGAGACTTCAACTACCCTAACATAGATTGGGTACATTATTCTAGCCCTAACACCCTAGCCCAAAGGTTCCTGGAATTCATAAATTCAAATGCACTGGAACAACTAGTCAACTCTCCCACTAGGGGAGATAATATACTAGACCTGATCATCACAAACATGGGGACAAAATGCTCCACACCGGAAGTATACCCCTCACTAGTGAGATCTGACCACAAACTAATCACCCTGGATATACATATCCCACCTCCACTCCCAGCACAAAAGACCACAGTGAAAAACTTCTCAAAAGCAGACTTCACTCTTCTTAAGACTGAGATGGTATCCTTTAAGACCACTGGGCCAGTGGATACCACATCCCACAATGCTGAATCCTTCACAAATGCTTTCTATGGACATCTCCAAGACTGAATGGATCATGCAATCCCAAATAAATCTGAGTCCCTCTCCACCAAAGGCAAGCGTCCTGTCTGGTGGACCTCAGCCATTAACAAATTGTATAACAAAAGAAGGAAGCTACTGCACGACAGAGCAAAATCCCATAAAGGGAAGACATCTCTGATCAACACTAGCAGAAAACTACGTTCTCTCATAAAAACATCCAAGGCCAACTTTGAGAGAAAAATCACTAAGGACACTAAAGATAATCACAAAGCCTTCTTCAGCTATATTAGAAACCTGGGCGGAAACCCTCAGATATGCTCAGAGTTAGTTCACAACAACAAAAAATACACTGAACCCACAGATATTGCCAACATTCTGGCTGACAGGTTCAGTGCAAATTTCTCCCCTCCCTCACCCCCAAAAGAAGAAATACTTATCCCAGCTGAATGTAATCTCCCTGTCATCTCAGATGTCCAGGTGAGAGCCGCCCTCAGCAAAGCTAAAAACACAGCATCAATGGGACCTGACGGTATCCCGGGTTGTGTGCTACGTGAACTCCAAGAGGAGCTAAACCCGCACATAAAAATGCTATTTAACCTTAGCCTTACTACAGGATATGTACCTGAACACTGGTGTACAGCAACAGTAGTCCCACTCCACAAAGGGGGTACCTCTACAGACCCTGGGAACTACCGCCCCATAAGCTTAACCAGCCTGGTCTGCAAAGCTATGGAAAGAATCATTATGGAACTCATAAACAGAGACATTGGGGACCTACAGACACTTGACCCCACCCAGTTCGGCTTTGTAAAGGGCAGATCCTGCCTTTTGAACCTGGTTGACTTTTTGAAACAGTCACTAGAGCCATTGATGAGGGCAAAGCAGTCCATACAGCCTACCTGGACTTGGCTAAGGCCTTCGACACAATACCCCACTCAGGCATCATAGATAAGCTCAACAGCTTAAATATAAACCCTTATGTCACTAGATGGGTTGCAAACTGGCTAAAGGACAGAACCCATAAAGTTAAAATCGCTGGAGCAATGTCAGACTCAAAGCCAGTCACAAGTGGTGTCCCCCAGGGATCTGTCCTGGGACCCCTCTTGTTCGGCATTTATTTCTCAGATGTTAAAGCAAACATGGGAGGGTTGTGGCTGACAAAGTTTGTAGATGACTGCAAACTAGGCGCCATAGTTGATACACCAGCGGACACATACATCCTACAAAAAGGCCTCACAGAAATGGACAACTGGTGCCGGAGTCATGGCCTTAAACTAAATGCCAAAAAATGTATAGTCATCCCCTTTGGGAAAAACAAAGTACCCACAAATTATCACATAGACAGCAACCCATTGAGTACAGAAAAAGTAATCAGAGACCTAGGGACCCAAGTCGACAGTGACCTCTCATTTGACTCCCACGTTGCCAAAGTGGTTAGAAAAACATTCTACCTTGCACACCTTATCATGAAGGGATTCACATCCAGATCCAAGGATGTCATTGTACCCCTATACTCCTCCCTCATCAGACCCATGATTGAGTACAATGCCCCATTTGGTATGTACCTCACCCGGCATTTGCAACAGCTGCAGAGACCACAAAAGTACCTCACCAAGAGGATCATGGGTCTCCAACATATGTCTTATTCTGCCAGACTAAAGAAACTCCAGCTCTATTCAGTAGCATACCGCCTGCTCAGAGGTGATCTCTGCCTGACGTACAAGGCCATGTCCAACCAGGAACTGATGGACATGCTCCACCTCAAAAAATCCAAATCCAGCAGAACCACGAGAACTAAAGACTTAAACCTTGGCACAAGTATGAATAGGACATGCTGGTGGGATAGATTCATAACCCAGAGGCTTCCCATGCTCTGGAACAAGATTCCAGTTCATGTTAGGCAGAGCCCCTCACTGAGTCTCTTCAAGAGAAATCTTGATGAGTGGATGGGAGATTGTAAGTTTACCCCAGGGGTCACATCTGTCTCACTACTAGACAGGGGCACAGTAAACTAATTATATTATATAAGGGGACCTGCACTGTGTCACTACTAGACAGAGGCACAGTATTCTAAATCTATCCTGTGCATTTTTGTACCATTTTATGGGGTGGCAAAAGCCACATTACTATGGCTAGGCTTACAAATGCCCCAGGGCAGATAGCCTAGTACTAAACTATGAAACTATGAAACTATTAATGAAATGGCTAACCATCCAAGAAAGCTGCTAGTATAGAATGTAACAAGGGAATTTAACTATGAACAGAATAAGAGTTTTGAAAAGCAGAATAGCTAGCTAAAGATGGAATAGTGCTAAAATACTATTATGTGAATAAGCCAGATGTATTGTAAGTAGATGTCTTGTCAGATTGCTATAGGAACTGTGATTTTGCAAGATAAAAGATGAGTTTCCTGTGGGTCAGAAGCACAAAACAGATATACTTAGGAAAAAAGTAACTAACAATAATGTATGAATGTGAGAAAGTCTGAGAATATGGTTATAACAGAGTATTTCAGAAGGAAGCACACCACAAACCTTGTAAAGCATTTTCTGAAATTCCTTGTCGAATGCTGCTTTGAAATTGCAGAGGAGCTTATTTAAACTGCAAAAATATAATCTGGGCAAGGGGCTAAACATAACAGATATGTCAAATAAAGTATATTTACTATAGAAGAATGAAAAATTACTAGAAGAAAAATTAAAGGTTCTTTAGTTATTTATACAGCTATCAATGACAGAATAAAAGGTAAAAGGATTTCAGAGCTGTACTGATACTGACTCTTACTTAAACATCTTATAATGAAAAGATTACCTGAGTCAGTATCATCAGTAAGGAAAGAAATTTACTGTTATTTAATGCCAAGGAAGAAAGATGTTGTCTTGAGAGCCTGATGTTCGAAGATGACAAAGTAATTATTCCTAATCAGCTGAGAGCACAAATACTTGAAAAGCTACATGCGTCACACAACTGAAGAGCAAGTAGTTCAGAATTGTGTTACCTGCAGTGGATGCCATAGCAACAGTCTAGAATAGGGGTTGTTATCATGGTCATCCTGTACTAAGGAGCATCTTCACCCATGCAGTCAATAGGCACTAATTTGTTCCAGTTCAAAGAAGCCACACATCTTAATGTGTGGATTATTACTCACATGTCATTGTAATAATCAAACTAACAGGCAAAAAAGGTGCACATGTGTTTAGCATATTAAACTCAATATTCCTGAGGCAAGAAATACCTGATGTTGTCATTTCTAACAATGGTCCACAATACAAAAGGCTGGGATTCAGAAGATTTGTGCAAATCCTATTGATTCCTAAGGGTAAATGCAGAGATTTACCAAAATAGTCAAGAATATCATGAAAAAGAACAATAATTTTTAATACTATGAAATACTAGGAACACTCCATTGGAGGAACTCAGCCTCACCAGCTCAACCATTAATGGTTAGAAGGTTCTACATCAGAATATCCAGGTCAACTATTTTGCTAATGCCTGAAAATCAACACCTTTAGCCAAATATATTGATTTCAATTTAAAAGGAATTATCCAATCAAGGTGTCACAGTGTTAAAAGATTCCTGGGATTTTCTTAGGCAAGTGAAGACTCACCTTTTTTCCAAAAATATTATTTTTATAACCCTGGACATTGTAGATTTATTTGGATCAATTCCACATGATATAGGTCTTTTGTGGCTTGAGGAAAGTATGGCACACCATGGTTGTTTTTCAGTTGACCTATTTAGATCCTGTCTTTTATTGATGGAAGTGATTCTTAAAAATAATTATATGTATTTCCAAGGGGAATTTTTTAAGCAGGAGAGGGGAGTGGCCATGGGTGCTAAATGTTCACCCACATATGCTAATATTATACTTTCATGGTGGGAGACTTTATTTATAAATGATTGTGAATTTGTCAACTGTTGGGTCTTTTATAAACGTTTCCTTGATGACATAGTCATTTTTTGTACTGATACTGTGGAAAGGTTTTTTGAATTTTTAGACTACATCAAAAGCACAACAACTTTTTTGGATTTCACTTATAATATAAATTTTGATGAGTGTTTTTATTTGGATGTTTTATTGAGTAAGGGTGATGATCACTTCATTTCACAGATATACAGGAAGCCTACATTTTCGAATTCCTATCTTCATTTTTCCAGTAGACATCCTTTTGGTCAAAAAAGAAATATTCTTAAAGGACAATTGATTAGGACCAGTAGGATGATTTTTATAAGGACAGTGAATATGTAATGAACATGTTTAAGGAAAGGAGATACCCAACCTACCTTATAGATGAAGTATACAAGGTAGTACTAGAGGGTAGGAAAGGGAGATTTGCCCCCATTTTAGGTCAAGATGATTCTAATATTCCAGTCAATCACGGATATACTATTGGGAGTTTATTTCATGTTCCAAATATGCAAATTGTAATACCCAAGGAGTTGTATATATTGCCACATGCCACTCCTGTTATTCTTTTTATATAGGGAAAATGGAAAGGAAGTTAAGATCTAGAATATATGAGCATTATTATGAAATTAAAAAAAGTAATGCAAACAATGCTCTGTTTCGTCATTCTCAGGTTTGCAAGGATTCTGTTTTCCATTTTTTTGTTTTGGAGGTTGTACCAAAAGAAATAAGGGGTGGCATGTGGGAAACAAAACTTGAATACAGGGAACTATTTTGGCAGATAATACTGGATGCTACAAAAGAACCAGGTTTGAATGACATGCTTTCTATTGTTCCAGTTTTAGTTACAGGCTGCCAAGTTATAATCTTTTTGGCCACTAGATGGTGGTAGTACACCATCTTTAAAGTAAGCAAGTACAAGCATTAACACATTCAAAATATAAATATATAAAAAGTTTTTAATTATATTGTTCTCCCAATTCACAGCATTTATGTGTGTTTTTTATTATATTATTAAATTATCAAATTTATGTATTTTTCTAATATTTATTTATACATTCTTTATATATTTGTATTGTGGTCAATGGACTAGAATGGTGGTTTATTTCAAACTGAATAATTGATTTAACCATCCAATTAATTCAGTAGTATATATAAGGTGTGTGTTTTTTAATGAATTTGATTTGATTTTTGAATTCTGACGAAGGTACTCGAAAACGTACTTTTTGTAATACAAGCGTTATTAAATCTCAGTTTTTAACCTTTCCAGTGATTATACTTGGTGTTGTTTTATAACTGACTTATTTGGATTATCTACCTTTCATTGTTTTTGGTCCCAAACCCTCATTTGGACTCCAGAGTGAACTTTTCTGGGTTTTGGTAACGTGTGTTCACTCTTAGTACATCTCTCTGTGTTGTTTATTGGTTACGTTTTTGAGAAGGCGGAGGCACCAGGGGCAGAGACCAACAATGAATCCATCTACAACGAAAAAGGAGAGCTTAGGAAAGTTATCGGTCAACTTTCCCAGCTTGTAGAACTTTTGACTCCAGCGTGTGTTTCTATAGTGGCTCTTGCTACAGAGCGTTCCCTTATTCCCACCAGCCAGCGTTCACATTCTAGAGATCCACCTATTAGTCGTTCATTACGACGTGATTTACTTCCTGGTTTTACAGAGCGTGTCAATGGAGATGAAGCAGCCCAGTCTGTATTACCAACCAACGTGGATAATTTTGATGAGTTTCCCCTTCTTTTACGTTCTGCAACCGATAACAATGGTATTCCACCAAACGGACATTCTTTATCCCCCAAAGAACAACGAGGGCAGCGCAATCAGCGTGTGCCTCGTATACAAGGTGACTTTTCCAATTCTGTCAAACATTTTGATTTTAAAAGTTTTTGGACAAAAAGTTTACCATGCATTCT
This sequence comes from Protopterus annectens, assembly GCF_019279795.1. Taxonomy (NCBI): domain Eukaryota; kingdom Metazoa; phylum Chordata; order Ceratodontiformes; family Protopteridae; genus Protopterus; species Protopterus annectens. The sequence continues at coordinate 444,055,193 of NC_056736.1, read as the reverse complement.
TGTGGTTCGGTTTCTGACAATAATCCATCAGAAACTAAAACCTACAAGGAAAATCTAGATGTTTTGTACTTTTATTTAGACAAGTATGAAAGACTTGGATGTGATTCTGCGGTTTTACAAGAGAGTATTGACAAAGGCATTGTACCTAAGGGCTTGCGCATTTGCAAGTATCCCAATAGGGTAGAGGAAGGCTCAGCCTTCCATAAAGAATTAATTGAAATTTTTGATAAATGTGGCCTGGATATAGCCAGGGCCATTATTGCAGAGAATGACAAGGTGAGAACACATTTGGTTACTATGATGAATACTATCAATACCAACATTATTAATGACCTTATGTTTACAGTTGAAACAGAGAGAAATTTATATAACAATATTTTCACTCAGATTGAAAAGGAATGTATTAAAAATATGAAAAGGAAGGCATTTAAACTCCAGAGGGACATCAAAGCTTACAGATTGGGAACGGCTTATCCTAAACCTAGACCATACAACACTTATCGGGGGGGGGATTTGAGGGATACAACAAAGCCAATGCTAACATTGATTTAGATGCTGATACTGTGTTTGAAAATGATAACAGTGAGGTCAACCATGGGGAAATCCCTTTAGACTATGTACCCCCCTTCGCAGGTCAGACAGGTTACACAATCGGACTCCTGTACATTACAATTATCGCCCCAACCAATACAGGGGGAATTACAGGAGGTAAACCTATATGACAACCAAATTCAACGGAATGGGAATATCTTTGAGTTTAATCAATATAAGATTTTTAACTACAGTTCTTTGGATATTTCCTTGGATTATTTTGCACTTTTTGTAAAATGTTTTAAATTTATTCCTTTAAGGAAGGTTAGTATTCCAAATGCAATAGTGGACTTAAAATTATTTTTAAGAAAACAAAACTTGGGGCTCATTTTTGAAGGAACTGTTACAGACAATAATACACATTCTACTTTAAAGAAAAGGAGTATTTTTAACCCACCACTTCACCCTCAGCTGAAAAATCTGGAAAAAGTGATAGAAAAGATAAATCAGGAACACAGTAAGTACACACAGTGTGTTTTCGAATTTATCCAAGAAAGAACTTAACTTACTGGAATCTTTGAAGGGTAATAAAGCTATCAGAATTATGTAACCCAATAAGGGTGGGGGTGCGGTGGTAATGGACAATATTTTATATGAGTCCAAGATGAATGAAAGTCTACAAAACACTATAAACTATTCTAGAGCTTCCATTAATGAAGTCAACATTTCTAAAACTAAAATAAATTTATTAATTAATGACCTATTAATGGAAGGTTCTATAGATTTTGATACTTACAATTTTTTAACAAACAAAAATCCAAGGGTACCCTCCGTGTTTGGTATTCCCAAAGTTCACAAAGACCAAAATGATCCCCCGTTGCGACTTATTGTTTCATCTGAGGGTTCCATTACAACACCTTTAGCCAAATATAATGATTTCAATTTAAAGGAATTATCCAATCAAGGTGTCACAGTGTTAAAAGATTCCTGGGATTTTCTTAGGCAAGTGAAGACTCACCTTTTTTCCAAAAATATTATTTTTATAACCCTGGACATTGTAGATTTATTTGGATCAATTCCACATGATATAGGTCTTTTGTGGCTTGAGGAAAGTATGGCACACCATGTTTTTTTTTCAGTTGACCTATTTAGATCATGTCTTTTATTGATGGAAGTGATTATTAAAAATAATTATATGTATTTCCAAGGGGAATTTTTTAAGCAGGAGAGGGGAGTGGCCATGGGTGCTAAATGTTCACCCACATATGCTAATATTATACTTTCATGGTGGGAGACTTTATTTATAAATGATTGTGAATTTGTCAACTGTTGGGTCTTTTATAAACGTTTCCTTGATGACATAGTCATTTTTTGGACTGATACTGTGGAAAGGTTTTTTGAATTTTTAGACTATATCAAAAGCACAAAAACTTTTTTGGATTTCACTTATAATATAAATTTTGATGAGTGTTTTTATTTGGATGTTTTATTGAGTAAGGGTGATGATCACTTAATTTCACAGATATACAGGAAGCCTACATTTTCGAATTCCTATCTTCATTTTTCCAGTGGACATCCTTTTGGTCAAAAAAGAAATATTCTTAAAGGACAATTGATTAGGACCAGTAGGATGACCTCTGATGATTCAGATTTTTATAAGGACAGTGAATATGTAATGAACATGTTTAAGGAAAGGGGATACCCAACCTACCTTATAGATGAAGTATACAAGGTAGTACTAGAGGGTAGGAAAGGGAGATTTGCCCCCATTCTAGGTCAAGATGATTCTAATATTCCAGTCAATCATGGAGATACTATTGGGAGTTTTAACGAAAATAATAATTTTTCAAAAGCATATGTTATGGATTACACAGGTGATGCAGTAGTACTTAAAATGATGATTAACAAAGAATGGGATAGGTTTAGGAATATTACAGACCTTGAATATATAAAAAATCAGCCCCTCAAATTTATATACAGAAGGGACATGAATCTCAAAAATATATTTGAGTTTGGGGGACGTACAAAAACTAATGGTGAATCACACAGAATAGGTACATACAAGTGTGGCTCCTGTTCACAATGTCAATATATCCAAACAGGTTCTAATATTTCTATTCCTAGTAGAAATAGATCTATTTCATGTTCCAAATATGCAAATTGTAATACCCAAGGAGTTGTATATACTGCCACATGCCACTCCTGTTATTCTTTTTATATAGGGGAAACGGAAAGGAAGTTAAGATCTAGAATATATGAGCATTATTATGAAATTAAAAAAAGTAATGCAAACAATGCTCTGTTTCGTCATTCTCAAGTTTGCAAGGATTCTGTTTTCCATTTTTTTGTTTTGGAGGTTGTACCAAAAGAAATAAGGGGTGGCATGCGGGAAACAAAACTTGAATACAGGGAACTATTTTGGCAGATAATACTGGATGCTACAAAAGAACCAGGTTAGAATGACATGCTTTCTATTGTTCCAGTTTTAAAGTTACGGGCTGCCAAGTTATAATCTTTTTGGCCACTAGATGGTGGTAGTACACCATCTTTAAAGTAAGCAAGTACAAGCATTAACACATTCAAAATATAAATATATAAAAAGTTTTTAATTATATTGTTCTCCCAATTCACAGCATTTATGTGTGTTTTTTATTATATTATTACATTTTCAAATTTATGTATTTTTCTAATATTTATTTATACATTCTTTATATATTTGTATTGTGGTCAATGGACTAGAATGGTGGTTTATTTCAAATTGAATAATTGATTTAACCATCCAATTAATTCAGTAGTATATATAAGGTGTGTGTTTTTTAATGAATTTGATTTGATTTTTGAATTCTGACGAAGGTACTAAAACGTACTTTTTGTAATACAAGCGTTATTAAATCTCAGTTTTTAACCTTTCCAGTGGTTATACTTGGTGTTGTTTTACAACTGACTTATTTGGATTATCTACCTTTCATTGTTTTTGGTCCCAAACCCTCATTTGGACTCCAGAGTGAACTTTTCTGGGTTTTGGTAACGTGTGTTCACTCTTAGTACATCTCTGTGTTGTTTATTGGTTACGCTTTTGAGATGGCGGAGGCACCAGGGGCAGAGACCAACAATGAATCCATCTACAACGAAAAGGAGAGCTTAGGAAAGTTATCGGTCAACTTTCCCAGCTTGTAGAACTTTTGACTCCAGCGTGTGTTTCTATAGTGGCTCTTGCTACAGAGCGTTCCATTATTCCCACCAGCCAGCGTTCACATTCTAGAGATCCACCTATTAGTCGTTCATTATGACGTGATTTACTTCCTGGTTTTACAGAGCGTGTCAATGGAGATGAAGCAGCCCAGTCTGTATTACCAACCAACGTGGATAATTTTGATGAGTTTCCTCTTCTTTACGTTCTGCAACCAATAACAATGGTGTTCCACCAAACGGACATTCTTTATCCCCAAAGAACAACGAGGGCAGCGCAATCAGCGTGTGCCTCAGATACAAGGTGACTTTTTCAATTCTGTCAAACATTTGGATTTTAAAAGTTTTTTGGACAAAAAGTTTACCATGCTTTCTTGTGGTTCGGTTTCTGACAATAATCCATCAGAAACTAAAACCTACAAGGAAAATCTAGATGTTTTGTACTTTTATTTAGACAAGTATGAAAGACTTGGATGTGATTCTGCGTTTTTACAAGAGAGTATTGACAAAGGCATTGTACCTAAGGGCTTGCGCATTTGCAAGTATCCCAATAGGGTAGAGGAAGGCTCAGCCTTCCATAAAGAATTAATTGAAATTTTTGATAAATGTGGCCTGGATATAGCCAGGGCCATTATTGCAGAGAATGACAGGGTGAGAACACATTTGGTTACAATGATGAATACTATCAATACCAACATTATTAATGACCTTATGTTTACAGTTGAAACAGAGAGAAATTTATATAACAATATTTTCACTCAGATTGAAAAGGAATGTATTAAAAATATGAAAAGGAAGGCATTTAAACTGGATAGGGACATCAAAGCTTACAGATTGGGAACGGCTTATCCTAAACCTAGACCATACAACACTTATCGGGGGGGATTTGAGGATACAACAAAGCCAATGCTAACGTTGATTTAGATGCTGATACTGTGTTTGAAAATGATAACAGTGAGGTCAACCATGGGGAAATCCCTTTAGACTATGTACCCCCCTTCCCAGGTCAGAGAGGTTACAATCGACTCCTGTACATTACAATTATCGCCCCAACCAATACAGGGGGAATTACAGGAGGTAAACCTATATGATAACCAAATTCAACGGAATGGGAATATCTTTGTGTTTAATCAATATAAGATTTTTAACTACAGTTCTTTGGATATTTCCTTGGATTATTTTGCACTTTTTGTAAAAGGTTTTAAATTTATTCCTTTAAGGAAGGTTAGTATTCCAAATGCAATAGTGGACTTAAAATTATTTTTAAGAAAACAAAACGTGGGGCTCATTTTTGAAGGAACTGTTACAGACAATAATACACATTCTACTTTAAAGAAAAGGAGTATTTTAACCCACCACTTCACCCTCAGTTGAAAAATCTGGAAAAAGTGATAGAAAAGGAAATCAGGAACACAGTAAGTACACACAGTGTGTTTTCAATTTATCCAAGAAAGAACTTAACTTACTGGAATCTTTGAAGGGTAATAAAGCTATCAGAATTATGTAACCCAATAAGGGTGGGGTGCGGTGGTAATGGACAATATTTTATATGAGTCCAAGATGAATGAAAGTCTACAAAACACTATAAACTATTCTAGAGCTTCCATTAATGAAGTCAACATTTCTAAAACTAAAATAAATTTATTAATTAATGACCTATTATTGGAAGGTTCTATAGATTTTGATACTTACAATTTTTAACAAACAAAAATCCAAGGGTACCCTCCGTGTTTGGTATTCCCAAAGTTCACAAAGACCAAAATGATCCCCGTCGACTTATTGTTTCATCTGAGGGTTCCATTACAACACCTTTAGCCAAATATAATGATTTCAATTTAAAGGAATTATCCAATCAAGGTGTCACAGTGTTAAAAGATTCCTGGGATTTTCTTAGGCAAGTGAAGACTCACCTTTTTCCAAAAATATTATTTTTATAACCCTGGACATTGTAGATTTATTTGGATCAATTCCACATGATATAGGTCTTTTGTGGCTTGAGGAAAGTATGGCACACCATGGTTGTTTTTCAGTTGACCTATTTAGATCCTGTCTTTTATTGATGGAAGTGATTCTTAAAAATAATTATATGTATTTCCAAGGGGAATTTTTTAAGCAGGAGAGGGGAGTGGCCATGTGTGCTAAATGTTCACCCACATATGCTAATATTATACTTTCATGGTGGGAGACTTTATTTATAAATGATTGTGAATTTGTCAACTGTTGGGTCTTTTATAAACGTTTCCTTGATGACATAGTCATTTTTTGGACTGATACTGTGGAAAGGTTTTTTGAATTTCTAGACTATATCAAAAGCACAAAAACTTTTTTGGATTTCACTTATAATATAAATTTTGATGAGTGTTTTTATTTGGATGTTTTATTGAGTAAGGGTGATGATCACTTCATTTCACAGATATACAGGAAGCCTACATTTTCGAATTCCTATCTTCATTTTTCCAGTGGACATCCTTTTGGTCAAAAAATAAATATTCTTAAAGGACAATTGATTAGGACCAGTAGGATGACCTCTGATGATTCAGATTTTTATAAGGACAGTGAATATGTAATGAACATGTTTAAGGAAAGGGGATACCCAACCTACCTTATAGATGAAGTATACAAGGTAGTACTAGAGGGTAGGAAAGGGAGATTTGCCCCCATTTTAGGTCAAGATGATTCTAATATTCCAGTCAATCATGGAGATACTATTGGGAGTTTTAACGAAAATAATAATTTTTCAAAAGCATATGTTATGGATTACACAGGTGATGCAGTAGTACTTAAAATGATGATTAACAAAGAATGGGATAGGTTTAGGAATATTACAGACCTTGAATATATAAAAATCAGCCCCTCAAATTTATATACAGAAGGGACATGAATCTCAAAAATATATTTGAGTTTGGGGACGTACAAAAACTAATGGTGAATCACACAGAATAGGTACATACAAGTGTGGTTCCTGTTCACAATGTCAATATATCCAAACAGGTTCTAATATTTCTATTCCTAGTAGAAATAGATCTATTTCATGTTCCAAATATGCAAATTGTAATACCCAAGGAGTTGTATATGCTGCCACATGCCACTCCTATTATTCTTTTATATAGGGGAAACGGAAAGGAAGTTAAGATCTAGAATATATGAGCATTATTATGAAATTAAAAAAAGTAATGCAAACAATGCTCTGTTTCGTCATTCTCAAGTTTGCAAGGATTCTGTTTTCCATTTTTGTTTTGGAGGTTGTACCAAAAGAAATAAGGGTGGCATGCGGAAACAAAACTTGAATACAGGGAACTATTTTGGCAGATAATACTGGATGCTACAAAAGAACCAGGTTAGAATGACATGCTTTCTATTGTTCCAGTTTTAAAGTTACGGGCTGCCAAGTTATAATCTTTTTGGCCACTAGATGGTGGTAGTACACCATCTTTAAAGTAAGCAAGTACAAGCATTAACACATTCAAAATATAAATATATAAAAAGTTTTTAATTATATTGTTCTCCCAATTCACAGCATTTATGTGTGTTTTTTATTATATTATTAAATTTTCAAATTTATGTATTTTTCTAATATTTATTTATACATTCTTTATATATTTGTATTGTGGTCAATGGACTAGAATGGTGGTTTATTTCAAACTGAATAATTGATTTAACCATCCAATTAATTCAGTAGTATATATAAGGTGTGTGTTTTTTAATGAATTTGATTTGATTTTTGAATTCTGACGAAGGTACTCGAAAACGTACTTTTTGTAATACAAGCGTTATTAAATCTCAGTTTTTAACCTTTCCAGTGGTTATACTTGGTGTTGTTTTACAACTGACTTATTTGGATTATCTACCTTTCATTGTTTTTGGTCCCAAACCCTCATTTGGACTCCAGAGTGAACTTTTCTGGGTTTTGGTAACGTGTGTTCACTCTTAGTACATCTCTCTGTGTTGTTTATTGGTTACGTTTTTGAGATGGCGGAGGCACCAGGGGCAGAGACCAACAATGAATCCATCTACAATGAAAAAGGAGAGCTTAGGAAAGTTATCGGTCAACTTTCCCAGCTTGTAGAACTTTTGACTCCAGCGTGTGTTTCTATAGTGGCTCTTGCTACAGAGCGTTCCATTATTCCCACCAGCCAGCGTTCACATTCTAGAGATCCACCTATTAGTCGTTCATTATGACGTGATTTACTTCCTGGTTTTACAGAGCGTGTCAATGGAGATGAAGCAGCCCAGTCTGTATTACCAACCAACGTGGATAATTTTGATGAGTTTCCTCTTCTTTTACGTTCTGCAACCAATAACAATGGTGTTCCACCAAACGGACATTCTTTATCCCCCAAAGAACAACGAGGGCAGCGCAATCAGCGTGTGCCTCGTATACAAGGTGACTTTTTCAATTCTGTCAAACATTTGGATTTTAAAAGTTTTTTGGACAAAAAGTTTACCATGCTTTCTTGTGGTTCGGTTTCTGACAATAATCCATCAGAAACTAAAACCTACAAGGAAAATCTAGATGTTTTGTACTTTTATTTAGACAAGTATGAAAGACTTGGATGTGATTCTGCGTTTTTACAAGAGAGTATTGACAAAGGCATTGTACCTAAGGGCTTGCGCATTTGCAAGTATCCCAATAGGGTAGAGGAAGGCTCAGCCTTCCATAAAGAATTAATTGAAATTTTTGATAAATGTGGCCTGGATATAGCCAGGGCCATTATTGCAGAGAATGACAGGGTGAGAACACATTTGGTTACAATGATGAATACTATCAATACCAACATTATTAATGACCTTATGTTTACAGTTGAAACAGAGAGAAATTTATATAACAATATTTTCACTCAGATTGAAAAGGAATGTATTAAAAATATGAAAAGGAAGGCATTTAAACTGGATAGGGACATCAAAGCTTACAGATTGGGAACGGCTTATCCTAAACCTAGACCATACAACACTTATCGGGGGGGATTTGAGGGATACAACAAAGCCAATGCTAACGTTGATTTAGATGCTGATACTGTGTTTGAAAATGATAACAGTGAGGTCAACCATGGGGAAATCCCTTTAGACTATGTACCCCCCCCTTTGCAGGTCAGACAGGTTACGCAACCGGACTCCTGTACATTACAATTATCGCCCCAACCAATACAGGGGGAATTACAGGAGGTAAACCTATATGATAACCAAATTCAACGGAATGGGAATATCTTTGTGTTTAATCAATATAAGATTTTTAACTACAGTTCTTTGGATATTTCCTTGGATTATTTTGCACTTTTTGTAAAAGGTTTTAAATTTATTCCTTTAAGGAAGGTTAGTATTCCAAATGCAATAGTGGACTTAAAATTATTTTTAAGAAAACAAAACTTGGGGCTCATTTTTGAAGGAACTGTTACAGACAATAATACACATTCTACTTTAAAGAAAAGGAGTATTTTTAACCCACCACTTCACCCTCAGTTGAAAAATCTGGAAAAAGTGATAGAAAAGGAAATCAGGAACACAGTAAGTACACACAGTGTGTTTTCGAATTTATCCAAGAAAGAACTTAACTTACTGGAATCTTTGAAGGGTAATAAAGCTATCAGAATTATGTAACCCAATAAGGGTGGGGGTGCGGTGGTAATGGACAATATTTTATATGAGTCCAAGATGAATGAAAGTCTACAAAACACTATAAACTATTCTAGAGCTTCCATTAATGAAGTCAACATTTCTAAAACTAAAATAAATTTATTAATTAATGACCTATTATTGGAAGGTTCTATAGATTTTGATACTTACAATTTTTAACAAACAAAAATCCAAGGGTACCCTCCGTGTTTGGTATTCCCAAAGTTCACAAAGACCAAAATGATCCCCCGTTGCGACTTATTGTTTCATCTGAGGGTTCCATTACAACACCTTTAGCCAAATATAATGATTTCAATTTAAAGGAATTATCCAATCAAGGTGTCACAGTGTTAAAAGATTCCTGGGATTTTCTTAGGCAAGTGAAGACTCACCTTTTTTCCAAAAATATTATTTTTATAACCCTGGACATTGTAGATTTATTTGGATCAATTCCACATGATATAGGTCTTTTGTGGCTTGAGGAAAGTATGGCACACCATGGTTGTTTTTCAGTTGACCTATTTAGATCCTGTCTTTTATTGATGGAAGTGATTCTTAAAATAATTATATGTATTTCCAAGGGGAATTTTTTAAGCAGGAGAGGGGAGTGGCCATGTGTGCTAAATGTTCACCCACATATGCTAATATTATACTTTCATGGTGGGAGACTTTATTTATAAATGATTGTGAATTTGTCAACTGTTGGGTCTTTTATAAACGTTTCCTTGATGACATAGTCATTTTTTGGACTGATACTGTGGAAAGGTTTTTTGAATTTCTAGACTATATCAAAAGCACAAAAACTTTTTTGGATTTCACTTATAATATAAATTTTGATGAGTGTTTTTATTTGGATGTTTTATTGAGTAAGGGTGATGATCACTTCATTTCACAGATATACAGGAAGCCTACATTTTCGAATTCCTATCTTCATTTTTCCAGTGGACATCCTTTTGGTCAAAAAATAAATATTCTTAAAGGACAATTGATTAGGACCAGTAGGATGACCTCTGATGATTCAGATTTTTATAAGGACAGTGAATATGTAATGAACATGTTTAAGGAAAGGGGATACCCAACCTACCTTATAGATGAAGTATACAAGGTAGTACTAGAGGGTAGGAAAGGGAGATTTGCCCCCATTTTAGGTCAAGATGATTCTAATATTCCAGTCAATCATGGAGATACTATTGGGAGTTTTAACGAAAATAATAATTTTTCAAAAGCATATGTTATGGATTACACAGGTGATGCAGTAGTACTTAAAATGATGATTAACAAAGAATGGGATAGGTTTAGGAATATTACAGACCTTGAATATATAAAAAATCAGCCCTCAAATTTATATACAGAAGGGACATGAATCTCAAAAATATATTTGAGTTTGGGGACGACAAAACTAATGGTGAATCACACAGAATAGGTACATACAAGTGTGGTTCCTGTTCACAATGTCAATATATCCAAACAGGTTCTAATATTTCTATTCCTAGTAGAAATAGATCTATTTCATGTTCCAAATATGCAAATTGTAATACCCAAGGAGTTGTATATGCTGCCACATGCCACTCCTATTATTCTTTTATATAGGGGAAACGGAAAGGAAGTTAAGATCTAGAATATATGAGCATTATTATGAAATTAAAAAAAGTAATGCAAACAATGCTCTGTTTCGTCATTCTCAAGTTTGCAAGGATTCTGTTTTCCATTTTTTTGTTTTGGAGGTTGTACCAAAAGAAATAAGGGGTGGCATGCGGGAAACAAAACTTGAATACAGGGAACTATTTTGGCAGATAATACTGGATGCTACAAAAGAACCAGGTTAGAATGACATGCTTTCTATTGTTCCAGTTTTAAAGTTACGGGCTGCCAAGTTATAATCTTTTTGGCCACTAGATGGTGGTAGTACACCATCTTTAAAGTAAGCAAGTACAAGCATTAACACATTCAAAATATAAATATATAAAAAGTTTTTAATTATATTGTTCTCCCAATTCACAGCATTTATGTGTGTTTTTTATTATATTATTAAATTTTCAAATTTATGTATTTTTCTAATATTTATTTATACATTCTTTATATATTTGTATTGTGGTCAATGGACTAGAATGGTGGTTTATTTCAAACTGAATAATTGATTTAACCATCCAATTAATTCAGTAGTATATATAAGGTGTGTGTTTTTTAATGAATTTGATTTGATTTTTGAATTCTGACGAAGGTACTCGAAAACGTACTTTTTGTAATACAAGCGTTATTAAATCTCAGTTTTTAACCTTTCCAGTGGTTATACTTGGTGTTGTTTTACAACTGACTTATTTGGATTATCTACCTTTCATTGTTTTTGGTCCCAAACCCTCATTTGGACTCCAGAGTGAACTTTTCTGGGTTTTGGTAACGTGTGTTCACTCTTAGTACATCTCTCTGTGTTGTTTATTGGTTACGTTTTTGAGATGGCGGAGGCACCAGGGGCAGAGACCAACAATGAATCCATCTACAACGAAAAAGGAGAGCTTAGGAAAGTTATCGGTCAACTTTCCCAGCTTGTAGAACTTTTGACTCCAGCGTGTGTTTCTATAGTGGCTCTTGCTACAGAGCGTTCCATTATTCCCACCAGCCAGCGTTCACATTCTAGAGATCCACCTATTAGTCGTTCATTATGACGTGATTTACTTCCTGGTTTTACAGAGCGTGTCAATGGAGATGAAGCAGCCCAGTCTGTATTACCAACCAACGTGGATAATTTTGATGAGTTTCCTCTTCTTTTACGTTCTGCAACCAATAACAATGGTGTTCCACCAAACGGACATTCTTTATCCCCCAAAGAACAACGAGGGCAGCGCAATCAGCGTGTGCCTCGTATACAAGGTGACTTTTTCAATTCTGTCAAACATTTGGATTTTAAAAGTTTTTTGGACAAAAAGTTTACCATGCTTTCTTGTGGTTCGGTTTCTGACAATAATCCATCAGAAACTAAAACCTACAAGGAAAATCTAGATGTTTTGTACTTTTATTTAGACAAGTATGAAAGACTTGGATGTGATTCTGCGTTTTTACAAGAGAGTATTGACAAAGGCATTGTACCTAAGGGCTTGCGCATTTGCAAGTATCCCAATAGGGTAGAGGAAGGCTCAGCCTTCCATAAAGAATTAATTGAAATTTTTGATAAATGTGGCCTGGATATAGCCAGGGCCATTATTGCAGAGAATGACAGGGTGAGAACACATTTGGTTACAATGATGAATACTATCAATACCAACATTATTAATGACCTTATGTTTACAGTTGAAACAGAGAGAAATTTATATAACAATATTTTCACTCAGATTGAAAAGGAATGTATTAAAAATATGAAAAGGAAGGCATTTAAACTGGATAGGGACATCAAAGCTTACAGATTGGGAACGGCTTATCCTAAACCTAGACCATACAACACTTATCGGGGGGGATTTGAGGGATACAACAAAGCCAATGCTAACGTTGATTTAGATGCTGATACTGTGTTTGAAAATGATAACAGTGAGGTCAACCATGGGGAAATCCCTTTAGACTATGTACCGCCACTTCGCAGGTCAGACAGGTTACGCAATCGGACTCCTGTACATTACAATTATCGCCCCAACCAATACAGGGGGAATTACAGGAGGTAAACCTATATGATAACCAAATTCAACGGAATGGGAATATCTTTGTGTTTAATCAATATAAGATTTTTAACTACAGTTCTTTGGATATTTCCTTGGATTATTTTGCACTTTTTGTAAAAGGTTTTAAATTTATTCCTTTAAGGAAGGTTAGTATTCCAAATGCAATAGTGGACTTAAAATTATTTTTAAGAAAACAAAACGTGGGGCTCATTTTTGAAGGAACTGTTACAGACAATAATACACATTCTACTTTAAAGAAAAGGAGTATTTTTAACCCACCACTTCACCCTCAGTTGAAAAATCTGGAAAAAGTGATAGAAAAGGAAATCAGGAACACAGTAAGTACACACAGTGTGTTTTCGAATTTATCCAAGAAAGAACTTAACTTACTGGAATCTTTGAAGGGTAATAAAGCTATCAGAATTATGTAACCCAATAAGGGTGGGGGTGCGGTGGTAATGGACAATATTTTATATGAGTCCAAGATGAATGAAAGTCTACAAAACACTATAAACTATTCTAGAGCTTCCATTAATGAAGTCAACATTTCTAAAACTAAAATAAATTTATTAATTAATGACCTATTATTGGAAGGTTCTATAGATTTTGATACTTACAATTTTTAACAAACAAAAATCCAAGGGTACCCTCCGTGTTTGGTATTCCCAAAGTTCACAAAGACCAAAATGATCCCCCGTTGACTTATTGTTTCATCTGAGGGTTCCATTACAACACCTTTAGCCAAATATAATGATTTCAATTTAAAGGAATTATCCAATCAAGGTGTCACAGTGTTAAAAGATTCCTGGGATTTTCTTAGGCAAGTGAAGACTCACCTTTTTTCCAAAAATATTATTTTTATAACCCTGGACATTGTAGATTTATTTGGATCAATTCCACATGATATAGGTCTTTTGTGGCTTGAGGAAAGTATGGCACACCATGGTTGTTTTTCAGTTGACCTATTTAGATCCTGTCTTTTATTGATGGAAGTGATTCTTAAAAATAATTATATGTATTTCCAAGGGGAATTTTTTAAGCAGGAGAGGGGAGTGGCCATGTGTGCTAAATGTTCACCCACATATGCTAATATTATACTTTCATGGTGGGAGACTTTATTTATAAATGATTGTGAATTTGTCAACTGTTGGGTCTTTTATAAACGTTTCCTTGATGACATAGTCATTTTTTGGACTGATACTGTGGAAAGGTTTTTTGAATTTCTAGACTATATCAAAAGCACAAAAACTTTTTTGGATTTCACTTATAATATAAATTTTGATGAGTGTTTTTATTTGGATGTTTTATTGAGTAAGGGTGATGATCACTTCATTTCACAGATATACAGGAAGCCTACATTTTCGAATTCCTATCTTCATTTTTCCAGTGGACATCCTTTTGGTCAAAAAATAAATATTCTTAAAGGACAATTGATTAGGACCAGTAGGATGACCTCTGATGATTCAGATTTTTATAAGGACAGTGAATATGTAATGAACATGTTTAAGGAAAGGGGATACCCAACCTACCTTATAGATGAAGTATACAAGGTAGTACTAGAGGGTAGGAAAGGGAGATTTGCCCCCATTTTAGGTCAAGATGATTCTAATATTCCAGTCAATCATGGAGATACTATTGGGAGTTTTAACGAAAATAATAATTTTTCAAAAGCATATGTTATGGATTACACAGGTGATGCAGTAGTACTTAAAATGATGATTAACAAAGAATGGGATAGGTTTAGGAATATTACAGACCTTGAATATATAAAAAATCAGCCCCTCAAATTTATATACAGAAGGGACATGAATCTCAAAAATATATTTGAGTTTGGGGGACGTACAAAAACTAATGGTGAATCACACAGAATAGGTACATACAAGTGTGGTTCCTGTTCACAATGTCAATATATCCAAACAGGTTCTAATATTTCTATTCCTAGTAGAAATAGATCTATTTCATGTTCCAAATATGCAAATTGTAATACCCAAGGAGTTGTATATGCTGCCACATGCCACTCCTATTATTCTTTTTATATAGGGGAAACGGAAAGGAAGTTAAGATCTAGAATATATGAGCATTATTATGAAATTAAAAAAAGTAATGCAAACAATGCTCTGTTTCGTCATTCTCAAGTTTGCAAGGATTCTGTTTTCCATTTTTTTGTTTTGGAGGTTGTACCAAAAGAAATAAGGGGTGGCATGCGGGAAACAAAACTTGAATACAGGGAACTATTTTGGCAGATAATACTGGATGCTACAAAAGAACCAGGTTAGAATGACATGCTTTCTATTGTTCCAGTTTTAAAGTTATGGGCTGCCAAGTTATAATCTTTTTGGCCACTAGATGGTGGTAGTACACCATCTTTAAAGTAAGCAAGTACAAGCATTAACACATTCAAAATATAAATATATAAAAAGTTTTTAATTATATTGTTCTCCCAATTCACAGCATTTATGTGTGTTTTTTATTATATTATTAAATTTTCAAATTTATGTATTTTTCTAATATTTATTTATACATTCTTTATATATTTGTATTGTGGTCAATGGACTAGAATGGTGGTTTAT
The DNA here is from genome assembly GCF_019279795.1 of Protopterus annectens. Classification (NCBI taxonomy): domain Eukaryota; kingdom Metazoa; phylum Chordata; order Ceratodontiformes; family Protopteridae; genus Protopterus; species Protopterus annectens. Next base: position 444,039,646 of record NC_056736.1, on the reverse strand, counting down.
TTCAAACTGAATAATTGATTTAACCATCCAATTAATTCAGTAGTATATATAAGGTGTGTGTTTTTTAATGAATTTGATTTGATTTTTGAATTCTGACGAAGGTACTCGAAAACGTACTTTTTGTAATACAAGCGTTATTAAATCTCAGTTTTTAACCTTTCCAGTGGTTATACTTGGTGTTGTTTTACAACTGACTTATTTGGATTATCTACCTTTCATTGTTTTTGGTCCCAAACCCTCATTTGGACTCCAGAGTGAACTTTTATGGGTTTTGGTAACGTGTGTTCACTCTTAGTACATCTCTCTGTGTTGTTTATTGGTTACATTTTTGAGATGGCGGAGGCACCAGGGGCAGAGACCAACAATGAATCCATCTACAACGAAAAAGGAGAGCTTAGGAAAGTTATCGGTCAACTTTCCCAGCTTGTAGAACTTTTGACTCCAGCGTGTGTTTCTATAGTGGCTCTTGCTACAGAGCGTTCCATTATTCCCACCAGCCAGCGTTCACATTCTAGAGATCCACCTATTAGTCGTTCATTATGACGTGATTTACTTCCTGGTTTTACAGAGCGTGTCAATGGAGATGAAGCAGCCCAGTCTGTATTACCAACCAACGTGGATAATTTTGATGAGTTTCCTCTTCTTTTACGTTCTGCAACTGATAACAATGGTGTTCCACCAAACGGACATTCTTTATCCCCCAAAGAACAACGAGGGCAGCGCAATCAGCGTGTGCCTCGTATACAAGGTGACTTTTTCAATTCTGTCAAACATTTGGATTTTAAAAGTTTTTTGGACAAAAAGTTTACCATGCTTTCTTGTGGTTCGGTTTCTGACAATAATCCATCAGAAACTAAAACCTACAAGGAAAATCTAGATGTTTTGTACTTTTATTTAGACAAGTATGAAAGACTTGGATGTGATTCTGCGTTTTTACAAGAGAGTATTGACAAAGGCATTGTACCTAAGGGCTTTAGCATTTGCAAGTATCCCAATAGGGTAGAGGAAGGCTCAGCCTTCCATAAAGAATTAATTGAAATTTTTGATAAATGTGGCCTGGATATAGCCAGGGCCATTATTGCAGAGAATGACAGGGTGAGAACACATTTGGTTACTATGATGAATACTATCAATACCAACATTATTAATGACCTTATGTTTACAGTTGAAACAGAGAGAAATTTATATAACAATATTTTCACTCAGATTGAAAAGGAATGTATTAAAAATATGAAAAGGAAGGCATTTAAACTGGATAGGGACATCAAAGCTTACAGATTGGGAACGGCTTATCCTAAACCTAGACCATACAACACTTATCGGGGGGGATTTGAGGGATACAACAAAGCCAATGCTAACGTTGATTTAGATGCTGATACTGTGTTTGAAAATGATAACAGTGAGGTCAACCATGGGGAAATCCCTTTAGACTATGTACCGCCCCTTCGCAGGTCAGACAGGTTACGCAATCGGACTCCTGTACATTACAATTATCGCCCCAACCAATACAGGGGGAATTACAGGAGGTAAACCTATATGATAACCAAATTCAACGGAATGGGAATATCTTTGTGTTTAATCAATATAAGATTTTTAACTACAGTTCTTTGGATATTTCCTTGGATTATTTTGCACTTTTTGTAAAAGGTTTTAAATTTATTCCTTTAAGGAAGGTTAGTATTCCAAATGCAATAGTGGACTTAAAATTATTTTTAAGAAAACAAAACTTGGGGCTCATTTTTGAAGGAACTGTTACAGACAATAATACACATTCTACTTTAAAGAAAAGGAGTATTTTTAACCCACCACTTCACCCTCAGTTGAAAAATCTGGAAAAAGTGATAGAAAAGGAAATCAGGAACACAGTAAGTACACACAGTGTGTTTTCGAATTTATCCAAGAAAGAACTTAACTTACTGGAATCTTTGAAGGGTAATAAAGCTATCAGAATTATGTAACCCAATAAGGGTGGGGGTGCGGTGGTAATGGACAATATTTTATATGAGTCCAAGATGAATGAAAGTCTACAAAACACTATAAACTATTCTAGAGCTTCCATTAATGAAGTCAACATTTCTAAAACTAAAATAAATTTATTAATTAATGACCTATTATTGGAAGGTTCTATAGATTTTGATACTTACAATTTTTTAACAAACAAAAATCCAAGGGTACCCTCCGTGTTTGGTATTCCCAAAGTTCACAAAGACCAAAATGATCCCCCGTTGCGACTTATTGTTTCATCTGAGGGTTCCATTACAACACCTTTAGCCAAATATAATGATTTCAATTTAAAGGAATTATCCAATCAAGGTGTCACAGTGTTAAAAGATTCCTGGGATTTTCTTAGGCAAGTGAAGACTCACCTTTTTTCCAAAAATATTATTTTTATAACCCTGGACATTGTAGATTTATTTGGATCAATTCCACATGATATAGGTCTTTTGTGGCTTGAGGAAAGTATGGCACACCATGGTTGTTTTTCAGTTGACCTATTTAGATCCTGTCTTTTATTGATGGAAGTGATTCTTAAAAATAATTATATGTATTTCCAATGGGAATTTTTTAAGCAGGAGAGGGGAGTGGCCATGGGTGCTAAATGTTCACCCACATATGCTAATATTATACTTTCATGGTGGGAGACTTTATTTATAAATGATTATGAATTTGTCAACTGTTGGGTCTTTTATAAACGTTTCCTTGATGACATAGTCATTTTTTGGACTGATACTGTGGAAAGGTTTTTTGAATTTTTAGACTATATCAAAAGCACAACTTTTTTGGATTTCACTTATAATATAAATTTTGATGAGTGTTTTTATTTGGATGTTTTATTGAGTAAGGGTGATGATCACTTCATTTCACAGATATACAGGAAGCCTACATTTTCGAATTCCTATCTTCATTTTTCCAGTGGACATCCTTTTGGTCAAAAAAGAAATATTCTTAAAGGACAATTGATTAGGACCAGTAGGATGATTTTTATAAGGACAGTGAATATGTAATGAACATGTTTAAGGAAAGGAGATACCCAACCTACCTTATAGATGAAGTATACAAGGTAGTACTAGAGGGTAGGAAAGGGAGATTTGCCCCCATTTTAGGTCAAGATGATTCTAATATTCCAGTCAATCACGGAGATACTATTGGGAGTTTTAACGAAAATAATAATTTTTCAAAAGCATATGTTATGGATTACACAGGTGATGCAGTAGTACTGAAAATGATGATTAACAAAGAATGGGATAGGTTTAGGAATATTACAGACCTTGAATATATAAAAAATCAGCCCCTCAAATTTATATACAGAAGGGACATGAATCTCAAAAATATATTTGAGTTTGGGGGACGTACAAAAACTAATGGTGAATCACACAGAATAGGTGCATACAAGTGTGGTTCCTGTTCACAATGTCAATATATCCAAACAGGTTCTAATATTTCTATTCCTAGTAGAAATAGATCTATTTCAAGTTCCAAATATGCAAATTGTAATACCCAAGGAGTTGTATATATTGCCACATGCCACTCCTGTTATTCTTTTTATATAGGGAAAATGGAAAGGAAGTTAAGATCTAGAATATATGAGCATTATTATGAAATTAAAAAAAGTAATGCAAACAATGCTCTGTTTCGTCATTCTCAGGTTTGCAAGGATTCTGTTTTCCATTTTTTTGTTTTGGAGGTTGTACCAAAAGAAATAAGGGGTGGCATGTGGGAAACAAAACTTGAATACAGGGAACTATTTTGGCAGATAATACTGGATGCTACAAAAGAACCAGGTTTGAATGACATGCTTTCTATTGTTCCAGTTTTAGTTACAGGCTGCCAAGTTATAATCTTTTTGGCCACTAGATGGTGGTAGTACACCATCTTTAAAGTAAGCAAGTACAAGCATTAACACATTCAAAATATAAATATATAAAAAGTTTTTAATTATATTGTTCTCCCAATTCACAGCATTTATGTGTGTTTTTTATTATATTATTAAATTATCAAATTTATGTATTTTTCTAATATTTATTTATACATTCTTTATATATTTGTATTGTGGTCAATGGACTAGAATGGTGGTTTATTTCAAACTGAATAATTGATTTAACCATCCAATTAATTCAGTAGTATATATAAGGTGTGTGTTTTTTAATGAATTTGATTTGATTTTTGAATTCTGACGAAGGTACTCGAAAACGTACTTTTTGTAATACAAGCGTTATTAAATCTCAGTTTTTAACCTTTCCAGTGATTATACTTGGTGTTGTTTTACAACTGACTTATTTGGATTATCTACCTTTCATTGTTTTTGGTCCCAAACCCTCATTTGGACTCCAGAGTGAACTTTTCTGGGTTTTGGTAACGTGTGTTCACTCTTAGTACATCTCTCTGTGTTGTTTATTGGTTACGTTTTTGAGATGGCGGAGGCACCAGGGGCAAGGGAGCCCGCAGGATTTTTTGCAGGGGGGTGCAAACCAAGAGCCCCACCCACATAGCTCTCCCCGCCCCCTGCCAACACAGCCCTGCCCAAGTCCACCCACCCCAAGCCCCGCCCACACAGCCATTCCAGTATCCCATTACTTGGCTATTTCTCCCCATTTGCCATAGACACTGTTCCAATCTCTGTGTGCATACTGTTTTATGCTTTAGTTCTACAATGATTACAGGCAGTTGGATTTAATTTACAACTTTTATTTCAAACATTATAGCCCAAACACTGATAGACATTTACTAAACCTAAACAAAGCAATAGTCTTACAACGAAAACAGACTTGGCATTAAAGCTTCTCTACTTTTGAAACTCACATTCAATGAAACAGCACTGAAACCCACATTCAAAGAAAATGAATCTGGCCAGTGGCAGGTTATTTACCTTTGAACTGTTTTCAAGCAATAGGCTCCTTGCACACTGTTAGGGCCATGCAAAAGTTATTTGATTTACCTGATTGTATTAATTATAATATATAAAATATAACTGAATTATATCCCTTGTATTATACAGCAACACTTGTTTGGGTGTGTTTTAAATTTATAGTTTTGAACATTTTTCCAGTAAGCAATGAAACAAAACATACAAACCAATAATGACAAACTGCCCAATTCAGAACATTTCAACCATAAAAGGCCACTCATTACAATCCACCAATATCAGTCTATACACACAATCTCTGCCGAAGTAAAAGTAATCTGAAAAATTCCACATTAAAGGTATCTGAAACTAATGAAGAGGTTGTTGCTAGAAAACAACTGTATATTTCAGTGTTTCATCTACAAATTCAGTGTCTGCTGCCGTCAAAGAATAAATTGCCTATGTTAAATTAAAAAAATGGTAAGCTGGTATATTGCAATAGAAAATGGATGGCAAGCTGAAAAACAGATTCATAGTTACTAGGCATCTCATCCAAAGGGGGACATCCTCAGGACTGCAGCATACAAATGTACATGCTGTAGGAATAAAACCTCAAGCCTCTACATTAAGATGCAAGTATTCTACTTGTGGTGCTACTAACATAGCTTTAAAACTTTATACCACAATAGAGATACCATTTGCTAAACAAAACAGTTGCACATTGTAAATAGACTTGGGATGAGCAGCAGTAAACTTCGCTTCCCTTAAAACTCGCAGTTCCTTGAAAATGCACTTGAAAATAAATTCCACCTGCTAACTCTAACTTAGGCATTTCACTGTCTCTCTCTCTCTCTCTCACACAAACATACCACACCCCTCAAGGCCTCAACCTTAGTGCAAGAAATCTGGACAAAGCCTAAAATAAATAGGGACAGATTATAAATATGGCTCTCAAACTTAGAAAATTGGAAGAGTAACAGGATTTGTGTTAGTATGCATTTTTCTAAATGATATGACGTCTAAAACTGAAATGTCTCATTTAGCAACTTCAATCCTTTTTAGGAGGAATATGGGGCAAAAATCTGGACATTCTGCAAAAACCTGGACAGCTGAGGGGTATGCTACCTCCCTCTTATACACACACACACGCCAAATAATTCTGGTCAGACTTGAATTAGTTCTGGGAAGGTTGCACTGAACGGCACCGTGCTTGATTTGAAGTGGGTGAAATCCTGGTAGCCAGTGATAATAACTGATCTGCAGCTCAGCAATGTGGAGCATTAAAGCATTTTTAGCAGAGCATTGTTTCATCACTACCTATTGTGTTTGCACATAAGCTGTAGTTATTTCAAACATTTGCCTTTTTTGATTACTACAGAGTACATTTACCCACCAGAGCTATTGTGTTTTGACTTCAGTGTGGAGCTTACCTAGTTGTTGCAGGGCTTGGCTTTTAAGTAAGGTAGCAATGCTTATTTACCATATACCATTAAAGCCACCCAACTACAAGTGTACTAACACACAGACACTGCTATAAGACACTGGTCTCCAATAAAATGTAATGAGCTTCTGAAAATACTGTAATCCTGTCCTTTTATTACAAATACTGTCATATGCATTTCAATACCCAAGGCTTATACATTATCTAGTCATGTAAATATTCTCTGCATGGCAACAACGGAAAGGCTTTCAATGCTGGTAATTCTTTAACAGTATGCTTATTAAAGCTTACTTGCATCTTACAATCTCCGACAAGCTTACCTGATGTTCATTAAACCATGGCTACTTAAACAGAGCAACAGGGCACCGTGACAGCATGCAGTTCCTGAATAATAATAAGCATAAATCAACAGTATAAAAATCTACCAGAACATTCTGCAAAATCAAAGACAGATGAAAAGCCACGGTCGTATTTGTGATCTACCTTGGATGGGGGAATACTCTGCACACTTACACTGCTGCACACTTACACTGCATAACTGCTCCTTGCCTTCCTTGGACACATCCAGAGCCACTACAATGGGGGGTGGGGTGCAATAAGTATGTCATAATTTGAAATGTCTCTGGCTGACAGTGATGGCTCTGACACTCATACCTCTCAACTTCAGAGCAAGAAATCTGGGCAAAGCCATACATAGAACTAGAAGTGGGACACAGGCCCAAAAATAAGGCCAATTTTTAAATATTGCTCTTATTAACTTAGATAATAGAACAGTAGTAGATCTTGCATTAGTACAATTTTCTGAAGGGTATAAAATCTGAAACTCAAATGTCTGCCATTATTTTCTAACTTCAATCTTTAATGACTTGCCACTAATTTGCCAGAAAACCACAATTTTATGAAAAACGGACCAAAATGTGATGCAAAAATATAAAGTTGCCACACAATACAGCTGGGAACCTGTCAAAAAAGGGACACCTTTTTAATATTAACATTGTTAACTTGAGCAGCTAACAAAATAAGAGCATCTACATGCATTTCTGAAATAAAAGTAATCTATAACTGATCATTACAGTTATATATAATTAGAAACCCTCCACATTTTCTTCCAAAATTGCCATTTTGGAAGAGGGATTATTAGGGGAGAGCAACATTTTGAGCCAAAATTGGGGACAATTGAGAGGTGTGGATATTCCTAATCTACAAAGTGATTTGCACGTACCTCTCAACCTCTTAATGCAGGAAATCTGGACAAGGCCAAATATATTGGGGGAACATACAAACACTACTAAAAATTGCTCTTGTATAAACTTAAGACAGTCTTGCTTTTTCCTGAAGGTTATGACGTCTGAAATTCAATGTCTGTCATTTAGTGACTTCATTCCTAAATGATTTTCTAGAAAACCACACATTTTATGAGGAACAAACCAAAAATAAGAAGCAAATATCTATTCATTCTGCAAAGATATGGACAACTGAGAGGTATAGTTCAACCGGGGCTGTCTGAGTTTGCTACCCCCCCTCACAAAATCATGGTTGAATGGAGCCTCCCCCCTGCAGCCATTCCAATGTCCCATTCCTTGGTTATTTTGCCCCATTTACCATAAACACTGTAATGTGCATACTGCTTTACTTCTGCGATGATTTAGATTTCATTTGAAAGTTTTATTTTGCATTTTACAGCACAAACCCTAATACGTATCTGTTAAACAAAGCAATGCAGTCTCACAATGAAAATAGACTCAACATTAAAACTTCTCTGCCCTTGAAACTCACATGCATTGAAACAGCATTGAAACCCACATTCAAAGAAAATACATTTTGCCAGTGGCAGATAAATATTAACTCTGGGCTGTCTTCAAAATCATAGGCCCCTCAAACATAACATACACATGCTCTTTGATACACCTTCTGACTGTATTACATTATATTCCTTGTACAATACAGTACAGTTGTTAGAGGGCATTTTAAATTTATTGTTTTGAACATTTTTCCAGTAAACAATGAAACAAAATGCATACACCAATGACAAAACTGCCCAATTCAGAACATTTCCATCATAAAAAGTCTACTCAACCTTCTATAGTCCACCAGTATCAGTAAAAATATGCACAATCTCTGAAGTAGTAAAATCCACATTAAAGAAATTTGTAACTAATAAAGAGGTTGCTGGCTTGCTGCTAGCAAACAACTTTATATGTCATTGTTTAATCTACAAATAAAGTGTCTGTTACCCTTGAAGAATAAATTGCCTTTGTTGCATGCAATAAAAAAATGATAAGCTAGTAATACCGCAATAGGGAATGGATAGCAAACTGATAACAGGTTCATAGTTACTAGGTATCTTTGCCAAAAGGACTCCAGCATCCACTCCCTTTACAACACAGTACAGTATCAGCAATGCATCTACCTACTGTGGGAGTAGAACCCACAGCCTTCAGCATCAAAAGCAAGTACACTACTTGTTGTGCTATTAACAATGCAAGCAGACTAAACATAAGCAGCACTAAACTTTTGCTCCCCTGCAGCTCTCAGCTCCTTGTAAAATCTACTTGACACTCAGCTGTATCTCTGAACTTTGCAGCACAAGAAATCTGGAAAAAGCCAAAATTTATTTGGGGGGGGGGGGGACAAAAGGCTAAAAACCAGGGACACATTTTAAACATTGCTTGTATAATGTTGGAAAGTTGCTAGAATAAAATGCTGCGTTACCACCATACATTTCACTGCCACGTCTTGAACCCAGGGGACCCTGTGCAAAACAGTCAGAGCAACATATTTTATTTTACATTTTACACACGCAAGAAGAATATTAGACATGTATATAAATATTTTTTCTACCATTCTGGATCTCCTGTTAAATTAAATTATTTTGTATACTTATTGACAGAATGACAAACAAACTGATTTGTGAACTAACTGAAAGCATCCACTCACCCAATGGTCAGCAGACAAAAGTACTAATTCGTCATTTCAATGTTGTCTGTCATAGTGTCAATTGCTGAATGAAAAACCTGCTTTAATTAAATGAGTTCTAGCTCTTTTACCCCTGGGAGTAAAGTTGGACAAACTGTCTTGATTCTATTTCCTTTAATATTAAACCTTGCATATGAGCATTTATGGTACAGGAATTCTATTTTACTTGAGGGATTGGTGATATCTTAGAAACAATAAGCTTTCTTCTTGTTGAATTAAAAAAGCATGGCAGAGTTATAATGATTAGTAGACATCAGTAGTTGTGGCAGCAGCAACTGTGACTTTTCCTGAGTGTAAAACTATAGTAATTTTGAATGATTTTGCTCTTTTTCCCCAAAATGCAACAGCTTTGGAGATCATTCTAATAATTAAGGGACTGAAAGAAGGAAAAAACTGCTACACAGGCCTTGGGATGGCAATGCCCTTGCCACACAAGAACATGGTATTCAAAATCCACATCATATTCAAATACTTATCATTCCTAACCATGACTTCTGACTGCTGCTTTCCCCGTTCATAATTATTCTTAGAAGAGTACATTAAATGCTAGACCTGGTCTGGGGCATTTTACACACACACACACACACACACACACACACACACACACACACACACACACACTGTCCCATCTTTCGTCCAACTACTCACTCTGAAAATGTCCCATCTTCTGTCCATTTCAGTTTCCGCGCGCTCCTAAGTATCCGTCCATTGCGCTTGCGAACCCGAAACCGTCCGTGTCCCGCCTCCATCTTCAGTGAAGTCCGTCTCAGTTCCCACTTGCAAACCCGAAACCGTCTGTGTCAGTTGCGCTCACAAAATTGAAAATATGTGCACTGCGCGATGAGCGATGATGTCAGCACACCCGCGACTGGACTTCTTTCTTCTTAAAGAAGAACGCGCCCCAAAAAAAAAAAACAAAAAAAAAACAACTTTTTTTTAAACTAGTCAGCCGATTCCAGGGGGGTGCAAGTGCACCCCCTTGCACCTGCCTGCGGGCGCCCTTGACCAGGGGCAGAGACCAACAATGAATCCATCTACAATGAAAAAGGAGAGCTTAGGAAAGTTATCGGTCAACTTTCCCAGCTTGTAGAACTTTTGACTCCAGCATGTGTTTCTATAGTGGCTCTTGCTACAGAGCGTTCCCTTATTCCCACCAGCCAGCGTTCACATTCTAGAGATCCACCTATTAGTCGTTCATTACGACGTGATTTACTTCCTGGTTTTACAGAGCGTGTCAATGGAGATGAAGCAGCCCAGTCTGTATTACCAACCAACATGGATAATTTTGATGAGTTTCCTCTTCTTTTACGTTCTGCAACCGATAACAATGGTGTTCCACCAAACGGACATTCTTTATCCCCCAAAGAACAACGAGGGCAGCGCAATCAGCGTGTGCCTCGTATACAAGGTGACTTTTCCAATTCTGTCAAACATTTTGATTTTAAAAGTTTTTTGGACAAAAAGTTTACCATGCATTCTTGTGGTTCGGTTTCTGACAATAATCCATCAGAAACTAAAACCTACAAGGAAAATCTAGATGTTTTGTACTTTTATTTAGACAAGTATGAAAGACTTGGATGTGATTCTGCGTTTTTACAAGAGAGTATTGACAAAGGCATTGTACCTAAGGGCTTGCACATTTGCAAGTATCCCAATAGGGTAGAGGAAGGCTCAGCCTTCCATAAAGAATTCATTGAAATTTTTGATAAATGTGGCCTGGATATAGCCAGGGCCATTATTGCAGAGAATGACAGGGTGAGAACACATTTGGTTACTATGATAAATACTATCAATACCAACATTATTAATGACCTTATGTTTACAGTTGAAACAGAGAGAAATTTATATAACAATATTTTCACTCAGATTGAAAAGGAATGTATTAAAAATATGAAAAGGAAGGCATTTAAACTGGAGAGGGACATCAAAGCTTACAGATTGGGAACGGCTTACCCTAAACCTAGACCATACAACACTTATCGGGGGGGATTTGAGGGATACAACAAAGCCAATGCTAACATTGATTTAGATGCTGATACTGTGTTTGAAAATGATAACAGTGAGGTCAACCATGGGGAAATCCCTTTAGACTATGTACCCCCCCTTCGCAGGTCAGACAGGTTACGCAATCGGACTCCTGTACATTACAATTATCGCCCCAACCAATACAAGGGGAATTACAGGAGGTAAACCTATATGATAACCAAATTCAACGGAATGGGAATATCTTTGAGTTTAATCAATATAAGATTTTTAACTACAGTTCTTTGGATATTTCCTTGGATTATTTTGTACTTTTTGTAAAAGGTTTTAAATTTATTCCTTTAAGGAAGGTTAGTATTCCAAAGGCAATAGTGGACTTAAAATTATTTTTAAGAAAACAAAACTTGGGGCTCATTTTTGAAGGAACTGCTACAGACAATAATACACATTCTACTTTAAAGAAAAGGAGTATTTTTAACCCACCACTTCACCCTCAGTTGAAAAATCTGGAAAAAGTGATAGAAAAGGAAATCAGGAACACAGTAAGTACAAACAGTGTGTTTTCGAATTTATCCAAGAAAGAACTTAACTTACTGGAATCTTTGAAGGGTAATAAAGCTATCAGAATTATGTAACCCGATAAGGGTGGGGGTGCGGTGATAATGGACAATATTTTATATGAGTCCAAGATGAATAAAAGTCTACAAAACACTATAAACTATTCTAGAGCTACCATTAATAAAGTCAACATTTCTAAAACTAAAATAAATTTATTAATTAATGACCTATTATTAGAAGGTTCTATAGATTTTGATACTTACAATTTTTTAACAAACAAAAATCCAAGGGTACCCTCCGTGTTTGGTATTCCCAAAGTTCACAAAGACCAAAATGATCCCCCGTTGCGACTTATTGTTTCATCTGAGGGTTCCATTACAACACCTTTAGCCAAATATAATGATTTCAATTTAAAGGAATTATCCAATCAAGGTGTCACAGTGTTAAAAGATTCCTGGGATTTTCTTAGGCAAGTGAAGACTCACTTTTTTTCCAAAAATATTATTTTTATAACCCTGGACATTGTAGATTTATTTGGAAAAATTCCACATGATATAGGTCTTTTGTGGCTTGAGGAAAGTATGGCACACCATGGTTGTTTTTCAGTTGACCTATTTAGATCCTGTCTTTTATTGATGGAAGTGATTCTTAAAAATAATTATATGTATTTCCAAGGGGAATTTTTTAAGCAGGAGAGGGGAGTGGCCATGGGTGCTAAATGTTCACCCACATATGCTAATATTATACTTTCATGGTGGGAGACTTTATTTATAAATGATTGTGAATTTGTCAACTGTTGGGTCTTTTATAAACGTTTCCTTGATGACATAGTCATTTTTTGGACTGATACTGTGGAAAGGTTTTTTGAATTTTTAGACTATATCAAAAGCACAAAAACTTTTTTGGATTTCACTTATAATATAAATTTTGATGAGTGTTTTTATTTGGATGTTTTATTGAGTAAGGGTGATGATCACTTCATTTCACAGATATACAGGAAGCCTACATTTTCAAATTCCTATCTTCATTTTTCCAGTGGACATCCTTTTGGTCAAAAAATAAATATTCTTAAAGGACAATTGATTAGGACCAGTAGGATGACCTCTGATGATTCAGATTTTTATAAGGACAGTGAATATGTAATGAACATGTTTAAGGAAAGGGGATACCCAACCTACCTTATAGATGAAGTATACAAGGTAGTACTAGAGGGTAGGAAAGGGAGATTTGCCCCCATTTTAGGTCAAGATGATTCTAATATTCCAGTCAATCACGGAGATACTATTGGGAGTTTTAACGAAAATAATAATTTTTCAAAAGCATATGTTATGGATTACACAGGTGATGCAGTAGTACTTAAAATGATGATTAACAAAGAATGGGATAGGTTTAGGAATATTACAGACCTTGAATATATAAAAAATCAGCCCCTCAAATTTATATACAGAAGGGACATGAATCTCAAAAATATATTTGAGTTTGGGGGACGTACAAAAACTAATGGTGAATCACACAGAATAGGTACATACAAGTGTGGTTCCTGTTCACAATGTCAATATATCCAAACAGGTTCCAATATTTCTATTCCTAGTAGAAATAGATCTATTTCATGTTCCAAATATGCAAATTGTAATACCCAAGGAGTTGTATATACTGCCACATGCCACTCCTGTTATTCTTTTTATATAGGGGAAACGGAAAGGAAGTTAAGATCTAGAATATATGAGCATTATTATGAAATTAAAAAAAGTAATGCAAACAATGCTCTGTTTCGTCATTCTCAGGTTTGCAAGGATTCTGTTTTCCATTTTTTTGTTTTGGAGGTTGTACCAAAAGAAATAAGTGGTGGCATGTGGGAAACAAAACTTGAATACAGGGAACTATTTTGGCAGATAATACTGGATGCTACAAAAGAACCAGGTTTGAATGACATGCTTTCTATTGTTCCAGTTTTAAAGTTACGGGCTGCCAAGTTATAATCTTTTTGGCCACTAGATGGTGGTAGTACACCATCTTTAAAGTAAGCAAGTACAAGCATTAACACATTCAAAATATAAATATATAAAAAGTTTTTAATTATATTGTTCTCCCAATTCACAGCATTTATGTGTGTTTTTTATTATATTATTAAATTATCAAATTTATGTATTTTTCTAATATTTATTTATACATTCTTTATATATTTGTATTGTGGTCAATGGACTAGAATGGTGATTTATTTCAAATTGAATAATTGATTTAACCATCCAATTAATTCAGTAGTATATATAAGGTGTGTGTTTTTTAATGAATTTGATTTGATTTTTGAATTCTGACGAAGGTACTCGAAAACGTACTTTTTGTAATACAAGTGTTATTAAATCTCAGTTTTTAACCTTTCCAGTGGTTATACTTGGTGTTGTTTTACAACTGACTTATTTGGATTATCTACCTTTCATTGTTTTTGGTCCCAAACCCTCATTTGGACTCCAGAGTGAACTTTTCTGGGTTTTGGTAACGTGTGTTCACTCTTAGTACATCTCTCTGTGTTGTTTATTAAATACTAGGAACACTCCATTGGAGGAACTCAATCTCACCAGCTCAACCATTAATGGTTAGAAGGTTCTACATCAGAATATCCAGGTCAACTATTTTGCTAATGCCTGAAAATCAACACAGAGTAAAGGAAACGACTGAAAGAAGATATTCAGAAACATGCATACTATTATGAAAGAGACTGTAGAAAACCACAAGATTTAAAAGCTGGAGATAAAGTAGGACTACAAAAATATGTAAAGCACTAACACCAGGATCTTTATTGTTTGTGGTAAAATAGAAAGTAACTGTTCAAAACAAATGTACTGAAGTGAAGTTTTCAGGATGAAAAGCAACCAAAAAAGTCACAACAGTTCATTCCCAGGAAAACAGAGAGTATGAGAAGTGGTATAGACAAGAGTTGGACAAAATAGGCTGCTTTAGTTGTGTCTCTAAATAAACATGTAGGGCCACAGGAGATGTGTACCAAGGAGAAGCAGATGTCCAGTAAATAATCTTACTATGCACTCTGTGTACCAAGGTGGAGCAGATGTCCAGTAAGTAATCCTACTATGCATTCTATGTACCAATTCACCTCTGCTACTTCATCCACTCTTATCCATTCTCTCCCCTCTTACCTCTATTCTCATACCTGTAACTCGATTCAATACCTTTCTCTACAAACACTCTCCTTTCCCTCTTCTATAAACCCTCCACTCTTCCCCAGTCCTCCCTTTCTAGCCTCACCCCTTCCTTACACCTATCCTGATCTTGAATAACTCCTGTCCTCCTCGCTTACCCTCCCCCTTCTGTATATCAGCCTTCATCTAGACTAACTTACTTCACTACAAATACCCACCCTATTTCCATTCCTTCTTACAATGCCTTCTATCCTTACACTCAGCACCTCCTCTTCTATATTTCTACCTTGCCAACTAATATCTCCCTTTTGTACTCTACCTACCTTTATGCACCACTGTTCTCCCTTATGGAAAGCCTACATACCACTCTTTTGCACAATCTTTTCCACTTATCACTGTTATCTTTCACTCTAACCTTTCCTTTCTCTCACTACAAATTCTTTATCTGAATATCCCATTATTTCATCTTATCCTTACCAACTATACAGTCTCTGTCTACTATTACACTTTCTAACTCCATCAAGGTTAACTATGTATCTTATTATACATACACTATCTGTGTTTCCTATAGTACTTTCTCATAAAACATAATTCTCTAATAACGGTTGTAAAGCTTGTATGATAAGTACATGCTAGAGTTATTTACAAAGTTATTCCAATATAAATGTTGGTTTACAGCTTTTTAACTTCAGCTATATACCTGCTTTCTGTTAATAATAATGTGAGAACATCTAATATTCTTTGTAAAATACCAACTTATTAGTTATGGTTGTAATATTTCTCTTGTACTAATATATGTATACACCTTATCTGTTCATTATCTGCACAATGGCTATGGTATTCCTTTTCTTGTTAATTTTATGTTAATGTTATTTTTATATTTTACATTATTATACTTTATAGTCTATAGGGTGGCCACAGTGGTGCAGCAGTTAGCGTTGCCGCCTCACAGCAAGAGGTTCTCTGGTTCGATCCTCGGCTGGGGTGCATTCGGTGCGGAGTCTGCATGTCCTCCCTGTGGTCACGTGGGTTTCCTCCAGGTGCTCCGGTTTCCTCCCACATCCCAAAGACATGCTGTAGGTGGATTGGACACTCTAAATTGGCCCTAGGCACAAGTGTGTGTGTGTGTGCCTTCTGTGGAAGGTTGGGCGCCAGGCTCGCAACTCAACACTGTAAAACTCTACTGCCAATCATGAGCAGACAGGTGATATGCTGTAGTGACCCCTAACTGGGAAAAGCCAAAAAGTAGAAGATACTTTATATTATATATTGGTATTGTTTTCTATAGTGGAGCTAAGGCCTCTGCTGAAAATGGGTTTCTGACCTAGTCGGACTTTCCCGGTCACCAAATGTCAAATAAATAAATAAAATTGGGCAGAAATATCATACAAAGAAATATCGACAAAATTAGCACCCTTCTCAAAATATTCAAAAAGAACTTAACTCATTCACACCTACTAGCTGTGGAATGTCACACCTCTAGAAGCCCATATACACCTATATTCCTGAGTATTTTTGTAAAACGTCATGTTAAAAACACAAGTAAAACAAAAACAAATATGTTGTGAACAGCAGCTACTAATAAAAAGGTGCAAAAGAAAATGCTATTCAGTAAAATGCATTCTTTACACTGACACACATATGCATATTACATCAACAGTGTAATATACTGTAATACAAAACCAGAGAATGTCATTGTTCTTTACACTTTCAGAAACAATTCTTGAAACTGCTGAAACTGTATAACACTGACAATACAGTATCAGCAGTACTTTTGTTCAGTCAAACTTGAGCTTTCCCTCAATGGAAAGAAAGTTCCTTTTGAGGGCATATTTACTAAGATATTTATAGAAATATGACAAATTGTGCCTATTCTCATCATTACCAGTATAAACATCCCTCAATATCTTCAAGCTGTAGAACTTACAATGCAACCCCTATAGTGCCTTTTTTAGGTGGTCTTCCAAAGACCAAATTACCACCATAACAGCTATAAATAAATGCACTTTGAGGGCAATGCAGCTCAACACTAGAAGTCTAAATCTGAAAATGCACTTGCTTGAAGCACTCCTCAAAATGGAGAACATCAACATTTGTGCTGTAACGGAGACCTGGTTTAAAGCGGTAGAAAGCTCCCCTGTGCTACCAGGCTATAACTCATTCCACACCTTTCAGCCCCAAAAGATGGACCGAAGCTCCAAAGGTGGTGGTGTCTCCATATTCATAAAGGATATGCACACTTCCAGACTATTAGTCCAGCATAATGCATCTGAGATACTTCAGGTGCAACTAACATTGGGTAAGACGGCAATCCAAGTCATAGCCTGCTATAGGTCCCCAACTGTGTCCCTAGACTCTCACGCCACATTCCTAGGCTCCCTGGAATCTATCAAGGTCCAGCCCAACACTCTCTTACTAGGAGACTTCAACTACCCCTCCATCAACTGGGAAAACTACTCAAGCACCAATACACTGGCCCAACGCTTCCTGGAATTCATCAATTCCAATCAATGAACCAGCTCATTCTGACCCCCACTAGAGGAAGCAATATCCTTGACATGGTTATTACTAATATGCGCAACTATTGCTCTACACCAATAGTCAATCCCTCCCTGGTCAGATCCGCCCATAAACTAATCACCATGGAAATCCACACCTCACCCACACCCCCCACAAAGGTAACCACCTTGAAAAACTTCTCCAAAGCTGACTTTGGACTCCTAAAAACAGAGGTGGCTAATTTCATAGCATCCATGCCAATGGAAAATAGCTGCATGACTGCCGAATCATACACCAATGCACTGTACAAACATGTACACAAATGCATGGAACTAGCCATACCCAACAGAATCAAGATGCACTCCTCCAAAAAAAAAAGAAAACCAATCTGGTGGTCCCCTGCCATTAATAAACTCTACAACAGAAGTAAAAAACTGTTGCAGAAAAGGGTGAAGTCCCAAGACTGGAAAAACTCTCTTATTAGCCTCAATAGAAAGTTGAGATCATTCATCAAATCCTCTAAAGGCAGCTATGAAGGCAAAATTGTGGCAGACACTAAAAACCATCACAAAGCCTTCTATAGCTATATCAAGAACCTCCATGGCAATACCCAGATTTGCTCTGAGATAATGCACAATGGTACCTCTTATACCCAGCCAACAGATATTGCCAACATACTGTCCAACAGATTCAGTGCCAACTTTACCCCTCTCTCCCCCCATAAAGGACCAATCACAATACCAGAAAAATGCCAGTCACCCAGCATTACTGCAGCACAGGTTAAAGCTGCATTGTCCAAGGCCAAGAATACAGTTTCCATGGGACCTGGTAATATCCTTGGCTGTGCTATACAACTACAAAGTGAACTGGTAACACATCTGTGTGCCCTGTTCAGTCACAGCCTCACCTCAGGCTTTGTCCCTACCAAATGTCACACTGCTACAGTCATCCCTCTCCATAAAGGGGGAGCAATTACAGACCCTGGGAATAATCACCCCATTAGCATGATGAGTCTGATATGTAAAGCTATGGAGTGCATTATCATGGACTTGATTAACAAAGATATAGGAAATCTCCAAACTCTAGACCCCACGCAATTTGGCTTTGTGAAAGGGAGATCATATCTAATCAAACTGGTTGACTTCTTTCAGTCAGTCACCAGGTCTGTAGATGATGGTACAGCAGTGCATACAGCCTACCTCGATCTTGCCAAGGCCTTTGATACCATTCCTCACTCTGGAATTATTGATAAACATCAAACTAGGCATCAACCCCTATATCACTAGGTGAGTTGCAAATTGGCTCACAGATAGAACACACAGTGTGAAAGTAGCGGACTCCAAGTCAGATTGCCGACCAGTCACGAGTGGAGTCCCACAGGGATTGGTCCAGGGTCCTCTCCTGTTCGGTATCTACTTCTCAGAAGTCCAGGCCAACCCAAAGGGACTCTGGCTGACCAAGTTAGCAGATGATTGCAAGCTGGGAACCATTATTAACTCACCACGTGACACATACATCCTACAGAAAGGCCTCACTGAGACCAATGACTGGTGTCAAAACCATAGCCTTAAGCTTAATTCAAAAAAAATGCATCATCATCCCTTTTGGTTCATAGGTTCATAGGTTCATAGGTTCATAGGTTAGTACTAGGCTAACTGCCCTTGAGAGCCATTGTAAGCCTAGCCAATTATCCCTTGTGAGAATCGAACCCTGCACCTTGTGTTTGTAAGGCAAATACCTTAACCATTAGGCCACCCTCCCACCCATTTAAACCTCAGTTCCCACTAATTACCACATCGATGGGAGCCCACTGAACACTGAAGGCATTATAAGAGATCTGGGGACACAGGTTGACAGCAACCTCTCCTTCGACCACCACATTGCCACTGTGGTCAGAAAGTTCTTCTATGTGGCACACTTCATTACCAAGGGATTTGCATCCAGGAAGAAAGAGGTCATCATCTCTCTCTACTCTTCCCTCATTAGACCAGTCATCGAGTATAATGCTCCATTTGGCATGTACCTCACTAGACAACTGCAACAGCTGGAGAGGCCACAGAAGTACCTCACGAAGAGGATCATAGGCATTAAACACATGTCCTATATGGACAGACTCAAAAGACTCCAGCTATTCTCTGTCTCATATTGCCTACTTAGAGGTGATCTCTGCTTGACTTACAAAGCCATGTCTGACCCAGCTCTGTTAGAAATGCTACATCTAAAGAAATCTCAATCCCTCCGCACCACATGCTCCAGAGACCTCAACCTCATTTCCACAATCAACAGAACATGGTAGAGGGGCAGGCTCCTCACCCAGAGACTGCCCATGCTCTGGAATAGACTTCCCATACATGATAAGCAGAGCACCTCACTGACCCTCTTCAAGAGAACTCTTGATGAGTGGATGGGTAATAGAAAGTTCACCCTGGGGATCACTCCAGTGGCTCTAGATGATAGAGGCACTGGGAACCAACGTCAGGCGGCATGATGCCAGGGCACTTCTATGGGCTAGGGTTGTAAAGACTCCAGGGCCATTCACCTAGTACACACCTATGAACCTATGAAGTGTCAGTGACAGTTTCTTTAACACCATCTAACATTTATCTTGATGTCAGACAATAATTTATAAGTCATTTTCAGTTTGGAAAAATTTGCATAAATATGGAAATAGTCCATATCTTCATACCTACTAGCAAACAGCTAGCGATATATACAGTGCAGTGATTTAAACATTGTCAGTGTCAATGCATGTTTCAGTCTCCCAGCATGTCATTTTTCAGTATGCCTCTACATAATATGAACGCCACTCATATACAAAAAATGTGACTGTATGACTGTAAGCATGAAAATAAGAGTAAGTGACATTTGTTTAATATCTATCCTCTAGTGCATCCTAGATTAAATATGTTGCAGTAAATGCATTGCTTATGCCTTGTCCCAGTCTTGGCATCATTTTGTTTCTTATACCTTATTATTCATATGCTATATATAATCAGTGGGGAAGTTACTGTAATGATGCCATAAGAAGATATGGACAATAAATGGAGGTATACAAAGAAGTGTTATTGGTGTGAATGAGTCAATACCTCACTCAAATTTGACCAAATAATTTCTTCTGCAATTACGTAACATTTATATCATCTGTGTAACATACACAGCTAAAATACTTGACTATGACAACATGGTCTAACTATATAAAAGTCTTTAAAAAGAAGTCATAAAAAAGTTTATTAGTTGCAAGGTAAATGGTGCCCTATTGATATGCCACATTTCTACACTTTTTTCAAACATAAATTTATTGCGAATAAGATAGGCATGCAGTAATGAAAGAACATGGGATGCAAATGGTATATCACAAGTTGCCTTGCAATCAGTCTTATATCTATATTATGGCATGTGCTGGAATATACTTTTCCACTCAGTTTCTCTACAAACCTGCACAAAATCAAACATATCCTTAACAGAAGATTCAGTCTTATGAATAAACTGCTTTATCATATCTAAGAAAAGCTTTAAATTCTGTTGAAAGATGTTTACCCCAAAGATGGCGGGCTATCTGGGTGTGTGGGGGTACTATACAATATAAAAGATAAACAAAAAGGATTTGTAATGAAAGGGATCTTGAAATTCTGAAAGCTCCAGATAAATGAACAATAATTCAGCACTCCTCATTAGCAAAAGAAACAATTCAGAATTAAACTTTGTAAACACCCATGGCTTAAAAGATGATAGTGTGTTTCATTAATTAAAATGGTATAACATTCTGAGGTACTTATTTGTATTAAGCATCATGATGTTACCATTGTAATTTTTACCATTACTTCAGACTAAATGGCATTCTCTTAATTACTATTCATCTTTTATTAAATGACATTCACAAGTCAGGCATAATATGTTCAAAAAATATTCTCGTCCACGCACCATTTCAGTCATACTTATTCTGTTTCCCAAGCCCAAAAACAAATCCCTAGTAACTACTGAACTATCAAAATCATCTAACTCAACAGCATTCTTAAAAGTATCAGCACCATTATCTTCACATAAATTTGAATGTATAGTCAAATTAAAATAGCTATTCTCACTATTTATAATGCTAGCAACACATGCAATATTGTCAGGCTTGATATCCATGCAGTATTCTTTAAAACATCATTTTCAATATATATTAAATATGTTCACTTTAATATCATGTAATGTGAGAAAAGCATAAAGCACAAAGGAGAAAACCCTGGATGAAACACTGATAGCTTCAGTACTGGTAATTAGATGCATTTACTGCCTTCATGTGTCTCTGGCAAAGTCCTTCAGTATTAGCGTCTACATCAGCCATGCCTTCCATGAAATCCCTCACAAGCATTGGTCCTCTCTTGGAGTACTACAGGGACTTCATCTGTTCTAGACTGATCTCCATGTTTAGACTGAAGATTTCATTCTTCATACAAAATTCTCCTACCTGAAGATACCACCGTGCTAGAAGTAACACCACACTCACCTCTGTTGCTATCACATTGGCTACATGATGGAAGCCATTGCCTTAAAATTCTAAAGAGCATAACCTTCCTGGCACCTTAATGTTTCAGTATTTCTACATGAAAGTTATTACACTCTGCTTGAAAAGAAATCAATCTTTTCACTAAAAAGTCTCCAAGAGTATCACATTTTATTTCAGCCTCCAGATCTGTAATTTCATTTACCAAGTATGAATGCATTCCTCCCATATAAATAATCTTCATGTTCCTTTCTTTCTTTCTGTCCATGAAGTCCTCTTTGGTAGCAGGATGATCAAAGTCTCCAATTTCCAATGCAAAGACCACCAGGATTAAGCTCTTATTCAATATACTATTCTAAAAGCAGTTCACTATAATAAACATTCAGTTCCTGCTTATGCACCCTTTATAATGGCATAGCAGTTTTAAATGTCAGCTCATAGCAAGATGTTCACTGGAACATTTATCATCTGTATGTCCTCCCTGTGTTCATGTCAGTTTTCTACAGGTGCTTCAGTTTCTTCCCACATTGCAAAGACATACAGTAGGTGGATTGCACACTTTAAATTGGCCATAGGTGTGTGTGTGTGTGTGTGTGTGTGTGTGTGTGTGTGTGTGTGTGTGTGTGTGTGTGTGTGTGTGTGTGTGTGTGGTATGGAAGAATAGCCAAGGCATAGCTATTCACTTGGCGGTGCATACACTAGCTCTAGATGATTGTCACTGTTGAAGTGACACTCAGAATCCATGTGCAAAAAAGGGGAAAAGAGGTTTTGGATAGATGGATTTCCCTGCAGTAGTAAAAGTCTCACCAGCAGTCTTCACATCTGCCAACGGAGTGTTCTAATACATTTTCTGCTGTCTGTATTTCAACATGCCATCAGAACCACTGGATATGGACTGTTCATTTGCTAGTAGCTGTGGAATGCTTTGTAAGCTTCCACACCTACTTGACTCTATGGTATATCCAAAACTTAAAACATACAACAAACTCAAAAATAACAATAAACTCATATCCAGTTGTGATGTCCCTCCTCTGGGCCAGTGATCAAGGAGTCTCAATCCTTACCACAGACATTGGTAAGGAATGTTCACTTGGAATAAAAATTGATACACACAGTATTTTCAGATGCAGCTCTGTGCACCAAGTACAATTTCCCTTAAGAACACACAGGGAGCACACTCAGTCCTGGGGCTGGGTTTCCCTGTCTCTCTCTGTCCAGGCCCCCAAATAAAACTCCCAACTGACACAGCTGTAGATTTGAGTCCTCAGCTACGTTTTCCAAGCCAAGTCCTCCACCATCCTCTCTATACCAGCACCAGTGCTCTGTGTCCCTGCTCCAAGTAGCTAACAGATGCACTCTCTGAGGTTTGATTTTCATACACACACACACACACACACACACACACACACACACACACACCTGGGAAAGGCTGGCATAGATTTAACAGCTATGCCCCCCTCTGCCCAGACTATAAGTTAGGTACTGCCACCAGGACACTCCAAAGCCAGCTACTCTAAGGCTCTTACAAGGGTATGTAATTATACTGAGTAAATTTAATACTAATACAAATGGTAGTGTTTGACCAATGCAGCAAGGCTTTCAGGAGCAATCACCATTTCACCAAGTAAATATAAGTACTCTCAAAGGTTAATATAGTCTCTAAAAGACCATGAAAAGTTTAAATATGTTTAAAAATAAATAATAAAATAAAATGAAAATACTAAATATCTATTTAAATAAATACCAGAGTTTCAGTCACAGGAAATATTAAAAATAACACAGATGGATAGATCCACACAGATACAGAAAAACAGTACTTAACTAGTATCACTATATTCTCCTGCATGATCTAAAGAATTACTATTCCCTGGTTACTTACTAAAGCAAGGCAAGAACAAGTGGGTGAGTGGTCTTTCTTTGTCGGGTTTCAAAAAAGGACTGCCCTGAGATTTCTGTGCTGGATTACAGAATGACATCACATACATCTGGTCTCCCAACTCTGGTTTCCACGCTACCACCTTTACTAGAAACTGAACCAGAATCTAGCACATATGTCTTACCATACACACATAAACAGCTTTGCTAAGATACATTATAGCATCTAGAAGCTAGAAAACCATTGTAAAACCTCCACCCTTCCAGGATAGCAATTAGTTCACCCCTAAGAACAATACAGTAGGATTCCTATTGCTGTTTTTCACAGATATTTTGACTCTAGTTGCAATCAGAACTGTAAGATACAATCTTTATGGCCTAAACTGGATAATTTAATTTGATATTATTTTTCAAAGTTAGCTGGACTGAGATTAACCTTGTCTCTTCCAGTATCCTCTGTTACAATATATTCATTTCAACAGTTACAATATAGTCTGACATACAGGTGTATTTCTTTTCTGTCTAGCAGGACCAACTGTTGGTACATCATTAGCACAAGTAGCTTTACAAATACATTTTCAACAGAAGTGCCTGTACAAATCAGTTGGATATACAAATGACATATACTTCTTTACAAAACTCCAGCTAGCTATGCTAGCCTATGTTACACATCCACTTCATTACTTCTCCTGGCACAGCTGGCAATACTTTACATCTTCACATCAACCATAAAACTTCAGGAGAAAAAGAAAGTTATTGTCAACCAAACATCTTGATGAAATATCTTCAAAGGGAATAGTTTTGTCATTGCAGAAACAGGAATCTAAGCATTGATTTAATGAGTTAGTCAATCAATTAAATGTCATAATTAATTGAATGCATTTGGTTTAAAGAAACATTATGCTATGCGCTACCTAGATAAAGTAATAAACCACAGGTAACAGAACTAAATAGAAGAAAGCTAAAATGAAAAAAGCACTCAATTCAAGAATACTTAGCAACATAGCAATGACAATAACTATCTTAAATTGCACATGAATTGCTGTATTTCTTCTTATTCTTTATTTTTATTGTAACTATCACCTGATTATTGTGTGACTTTCTGTCACTGTTACTATTATTTGACATGGGTCATAAATAAAGAATCTCCACTGACCTGCTCATTTATCTGGTTAACAAACAATAAATAAAAATATAAGAAGTCATATCTTTCACTAGCTCCATTTCTTTCAGTGTTACTACACATCTTATTATTTTTTCTTCTGTTTTGGATAACTATCTGTATTTTTGTGAGAGAACTGTGCTGACAGGAATCTGTCTGGTAAAGGGAGGCCTGTCTGTGGCTTAGAATAAGCATCCTCATTGCTCCTTTTCAAAATTTTTAAAGTTTTTTTCAAGTTTTTAGCTTCTGCTATTTAGATTCTGCATTTGAACAGGATTCTGCTTGTTTGTACCGAGCTGAACTGAGATGGGCTGCCAGCCACAACTCTGACTAGGGCTTCTGAGCTTCCAAAAAAACCATAAGTTGCCTGTTTTTTTTTTTTTTTTGATTATTTATACTATTTTGCCACTTACTTTTAAACTGGATTTATTTACTGTGTACTAAACTACGCTGTTGTACTGCCAATTGTCTGCTTTACTGTGCCTGGAAAATCAAATTGTATTGCTATTTTCACTGTTAGAAAGCTTTTCTGATATTTTCAATGTTTGTTAAGTATTTACTGGTATTGTTTTCACCATTTTAAGCTATCTGTATTGCTTGTTCTGGTTTTCCTGCCAAACAGTTTTTAAATAAATCATCTGTTAACTGTTTAAAATATTCTTTAGAGCCTCCTGGCTGTTTTTCAGCTGTTTTAAATGTTGTTCTGCCGTGGTAAACATTCTCTAGTGTTTCCCACTGAAACTAGGATAGCTCATAGTTGTAGCATAGTCCAGATACAGGCTTGCTGCTTCTGGAACTATTTGTAGTGGTTTGTTTGTTCTGAGCATGTTTTCCAGGCCATCTTGGATTGGAAGGGGCCCATCTGCACTTTTGTGAGAGGATTTCTGATTGGGACTTGCCTGATAAGCAGGACCAGTCTAGGGCTTGGAATAAGCATCCTCATTGGTCCTTTTCAATCTGTTTAGGTTTTTTTTCTCATATTTTTAGCTTATGGTATTTAGGCCTGCAATTTGAGCAGGTTTCTGCTTGTTTGAGCATCTCACAGCACAGCGCACTGCCCCACAATTGTGCACCAAAGCCAGACAATTGAATTCAACAAATTTTTCCTAAAACCCAGGTAGACATATCCATCCACTGAACTCCTCCATGATTGATTTTGAAAAGCCACTCCTAGTGACGACAGTCTTCAACCTAGCATTATGCACAGTTGGACTACCCTTGTTTCTCCTGCCTTGCTGACTTGAGTCTCTTGAAGCAGTGCAGACAACTGCCACATTTACACAGGCAACCCTCAACATAACACAGTCTAGTACAGAGTACAAGAGGTGTATTTACACCAAGAATCTATAATCCATTCTTTCTCTCACTCAAAACAGTAACACAGACAAGGTTGTCAAATCACCCACCACTACATACACACAAAGTACCACTACGCATACACATACCACTCCTCATACACATAGTACACATCAAACACGTAAATCCACATACACGGAGGTTCTCTCAAAAATCTTACCAAAACACCAGAGACCTCCAAAACACAAGACTGCTACAGCTAACACAGTCCTCACAGTTTCCATAACACATAGCAATACCAGTGTCTTAGCAACCAAGCCCGCAAGGTATAACAATCAAAAACAAGTTTTCTTGTCAATGGAGTCTCAGTAGTAAGACACATGGATGGCCCACTCACCAGGTTCAACAAAGACAAAGTCACTGTCAGCTGCCTGTCCGGTGCCAGATTCATCAAATCATCCATGTCCTCAGGTCTCTCAGCAACAAGTATGGTTATGACTCTGTCATACTTCATGTTGGTGTGAATGAGCTGAGACATACCTATCTGTACTATATGAAGAGAGACATGGTTGAGTATGTGTCCCAGGCAGGTATGTCCCTACTAGCCTTCAGTAGCATACTGCCATCACCCTGAATGATGCCACAGTGTAAACAAAAATGATTGATTTCAATAATTGACTCAGTTTTTGGTGTCATTCAAAGGGGATCCAGTTCCTGTCAGCCTGACAAGTCATGGTCAACAAACCTCGCTGCTTTGTCAGAGACGGTTTGCACCTGGCACCTCTAGGCTTTCAGCTGCTGGAAAAGGCTCTTGCCTTCCCCATAGTGCCTTTTTTAGGCAAGGTCTTGAAAACAACATTACCAATGTCAAATTAATCAGTCAGAACAAAATAAGGATCATGCTGCTAAATGCTAGGAGCTTAAACCAAAAACTGCACTCCCTGGAAGTACTTCTATCATTAGAAGATATAGATGCTTGTGCAGTCACAGAAACCTGGTTCAAGTACTCTGTAAGTACTCCAGCTTTGCAACCCTACAATGCCTTCCACACCTTTAGACCACAAAATTAACATGTGAAAAGCAAAGGAGGCAGTGTTTCAATCTATACTAGAGATAAATTCACCTCTTGTCTAGTTAGACTGGACAACACCATGGAGTTACTCCATGTCTAGGTTACAGTGGGTAAGAGCCCCATTCAAGTCATAGCCAGTTATAGAGCCCCATTCAGTGGTCATGCTGCCCACAAAGCCTACTTGTCTCAACTGGTGACAATCCAAATTTTACCAAACACAATGCTTATGGGGGATTTCAATTACCCCACCATCAACTGGAAAATGTATGCTAGCCCTAACTCACTAGTGCAAAAGTTCCTTGACTTTGTTCATTTAAATGCCCTGGAACAAATTATCCATACCCCGACAAGAGGAGCAAATATTCTAGATCTGGTCCACACCAACATGTCAAACAGGTGCACTGCTTCAACTGTTGGACCCTCATTATTTAAAATTGACCACAAATCAGTCACCTTTGAGCTAGCACTAACACCAGAAATCACAAAGGGTGAAATCAGACTATAAAACTTCACCAGGGCAAACTATATCCTCCTAGGTGAAGGTATAAATGCATTCCAAGCCCCACCCCAAGGTGGAAGTAGTAACTACACCAAAGCTTACACTAAAGCCCTGTACAATCACTTGCGTAAATGTATAAACTTGGCTATACCAGAAAGAATCAAAGCCAGATCCCCAAGTAAAAACAAGCTGCCATGGTGGATATTCAGCATCAACAAACTTCACAATAAACACAAAAAGTTGCTGTCCAAAAAAAATAAGGCAAGGCCCCAGCAATGGAAAAGTGCCCTCCTCAGCCTTAACAGGCAAATAAAACAACTTGTCAAATCCTCCGAGGGCTGCTTTGAGAGAAACTTAACCAAGTACAGCCAAGGATAACTATAAGGCCTTTTACAGCTACGTATGTAAACTAAAGGGTAGGACCCAAGCATGTGTAGAACTAGTGGGCAATGGTATCACAGCAAACCTGTTAGCATTTCACTCCCTTATCCCTCCTAACTTACAAAAAAACCTTCGCCCAAACTCTCCCCCCTGTATATCTGAAGAGCAGGTATAAAAGCCCTGTCCAAGGCAAAAAAAAAAAACACAGCCTCTATGGGACCAGATGACATCCCAAGCTGTCTTCTAAACAGGGTAAAACATGTACTAGCATAACCACTAAGTACCTTTCTCAATCATAAACTAACCACACACTTTGTTCCTGTGGAATAGAGAATGGCTACAGTTAATCCTCTCTACAAAGGTGGCTTACCAACATACCCAGGAAATTACAGACCCATAAGCCTGACCAGCCTCATCTGTAAGGCCATGGAATGTACCATTATGGACCTCATAAATAAAGACATAGGTGACCTCCAAACCCTGGATCCTACCCAATTCGGCTTCATGAAGGGAAGATCTTGCCTCTTAAATCTGGTGGATTTCTTTGAAAGTGTGACCAGAGCCATTAATGAGGACAAATCTGTTCACACAGCATACTTCAATTTGGCAAACCCTTTCAACACAATATCACATTCAGGCATTATCGACAAACTTAGCAAACTGTATGTAAACCCGTTTGTTGTAAGATGGGTTGCCAACTGGTTCACAAACCAGACACACACTATCATAGTGTGCGACTCCACATCAACCAACAGACCTGTTACCAGCAGGGTGCCACATAGGTCAGTGCTGGGCCTCCTACTGTTTGGTATATACTTCTGAGAAGTTCAGGTCAAAACTAATGGGTTGTGGCTGACAAAGTCTGCAGACGACTGCAAACTAGATGCAATCATTGAATTCCCAAATGATGTCAGTATATTCCAGGGGGATCTCACACAGACCAACAACTGCTGCATTGATCATGGTCTCAAACCGAATGCAAAGAAATGCAACATCATTCCCTTCAGCACAAACAATGTTCCTTCACACTATCAAATCAGCAACAATACCCTAAGTACCCATGAAGTAGTAAGGGACCTGGGATCACAAGTTGACTGTGACCTTAACTTCGACCACTATGTGTCTAATGTAGTAAGGAAAACTTTCTACATACCACACTTGATTAGTAAAGGCATCACCTCAAGAGCAAAAGAAGTTATAACCCCGCTATACTTCGCACTTATCCAGCCCATAATTGATTATAACACCCCATTCAGCATGTACTGTACTAAGCACCTGCAGCAATTAGAGAGACCTCAAAGTTTCTAACAAAGAAGATCCAGCATATGCCTAACACAGACTGATTAAAGTCCCTGTCATTATACCTCTTATCATATAAACTTCTTAGGGGAGACTTATGCCTGGCCTACAGAGCAATCCAAGACCCAAACCTAGTGAACTTCCTGCATATCCGTAAATCAAAGTGGACTAGGGATACCCATTCTAGGAACTAAATATGGCCTGTGACTTAAATAGGACATGCTGGAGGGACAGATTTATCTCCCTGTGACTGCCGCATCTTTGGAACAGGATATCAATTCATGTAAAACAGACCACCTCTATGACACTGTTCAAGAGGAACCTGGATGAGTGGATGGGGCACTGTAAATTCCTTCCAAGGATAGAGCCCACAACCCTCCTGGACATGGGCAGTCATCACTAAATGCAATCCTGGGTATTGACTAGCATTTCTATAGTATTACATTGGGATGGAAAGGCTAGGCTTAAAATGACCTCCGGTTTGATAGCTTAGTCATTTCCTATGGTCTTATGACCCTGTGATAAATCTGGTGTTAACTAATATCCATCTAGTTCTTCTTCTAACAGTTTTTCAAGTTTCTTAAGTAAATATTCTGCATTCCGTTAGTATTTCCTTGTATGGTCTGTATTTTATTTTTAGTTCATACCTCTGTAAATTACATCCTCTTTCTTCTTAGAGGTGTCTTGCAAAATTACTTTATGAATATGTTTTGCAAGGGTTCTAGTCTGTTTCCACATGAACTTTTTATCATACACATATTTCTATTATTTTCGCACATCCACACACAATTGCAAATAATTTTGCTTCTATATAAGCATATTCCTTTGTGCATATGTAGATAATATTGAGGAATAGCCAACTGATCAATCAATTCTTATATAAGGCTCCCAGCTCCTGTATCAATCTAGCTTATTCATAGCATAGTACTTCAATGTTCTGGCATTTATAACTAATGTCTGGACCATTCAAAACTCATTTTCTGTTCATAGCTCAATTTTCAGGCTACATATTGCTCTATCAGCTTTGTAGAAGCATAGTATAGTATCACTGACATATTAGGTACAATCTTTGCAAAATAGCGAATTGTTTTTAAAATTCACTGTAGTGCTTGCTTGTCTCCAGGCCTTGACAATAACTCAGACTTTTTTGGCTCAAGTTTCAAACACTTTAACATTAAAGTATGCCTTGTGTGTTTCAAATTTGAAACTCTGATTTTTCATTTGCTGTTATTTTGTTATAATTTATGCTGGCTTCAGCAATAATCTCCAATTGTGATTTTCTTGTGTCTGACCCTGTACTAATAGATTATCAGTTATTTTTGAAAATCTTCCAAGTCTTTAATTATTTAGGAAATAACTCTTTGTAAGAGCACTCATGCTGGCAAAGCACCACAGAGAAGGCTAAAGACTCTTTACTTCCTTAATGACATATTAAATTAACACAGATTGGATCTTTATTTTTCTAAGTTTATCTTTCAGATGTCCTTGTTTGACCCTGGTACTGGCATTTTTGCTTCTAATGTAAGCAATTGGTAATGTTATCTTTTAGCAACTCTTTTCATTTCTTATTGATTATTAGAATGTGTCTTCACAACAGTGACCCACTCATTTTGTTTATTATATTTTCATCTTAATGAATCTACAATCTCCATTTTCTTCCCTTCTTGTTTAACTTTACTTGTGAGGGCTACAAGGACACTTTTAGGGGCACAGTTTACTGGTGAAATATCAAATCTTGTTTGCACGTACTTTTTTATGCTGGCTTCCTAAACATGTAAACAAATCAGCTTAATTAAGTGGGATATTATTACAATGTCTCTCTGAGTCTGGAACTGAGTATGAACAAATGCAATCTTTTATTTTACACTGGGGATAAAAATACCAGAAAAATGTACTTCTTTGGGTGCTATTATCTAAAAAAGTGTTTGACATGGTGATGCTACCTGATAGCGAGAATAAATTAATAATGTACATAGTGCTCTCCCTTTCGTTATAATGAGCTGTCTAAAATATTTTATGATAATATATTGCACTTTGCATGTGGATCTAAATTAAATTTTATATTTGGCCTATACTCAAAATTTGTTTCCAAGAATCAGAGTTACACACTTGTCTTATTGTCTATGATGCATTTTCCAATCTCATAGTATCAAGTCTTTCCACTTCTATAGTACCAACCATAACTTTTTGTTGAGCCTGTTCATTTTCATATATCTCTTCGAGAACATGCACATTTTGACCACTACTGTTTATTTCCATTAATATATTTTAGAAAAATATTTTCTAGCAAGGATTCTGCAATATATGTTTGAGTTTACTAGAAACAGTGAATTGCAAAACTGCTGCATTAAAAGGGAAACTGTAGTGATAGTTTTTTTACAAGTTTTTTTAATGTCTTCTCAGGTAAGCTTAAAACGATGGATAATCAGTTTGTTAATTACATTCTGTGGCTTGCATTGAAACACGAGGAAATGGTCAATGGATCAACAAGCTCATTCATCAGGTTAACGGAAGTTAAACAAATGGGTAAATAAGTTGACAAGAAAATAAATAAGCAACAATTAAGGACTGAATAATTTGGGATAATACTTTGTTGTCCTGTTTATAGCTACTCCTACTGTAAGCCTTCATTTGAGTGCGCTGCTCTCTAGCATGCATCCTCACATGGTTCTGTTTTTCATTCCCATTACTGTTGTAATGCATGTTGCCTTTGTTTCTCATTTTTGCCTTATTAGTTGATTCAGATGTCCTGCTCACATTGTTTTTCCCATCAGTTACTACATTTTGTGGACTAGTAATTTCACTTGTTCTGCATCCTCTCATCTCTTGACAAATCTCTAAAAGCCTTCTCCTTGTTTACACCTTTTTTAATACTTTACCTCTTTTTTTATACTTCACGTTATTCTGTCTCTCATTAGAGAGTAAAATAGTTCACCAAATTCATACTCTTCTGGCTCATTTCTTCAGCTAATTAGCATATGAATCTTTAGTCTCTGTAACACCTTATTTTTATAAACTATAAATGTGCAGTGTTTGGCATGTTCTTTCTGGTAAGTTCGAATTTTTCTGTCCAGTGTTGCTAGTTTGCCTTTCTTCTCTTCAAGAAAAGTAAAATATTTTTATGTATGTTATGTATTTATTTATTTATCTATATATCTATTTTTATTAATTTTGTATATTTGTTTATTTTTTAACCTTTATGTTTTTTCTCCTGCAGCATGTTTAGCAAGCTTCTTCAAATGTAT
Organism: Protopterus annectens; assembly: GCF_019279795.1. NCBI lineage: Eukaryota > Metazoa > Chordata > Ceratodontiformes > Protopteridae > Protopterus > Protopterus annectens. Next base: position 444,006,873 of record NC_056736.1, on the reverse strand, counting down.
AACCTTATCCACTAATTGTTAGGAATAAATCAAATGTTTGATACCAAAGGATTCAGCCAGGTTTTCTATGAAGCACAATAAGTCCCAGGGGTTGCAGATGAGACATGTTCAACTGACAATTATGCTTTTCTACTTCCAGATATAAAAACACCATTGAGAGCAAATGTATGTCCTCATTTCTGAGCACACACACACACACACACACACACACACACACACACACACACACACACACACACACACACACACACAAACATATGCATATCGTTGTCATCTGGTTGATAGCACGATTGTGTAACTGCATAGTTGTGTGAATCATATTTGGTTGAATTCAAGATTTATATGGTGCAAGTATGTAGGAGTGTGCAGGAAAAGGAATGTCTGACTGAAAAAGTGGTGGTGGTTGTCAAACTGCACAAGATTGCAACATAGCATATAGTTTATGAGCATTCATGGGTAAGGATTAGAGTTAGGATTTGGTAAGGGAATAGATTTAGTGTTGTGCCTGTTTGATTTCTGTGTTCTGTGTCATAGGTTCATAGGTGTATAGGTGTTTACTAGGCTAACGACTAGAAGGGCCGTTTTAAGCCTACCCATGCATCCCAAATCTCTGACGAGTTCTGATACTCTTGATAAGTATAAGCATAGGCCTGGGAGATGAACCATTTACAGGTTACCTGTTTGCATCAGAGACATAGGTGCTAAACCAGGGATGAATTTCTGGTTTCCCATCCAGTTGTCCAAGTTGCACTTGAATTGGATTAGGGAGGAACTCTGCTTCACATGGATGGGGAACCTGTTCCATAGATGGGGTAGTCTCAGGGATATATACCTATCTCTCCAGCAGGTCCTATTTATATAACAGGCAAGGTTTAAGTCTTTAGAATGGGTAATTCTGGTGTTGTTTGTTTTGTGGATATACAGTAGGTCCATCAGAGTGGGGTCTGACAATGCCCTGTATGCCAGGCATAGATCTCCCACAAAAGCCTGTAGGAGACAGAATACAGGGATAGGGCCTTGAGGCAGTCTGCACAGAACATATTACTTAAGCCCTCTATTCTTTTAGTAAGGAACATCTGTGGATGCTCCAGTTGTTGGATATGCCTGGCTAGGTACATACTAAAGGGGGCATTGTACTCAATGATAGGTCGATGAATGCCGAATACAGTGGAACAATATCTTCCTTGGACTTAGATGCCATACCTTTGTTTATAAGTTGCGCAACATAGAATGATTTCCTCACCACTGTAGACACAAAGGCTAGATTGCTATCTGTGTGTGTCCCTAAGTCCCTGACTACTGGGTCAACTCTAAGGGGTGTGTTGTCAATATGATAGTTACCAGGGATGGATGACTTCCCAAAGGATACTATTATGCATTTCTTGGCATTTAGTTTTAGTACATGACTCTGACACCAGTTGTTTGTCTGTGTCAGCCCCTCCTGGAGAACATTTGTTTCAGTGTGAGATTCAATAACAGCTCCTAATTTGTAATCATCTGCAAATTTAGTCAGCCAGAGACCATTGACATTGGCCTTGACTTCTGAGAAGTAAATGCCAAAAAGGAGCAGTCCTAGGACTGATCCCTGAGGGACTCCACTTGTGATTGCCCTCTTTGTAGAGGTGGACTCCCCAATTCTAACTTCCTGGATCCTGTCTGTGAGCCAGTTGGCTATCCACTGGGTGACATACGGGTCTGTAAGTTATCTCCTGAGTTTGACAACAATGCCCAAGTGGGGTATTGTGTCAAATGACTTGACCAGGTCAAGGTAGGCAGTGTGAACGATTTTGCCCTCATCCAATCCTTTGGTGACCTTCTCAAAGAAGTCCACCAGGTTGAGGAGGTATGATCTGCCCTTTACGAAACCAAACTGGCTTGGGTCCAGTGTCTGGAAGTTTACTATACCACTATTGATCAACTCCATGATAATACTTTCCATGGCTTTACATATAAGACTAGTGAGACTTATGAGTCTGTAGTTTCCAGGGTCTGTAGATGACTCCTTTGTGCAGAGGGATGACTGTTGTCTTTCTCCATTCATGAGGCACGAAGCTTGTTTGGAGGCTACAGTTAAATAGTAATTCCAGAGACACTGATAGGTCATGTTTCAATGCTATTTAGAAGCATCCTGAGATATTGTCTGGCCCATTGATGCAGCATTCTTGGTCCTAGAGAGAGCATTAAGGACCTGTTTCCCAGTGATAGTAGGGGGATTTACATTTGATGATATTTCCTGAGGGAAGGTTGAGGGGGAGACAGGAGTAAAGTTGGAGCTGAATTTATCAGCCAGGAAGTTTGCTATATCTTCTGGCTCAATATAGGTGGCTCCATTTACAATGAGCTCTGCACACAATTGTGTATTGCCTTTGTGGTTGCAGACATAGCTGAAGAATGCTTTGTGGTTGTCCTTGGCCTGGGAGGCCAAACTTACCTCATATTTGCCTTTGGTAGACTTTATTTGTCCTCTGAGTTGTTTGTTTAGTTTAATGAGAGTAATTTTATCCTGCTGGGTGCTGCACCTCCTAATTTTGCCATGATTTTCTTCCTCTTGTTATAAATTCGATTGATTTTATGATTCCAGCAGGGTGGCTTGTTTTTTGAGTTAGCTCTGTTCTTCTTCCTGGTGGGTACAGCTGCCTCTATACAGCTATTAACATGCTTGTACAGGTTTTTTGTGAACAGCTCTGCATAGGCAGAAGTGTTTTGAGGGTGTATAGGGGCTTGAAATTTTGCCAGGTTCTCACTAAATAGCAGGAGGTTAACCATAGAATAGTTCCTAAATATTCTTAGCTGGGGCTCCAGGTTTTATTTTTACTTCAAAGGAGACCATTTTGTGGTCTGAGCTTACCAGGGAAGGCATTACAGTAGGGGATGTGCAGCACTCTCCCATATTAGTGAGGACCAGATCCAGTATGGTTGCACCCCTAGTTGGTGTATTGACTGTCTGGTCCAGGGAGTTTGTGTTTAAAAAATCCAGGAATCTCTGTGCATGTACGTTTGATGTAGTATAGGATTCCCAGTTAATAGTGGGGTAATTAAAGTTACCTATGAATATGGTATTGGGTTGGATGGTTAGTGTTCTAATAAGTTTAAATAAATGGTATGGGTTTCTTGGGTAATAGAGGGGGACCTATAGCTTGCAAGAAGTGGTATTGGATTTTACCTATGGTGATTTGAACATGGAGCAGCTCAAGTGCATTGTCCTGTTTGACCAGCCTTGAAGTATATGTATTTTTGATGTAAATAGAGACACCTCCACCTTTAGTCCCTGCCTGTGAAGTAGCGGGTCTAAATGTGTGGAAGGCATTATAACCCTGCACTGTTGGTGTGCTGTCTGCAGCTTTAAACCGTACCTCTGAAACTGCACAGGCATTGGCATTCTCTAGGGTAAAGAGAGCTTCCAGGGGAGTGAAGTTTTTTGTTTACATTCCTAGCACTGAGCAGTAAAGGCCTTTAGATTTTCTTGGTTTTGATTTGCTATGTTGGAAGCACTTTCAGTTTGGCATTGCCTAATAAAGGCACTATGGGGAAAGACAATGTTTTAGCTAATATTCGAAAAACTAGAGGGGAAAGGTGCAGACTATCCCTGGCAAAGCAGTGTGGTCTCTTGACCATCTCCTTCCATGCTGACAAATATTGCACCCCCTTAGAATGACAGCAGAAACTAACCCAATTATTAAAGTCAATCATCTTTTGTTCATATTGTGGCATCATCCTTGGAGAAGGTAAAATGCTGCTCAATGCTAGGGTCATACCAGCCTGAGACACATATTCTGAAAGCTCTATGATGTCTCTCTTCATATAGTCTAGGGAGGTACGTCTCAGGTCATTTGCTCCCACATGGACTATGACTGAGTCATATTGGTAATTGTGATCCAATGACCTGAGTGGATGTGTAATGTGGTGGATCCTAGCCCCTGATAAGCAACTGATCATAACTTTCTCCTTACTCATCCTGGTCAGAGGACATCAGTGTGTCTCACAACTGAGTCTCCAATGACTACAATGTTAGATTGTGGGGTGACTTGCCTTATGGGCTTAGAGGTAGAGGCTCCATGAGCTGTAGCCCTATGTGTTGATGTGGGTGTTATTTTGAAAGAGTGCATTTCAGGCTGCTGAGGGTATTTCTTATGTGTACTTTGTCTAGGAGGTCTTTGTGGTTTAGGAAGGTTACATGTACGTGCCTCAGTATATTTGAATTGTGCGTGATGGGTGCAGCATGTATACTACTGACAACCTTATTGACATTAGGAGTACTTTTATGTGACAGCTTTAGCTTCAGTGATGTTGTGACCTTTTGTCTTGATTAGTGGAACTATTAGAAAAAGGGATTTTAGTAACATGATATGTAGGGTGACAGTTAGGTTTAGGGTTAGCTTTCTGACATGTTCATCACAAATGCAAGCATATGCTGCTGTCAGGTTTTAACTGATCAAGCGTAACGATGTGATGGCGTTATTATTTCTCTTTTCTGTGATCTCACAATCCTAATTTTAAATTATTCTCTTCACATTGGAAAAGCTATTTTCTTATCCCTTTTGTTTTCCACGCAGGCATGTTCTCCTTATCTTACCCAATCAACTATACTTACATTCTTCCTGTTTAAATCTTTCCCCAAAGTTACTACAGATATTCCCTAGTAGTTCGCTGCATATCAATTTATGTGCAGACTGAACAATCAATTAGTCAGTGTTAACATGTTCTGTATCTAGTATTAATCAGCCCAGCCATGCTACCAGGTTGTAGCCAGGACGTTTTTGAAAGTCTATTCCTTTGATAATCAACGGCTGATGATATTAAAATAATAATAATCAACTCATTGATCTGAGCAATTTTTTTTTTTTACTTTTGATAATCAAAATATTAATACTGTGAAATTCAAGCTTAGTCAACCTCTTTATAACTAACAGTTTCCCACAGGAATGTCTCCAAACTATTTATGGTTTCTCATTATTTTGATCTCTGTACGTAAATGCCTCTGTCTCCAAAACAATTTTTATTTTATTTCGGTTACATATAATTACCTATAAAAATCCAATACACTCAGCTCCTACCCTTCAAGACCAAGATGCAGCTGTAACTTAAATTTTCATATAATGTTTTACTGCATCTTGTGTTTTAATAAAAATCACTTGAAGGTTATTTTACACTATAAAATTCATACAAATAATAAAGTGACACTTTTATAATAGAAGTACATATTATTTTCAAAAGTCTTACAAAATGTGTGAATGGTTTCTATATTACCCTTAAGGCTTTTAATGCATCCCAGTGATGAATTTGGCCTCCACCATGGTGTCTGCATCAGATCATGGACTTTTCTCCCTGTATGAACTGAAAAAATAACTTTTCCTAGCAAAATATGTGTGTGTGTGTGTGTGTGTTTGTGTGTGTGTGTGTGTGTGTGTGTGTGTGTGTGTGTGTGTGTGTGTGTGTGTGTGTGTGTATATATATATATATATATATATATATATATATATATATATATATATATAAGTTTACTATCTCATGCAATGACAGCCAATAAAAATATACCGTATAACCTAGGCTGAGAAAAAGTCAAATCCCTAAGTGACGCTCAGTATGATGCAAAATGTAATACTGTGACAGAGGATGTTAATCGTTTTTCTATAACTGCTATTATATCAATATTGTTTAAAATTGTAGTTATTTTAAAATGTACTACTGGAACTTTTCTCCTTGGGTCTCCACTGAAAATGGGCCACAAGCCCAGATGGACAAATGTCAATAAATAAATATAAATAAGGAAGGCCTATGAACCCCTTCATTTGATACTTGTATATGAAAGGCCAAATATCAGCTCCTCTTTTGACTGTGTATAATTCAAATGTCAGGGGATTATAATAGGATATGTGGGTACAAAATGCACATATGACTGCAGTTCTATCCTCAAAGACTTAAGTGGAGTTCAAAACTGAATCTGACCTATTTTGGCTGCTTTAGGCCATGGAATTTTAGCCATGAGATGCTACAAATGAAAAAAATAATCAAATTATTTTTCTGGAGAACTATGTATGTTTATTCTGATATAATGACAGTTCAGCATATATGTATTATAGACCAATGTTAAATTATTGCTCCAGAGCAAAAATCAGTATATCTCACAATGAAAACCATGTGTAATACAAAGTGCCAGAATGTGTCAGTGAAAGGATTATGATACTCTGCATTTGGTAGTTATGTATTAAAACAATATTTCAGATCTCCTGTTAGAGGTGGCAGTAGAATTTTCAGGGTGGTTTAGTAGGATAGTCATCTGCAAAAGATACACAGGACAGAAATTCTGGCCCCAGGGTTTTAAGTGCAGCTTAGCACTGATTTTGACTTCATCAGTTTGACTATTTCAGACCATGGAATTTGAGCAATCAAATGTTATAGATGAAAAAAGTTAATTTCTGTTTAAATATATATGAATTTTGCTTCTGAAATAATGACAACCCAGTAAAGATACAGTCTGGCATATTGGTGTATTAAGCATTCTGACTGGATGTTAGATAGTCCCATGTAAGCTAAATATAATGCAGAATGTCAAAATGTGACAGTAAAAGTTGTAAGAACCCCAACATTTGGTTGCTGAGTTTAAGGGGACTTGGGCCAATCTCCTTTAAGAATTAATATAGTGAACTATATTATAAAACTCTACTAAAAATGTACCTAATAGAAATTCTTGACATGAATACATCAAGCCAAGCAGATGAGACTTCACTTTAACATCTCACCCAAAGGACAGCATAATCCAAATTATACAACCCCCTTATGCTACACTGTAGCATCAGCAATCCAACTACCTAGTGTGGGAATAGAACCCCAAGCTGTTTGCACCACAGATGAGTGTGCTACCTGTTGCACCACTGAAGCTACACTGGCATTTTCCCTCTAGGACACTCCAGAATTCAGTGTTCTGTGTCAGCCTTCCAAGTTCAGAGTATCTTCTATACATGTAAGTAATTTAGATAAAAGATGACATCACTATATAGTATTGATGTCATGTACAATCTTTATTAAATGAATAGTCATGTACAATCTTTATTGTATGAATGCAACTGGAATCTTCAAATGATTAAGAACCTCATAATTTGGCTTCATAGAATCTGTTATGTTTGTAAATATTGAAATGTGAAGAATAAGCAATGATGAATAAGTAGCAACAGAATGGTCAGATGTATCCTTGGGTTAGACACTAACAGTGAGGTACTGCTGCTGGTATACTGTTCTCTGGTCAGACCACACCTTCAGTACTTTGTGCAGTTCTAGTGCTGTACAAGGGCAGCATCATCAGTCATGAGTAAGTACAGGATATAACATGACTGAAAATTAAAGGAGCTAATGCTGTTTTTCTTAGAGACCTGAACAGACAGGAGGGACATAGAATAGGTGCAAAAGATCATGAAGGGGCTGTCCTGTACAGGAATCAGAAAAGAGGGAGTGTAGGCAACAGATTGGTACTTTTTCATGGAGGAGACTGGGGTCCCAGTACCACGGATTATCAGAATGGGTGGGAAGTCCATGGAGTCATTCAAGAGGATATGGGACTAATGGAGAAGATGTTTAAAGGAATACAAGCATGGATGGAGGAATAATATTTACATAGATTTTATCATCTTCTACTATCAAAGAAATATGACGTAAAGCATTTGAAAAATAGACACAAAACCTACAATTCAGAGTGACAAAAAAATGAGAGAGGGAGTGTGATGTGTGTGCATGCCTGTGTGTGTGTGCTAGCATGTGTGTCCAATACTGTACTGTATGTGTGCCCATGTGTGTGTAGGGGGGGTTATGTGAGTGTGTGCATGTGTGTGTATGCACAGATGCACATGCTGGGAGGTAGAGTTAGGCAACATGCACTTACAGAAGCTTGAATATACTACAGATATTAGATGTTGTGCAAGTCTTCCAAGCTTCTGAACTGTAGCAACAAGATCTACGGTAAAGTTAAACTACTAAATGCATTCATTTCATCAGCTGCAATATGAGCCATAGTTGCTTAAAAGAATACCAGCACTTCACTCCTACTTGATCAGCAGTTCCTCAGCACTGTTGATCATGCTCCCCTGATAATTTGATGCACCTCGGACTGCCTTCCCCCCAGTTATGATACTTGAACTCCCTAGTTGTGGTACTGGATTTATCTAATTAGAATCTTTGTAACTGTTTCTGTGTATGTAACTTGGCTGTAGTTCAGTTAATGATGCAATGTCAGCTGCTGTTATGCCACTTTTGTTTGCACCCTGACAGTATTACCCAGATGAAGCACCTGATTCCATTTTGGACCTTATAGTGGTGATCAATGTACTAATATTTTCCAGCCTTGATTACTGTAGTAGTTTAAGGAGGGGCACAGTGGCGTAACTACGAGAGGTGAAGTGAGGCAATTGCCTCAGGGCGCCAAGCGGCAGGGGGCACTTTGGGCAGGGGAATCCACTGACTAGGTAATCATTTAATTTAATTAAAAAAAATAGTTTTTTTTTTTTTTTTTTAGGGCGTTCTTCTTTAAGAAGAAAGAAGTGTAGTCGCAGGTGTGCTGACATCATCGCGCGCAGTGCAGCACATATTTTCAAGTTTGCGAGCGGGAACTGAAACAGACGGTTTAGAACTTGTGCAGGTTGTCTGTATGGATCTGGGAGTCTGTCATCCACTTGCTGCAGATGGGACAAGTCTGGAGGTAAGAACGAGGAGACTGGGGACTTGGTTACATAGATGGATGTCATATCCCTGTTTCTGGGTTGTACTTTTCTCCCCAGATTTGTCTATGAGAGTGACTAAATGTTTTTGATGTAACGTGCAGGGAATAACTGTACGGTACTGGTTCAGATGATACATTTGAGGAATGCCATGTTTGCAGCACCCTGGAGAGTGACCGTTTTGATCTTTAGTTTTTGTATTTGCTCGCTTTGCACATGTTGTGGTTATTTGTTTATTGTTTCAGCGTCAGCGGGTACCCAAAGATACAATTGAGTGAATGAATCTTGAAATGCATGCCGTCAAGCATGGTAATAAAAAGCAATTATTTCTTAGCTGGTCTATAGTAGTTTTTATTATAGTTTCTTAATTGTGTGGGTATATCCACACTGGCTTTTTTGGAGTTGCTTTACATTATGTAAACAAAATACTGTTTTACTCCCGATTTTCTCCAAGCATTTGGTTCTTCTCGCTTTATGTGCTATATTCTCCACAATGCAAACACTTGAAGTAGTAGAGCAGGTCATTGAGAATGTGATTAATTTTGGTGATGTTGAGTAGCTGGAGTCTAGGCTCCCAGGGAAATCTGTTTTGGTTCCTCTGCACACTGGACATTTGCAGACTTTTGCTAAACTAAACTGATGGAGGTAGTAGTAGTTAAAATTGAAGAAAAAAAATCCTAGACTGCATTAAGCCTACAGTAGCTGGCAAGACTCAGCATGTGTGTTTCTGTATTTGAACTAACAATAAGATGTTGGTGGCTCTATAGATATAACTGCGCTAAGGCGTTAACAGTTTAGTGGTTCCAATATATATATTTTTTCTGCGGTGATGATTTTGCTCATTTGATTTCCATTTTTAGCTGGTTTGTTGGGTATATTGGTATCTGCCTTGGGTCATTGTCATTGCCTTCTAGTCTCTGGAATAGCTATTTGCAGATAACACGGGGTGTTTAATGTTTAATAATCACAGTAGAAGGTGAGCTGCTACTTATAGCCAAAGCATACTGTTAGTATGCATGCATGACATGTTTCAAAGCATGGTGTATGCATTTTGTTTCATTGTTTACTGGAAAAATGTTCAAAACAATACACTTAAAATGCCCTCTAACAACTGTGCTATATTGTACAAGGAATATAATGTAATACAGTCAGGAAGGTGTATCAAAGAGCATGTGTATGTTTCATGATCAAGGGGCCTATGATTTTGAAGACAGCCCAGAGTTGATATTTATCTGCCACTGGCAAAATGTATTTTCTTTGAATGTGGGTCAGTCTTCTTATGATATTTGTGCATCTGATAGCATCAACTGCATTATCCTTGCATTATTTTATTTACAAGAGAGCAGAGGTGAGGTGACATAGTATATATCTGGGGGGGGGGGGCATGCTTATCTTGCATCATCCAGCTTCTCTTCTACAGTGCACTATCACTGTCTGTACACAACAGAAAATGTCAGATGAGACACATGATTTCCTCATTCAGGTATAGTATTCCAAGGGGGATGTAACCAGGACCTGCTAGCAACAAGGTCACTTCAACTATTCCAAAGGTTAACCCTTTGCTGCTGCAGCTAGTTCTATATATTGATATTAGTTTCCTGTTGCTGTTTTTCTACCTATTATACTTTATAAATCAAAAAACACACATTTGTTGGCTCTGGATTTGACTGTGCTGGATTGTGTGTGCATGTTTTTTTACTTTAGCTTCTTTTAGAGTTTACCTACAGAGCTGAAAATGTATCTATTTTGGCATTTTATGATTCTGCTTGAAAGATGAAAGAAGGCAAAATGTCCTTACCCATGCTGTTCCTATAAATATCTCTACCACTTGTCAAAAATATATTAATCTGTAGCTTAATGGAACTCTGCAGAAATATATTTTCCACTGCACTTACTCACACATTAATTTATAGACTTATACTTTTGTTTCATCCAGTTCCATGTAACTGGGAAGCAAAATCTTGCCTGAGTACAAGCTAAAGAAACAATCCTGTATAATTTTAAACAATGGCTTAAAGTAAAGGATACGCATGGATGTTTTCAGTTTAATTCAATTACTTACTGTCCTCCCATGTTACAAAGACATGTCTGCATTATTTCTTCCTGGGCCTCTGCTGAAAATAGTTTTTTTTTTCCAAGTCACACTGTCCTGATTAACAAATGTTAAATAAAATTGACAGGCATTTGAATTTTCAGACTTCAGGATTCTGAATGTTTAAGTCCTTACATATTTGATGGTGCAGTGGTAGCCTCTGTTGAAAATTGTTTTTGTTCCATCCATTTGGCTTCGGTCATCTCGATGGCTTGGGTTCCCGGGGGGGGGGGGGGATGTTGGGGCGCCTAGGAAAAGTTTGCCTCAGGGCGCGTCTAACATAGTTACGCCACTGGAGGGGCACCTTGTTCTTCTGCAATGAGCACATAATTCTGAAGCAATGCTTTGGTTCTCAGTGCTCCAGGTATATCACCCATGTGCTGTGGCAATGCCTTTGTTTCCCAGTCACTGTCAGTTTTGAATTTAAAATTGTACTACTTATCTTTTTAACACTATATAGTCTAGATCTTATCTACATAACATTACTCTTGCTGCCTCATTCTATGGTGCAGACTCTCAAATCATCAGATGAGAGAGTATTAGCTGTTCCCAGGATCTCCTTAGAGATCTCTGGCAGGTTGTCTTTTATCTACCTAGTTATAGCCCTGTAGAATCAACTACCATATCTGATTTAGACATACAGTATCAAGGATACTTTCATTTAACCTGCTCAGACACTCTCTTCAGCAATTATGATTTATTTTAATTATTTATTATATTTTACCTATCAGTGGTATGGCGGTAGCATTGTTACCTCACAGCAAGAGGTTCTCCCGTTCAATTCATAGCATGGCTTGGGAGTGCCTTCTGTGTGGAGTCTGCATGTTCTCCCCGCAGTTGGGTAGCATTCGAAAGACATGCGTGTGTAAATGGGCGTGCCTTTGTTGAAGGTTGGGCATCGAGCTGGCACCACAGTGTTTCATAAAAATATACTGCCAATCATTAGCGGACCAGAGTTCCGCTGTGGTGACCCCTTACTGGGAAAAAGCCGAAAGACAAACAACAACAACATTATATTTTACCTATATTAACTTGTTTCATGTATTTTTTCTGATTTTACTGATAAGGTACATTGATTTAGGTGTATACCAATATACATGCACACATAAATAAATAAATAAGTGGTGGCTATACTTTTGAAGAAATGACGAACAGTGGGCTAATCCATCTTTCATCCACTTTTATTCAGTATATAATGTAATCTGTTAAATTGTCTACTATAGTCAAAGTTAGCAGACATTAGAATTGCATTTTTGTGAATAAAGCTAACATATTAAATTTCATGGAAATAACACTAGAACTGCTTAATTTACAGACAAGATGCCTGTGGCTAATAGAGGTTTCCCAGCCATACCTAATGATGTATATTGGCTCAAAATGAAATATCAGACTTCATGCAGTAAAGTATTGGAACTGCTTGATTTACAGCCAACATCTCTGTAATATATAAATGTATAATCTATCCCAGCTGTACTTTCTGATGTATGTTAGCAAGGAAGTGATTTCAGCATGGACTGAGTTTTTTAAACTAATATTTCTCCAAGATGTAGGTGGACAGGTATGATGACGAAGTATGACATGTGACAAGAAAAAAATGAATTACACAGCTTATCAACCTAGATTTGCATAAGATAGATACTAAGAATGGCTTTATAAGTCATTCAAGTTAAGGGATGCAGTGATTCCCAATAATTAACACTTTGAACAAATGGATTGAAATGTAGCAAGCATTCAACTCTCAATATTGAAAAATGCATGAGTCAAATAGCAAAAACATTTTTAACAAAGATGAAAACTATATTGCAGTGAGGAGAAGATTAATAATGTTAGAAAAATTGTGAGGCATTATTTTGCGATACTACACGTGTCTTAATGATATATTCCAGGCCAAATAAGTAGAGAGAACAAATTAATGACACAACTATAATTGCCTCAGTTCAGTGCACTGGTTTAGGTATATAGTGATAGCTTATCAAATATAATAAAGTCCACATAAACAAGTGAAGATGTTACTTCTACAGGCTGAGAACATGATTGCCAGTCAAGGGTTACAGAAAATACCCATTCTAGAGAACTGGATATGGTATAATAAGCATGTAGTCAGGTAAAAGAATAGCTACAAAAAACATTCGAACTGATATTGAAAAGAATGTTGAATGAGGACTAAACAGACCATTTCTTGTGAAAATGGATCCTGAGTTTATGGCATAAGAGAAAACAGTTATAAAGTACTGTGTGCCATTTTTCTCTTCTCTTTCTTACTTAAACACACTTGGCTCCCTTGCATAAGTTGACTTTTTTTACTGAGGTTCATGTAAATTTATATTTTTTTCTCTAGCTCTCCACTGGCTACATCTCTGAAGCCTTGAAAACATGGATGGCCCAACCACAGACCCTGATGCCTGTAGACACATTAGGCTCACCGGCATCATATATAAAGCAAGGGAGTGCATTGTCTCAGCCCTCACCAATATAGTCATGGAAAATACCTTAACCCTGGACACTCATCAATTCAGCTTTGTAAAAGGAAGGTCCTACCTCTTTAAACTTATGAATTTCTTTGAAAAAGTAACCAATTAATTGGAAAGTGGTTGCACGGTACATACAAAAATAGCAATCAAAAACAGAGCAAATAATATTGGCAACAAAGTCATACACAGAGAGTTTATTCCAAATAAAGATAAGTGTTTTCATCCTTTGTTGTTATCAGGACATCATCAGATAACAACTACAGGAAGATGCAGCCTTAAGTACTGAACTGAAATCCCACAATCAAAATCCATTCAATCATTTCCATATTTTAATTAATCAATTAAAAAATTAATTTAAAAATCATTTAAATAATCATGTGAAACAACTACAACCACACATTGGTAACTAAAAACATTTTGGAATGATATATGTTTATTAAAATACATAGAAAATACATGCAAAATATAAATGTATAAAAAAAAAATATATATATATATATATATAAATATAAACTGAAAAATACACCCATCACATATTACTGACATTTTTAATCAATTAATTAAAATACAGAAATGATTGGATGGATTTTGATTGTGGGATTTCAGTATGGTATTTAAGGCTGCATCTTCCTGAAGTTGTTATCTGATGAAGTCCTGATAATAACAGAGGATGAAAGTGCTTATTTTTATTTGGCATAAGTGAAAACAGTTATAAAGTACTGTGTGCCATTTTTCTCTTCTCTTTCTTAATTAAACACACTTGGCTCCCTTGCATAAGTTGATTTTTTTATTGAGGTTCATGTAAATTTATCCTCTTTTCTCTAGTTCTCCACTGGCTACATCTCTGAAGCCTTGAAAACATGGATGGCCCAACCACAGACCCAGATGCCTGTAGACACATTAGGCTCACCGGCATCATATATAAAGCAAGGGAGTGCATTGTCTCAGCCCTCATCTATATAGTCATGGAAAATACCTTAGCCCTGGACACTCATCAATTCAGCTTTGTAAAAGGAAGGTCCTACCTCTTTAAACTTATGAATTTCTTTGAAAAAGTAACCAATGAATTGGAAAGTGGTTGCACGGTACATACCAAAATAACAATAAAAAACAGAGCAAATAATATTGACAACAAAGTCATGCACAAAGAGTTTATTCCAAATAAAGATAAGTGTTTTCATCCTTTGTTATTATAAGGACTTCGTCAGATAACAACTACAGGAAGATGCAGCCTTAAGTACTGAACTGAAATCCCACAATCAAAATCCATTCAATCATTTCCATATTTTAATTAATCAATTAAAAAATTAATTTAAAAATCATATAAATAATCATGTGAAACAACTAAAACCACACATTGTTAACTAAAAACATTTTGGAATGATATATGTTTATTAAAATACATAGAAAATACATGCAAAATATAAATGTATAAAAAATATATATATAAATAGATAAATATAAACTGAAAAATACACCCATCTCATATTACTGACATTTTTAATCGATTAATTAAAATACAGAGATGATTGTATGGATTTTGATTGTGGGATTTCAGTATGGTATTTAAGGCTGCATCTTCCTGAAGTTGTTATCTGATGATGTCCTGATAATAACAGAGAATGAAAGTGCTTATTTTTATTTGGAATAAACTCTTTGTGTACGACTTCATTTCTGATATTATTTGCTCTGTTTACACAGTACATACACCATATCCAGACCTGGCCAAGGTCTTTACCCCTTTTCCCCATGCAGGCATTATTGACATACAATACTTGTAAATCTGAACATAAATCCTCTTATTGTGTGGTGTTTGGTGAGTGGCAAAATCCAAATGGCTAGAGTCTCAGGTTCACCTCTGAAAGCAGAAGTTACCCGTAATGTACCACAGGGCTCAGTGTTTGGCCCTCATTATTTAGCATCTATTTCTCAGACTCTCAGGCCAACAATCCTGGAAAATGATTATCAGAGTTTGTAGACAGCTATAAGTCAAGTCTTGGTATTCGATCTTCTACTGACTAAAAAGTGCTCCAGCATGGGATAGACAATGTTAACAACTGGTGCAAGAACAATGGTCTCAAACTAGATATTAATGCATGTCGTATTGCTCAATTTGGTAAACAAAACATTTTTACATGCCATACAGGTGACACAGCCCTCTTATCAGATACTGCTGTAAGGGATCAAACACTCTCTTGTTGATAATTCCTTATCATTTGACTGTTACTTGAAAATGGACAAACTGATTACATGTGTTACAGATAGGGCAAAAGAAATTGACCATTTGGGCAAAGAAAAAATATGCTAATAAATTCATCAAAAACTAAGCTTATGAGATTTGGGAGACATATACTGAAAGGTAACTACTTAATAAAGTCCACAGTGATTGAAACTGTAGATTCATATAAGGACCTGGGTATAATGATCAAATTAGATTTGAGTTTTTCTAATTGTATCAATAAATTGCTTAATGGTAGTTACAGAACTATAGCTTATAGAAAAGGAATTGTAAAGTGTGGTAAATCAGAAATGATGAAGTCATTGTATTAGACCCAAACATGAGTATGGAATTAACAGTATGGAAAGCTTGTAAGAAAACAAGCATGAGTATACTGGAAAGACTACAGCAGAAATATACCAGGGGCATCCATGGATGTGAAAATTTAAGTTATTATGAAAGACTAAAATATCTGAACTTGTACAGTGACTCATATAGATATTTACAAAGAAACCTTATTTGGGGATATAGAGCATTTAGAGACAGCTATTTCTGGGGACTGTTTAGAGTTATCAAAAAGTAGTAGCGAACCATCAGACAACCTATGTAGAAGATTCTATAAGAATGAGAAGTATACTAATTGGTTCTTTGAGAGAGTAGCCGATGCATGGAATATAGTACCAAATTACATTAAAGTAAGCACTAGTTTAGATATTTTTAAGAAAAGCCTGGACACATATTATGGGAACATCTGTTTTGGTATATTGGCAGGCTAGAAGGGCATTATTGCCTTTGCATGAAATATTTACATGCATGTAAGTGTGAATGCATCATGCCTCCACATTACTTTGGAAAGCCTCTTATGTGGCCTATCCAATTTCCAAAGGCATCTCCACTAGATCAAAATAAGTCTTAATTCCCCTTTAATTATATATCGTCAGACTTTATTGAATATAATTCACCATTTGGAATGGATTTGTCTAAATGAACAGAAATGGGAGCGAAAGAAAATAAGGAAGGAAAAAAAATGCATAACAATAAGAAAAAGAGAGAAAAATGCCTATAGTGCTTTCAGTACATTACTGCAACCAAATATTGAATGCCTTTTATATTTGGTTGCAGTAATGTACTGAAAGTACTATAGGCCTTTAGTTACCATTCTGAAATCAGTTATAGCCATGATTACTAATATCTTCAACAAGTCTTCCCATTCTCCTACTCTTCTGTTTCCTACTACATTGTGTCTTCTCATCGGCTACAAAGAGAAGACATAACACAATTATTGCTTACTTATTTCTTACCTCTTTTTTCCTTAATATTATTGTTATCACCAGTACTAGCATGCAAAGCATTTAATTCAGTAC
Source organism: Protopterus annectens (assembly GCF_019279795.1). Classification (NCBI taxonomy): domain Eukaryota; kingdom Metazoa; phylum Chordata; order Ceratodontiformes; family Protopteridae; genus Protopterus; species Protopterus annectens. Next base: position 443,990,023 of record NC_056736.1, on the reverse strand, counting down.
TATACTTGCTTACTATGCATTTCTTTAAATATTTGTTAATATCTGAGTTGTCATCCTGTGTCAATCTCCCCTTTAATGCACGTTATAAATAAATAACTACACTTGGTTCCACTTTAAAATGTTATGGTTTGCGTGTAACAGTCTGTGAATTTTGTTCGGGCAAAGCTGTAGATGCAGAGCAAAATATAGCAATTCAATGAAGTTTTCTGTTCCTTAGCTGTACATATACTTTTGTATGATAATGTGGGCTTTGATAGTTTTCTGCCTAATGATTGTAAGCACATAAGGAGATGGTTTCCAAATGTAAACTGAAGTAATACAACTGGTCATTTCTCACTAAACTATGTGCTGGTCATTCACTGGGGTTGCCACCTTTTAAGTGGGCCAAAGTAGGACATGGGGTGTGGCCAATATGACACTGGCCACACCCTCTACTCTGACATCCCCACATGAGTGGTGAAGGAGATGCAGTTTTGGGTACAACAGCTGGCTGGCTTCTGGAGTGGCTAGCTGGCTAGTTGGCTGGCTGGTTGGCTGCTGGAGTGGCTGGCTGGTTGGCTGCTGGAGTGGCTAGCTGTCTGGCTGCTGGAGTGGCTGGCTGGTTGGCTGGATGAATGGCTGGATGAATGACTGGCTGGCTATTGGTTGTTTGCTAGAGTGGCCAGATAGCTGGTTGGCTGCTCGAGTGGCTAGCTGGCTGGCTGGCTGATGGGCTGCTGGAGTGGTTTACTGGCTAGCTGGCTAGCTGGGGTGGCTAACTGTCTGTCTGGCTGCTGAAGTGACTAGCTGGCTGGACGAATGGCTGGATGGATGGAAGAATGGCTGGAAGGCCGGATGGCTGGCTGGCTGCATGACTGGATGAATAGCTGGATGAATAGATGGCTGGCTCTGTAGCTGGCTGACTTGCTAGCTTGCTTGCTTGCATGCTGGCTGGCTCAGTTGTTAGGGAAAAAAAGACAAATCTCAGTCTTACTTTCATGTGGCTGTAGAAGCACTAAAAACAAACCGCTCTACAGCCACAATCTTTGTAGGACTCTTCCTGCCCCAATCTCCACCCCCTTCATGAATTGCAGCTAATTGCTGCACAATTTAAAACACACAGACCTAACTGGGAATAGCTATGTCTGCAGGTCTGGGTTGGTGACGTAACTGAATTGCTGGGGAAAAGCCATAAGTAATTGTGGCTTTTCCACAGCAATTCAGTGAGATTGAAAATCAAGACTTTTCAACCCCCACTACTTTGCACACAGCGGCAACAGGATAAGGCAGCTCAACCCATGAGTGCCCCACTAATAACAGAATGGGTGGCAACCCTATCACTCACTTGACATTGTGACATCCACCCCTCCCCCAACCTCCACTCTGACTATATGTGGTGCCTGACTGTGAATTCAGCTACCTTGCACATGCAGTTCATACTGTAGAAGAAATGAGTGCCTTATACAATTACTACACTAATAAATATTTTTCTGTCCTTCGCAAACAAAATCCCTTCTTTACAAAAACAGTCTACAAGTACTTCAACTACTAAGGTGAAGCAATACTGTAAATGAGATTATGTACAAATACAAATATTTTTGTTTATAAATATATGCATTTATATGCATGAAAAATAGTCATAAGTGTACTCATACAGCTGTATATCTGTAATTTCAGACATATGTGCAGATTTACAGGCATATATATATATATATATATATATATATATATATATATATATATATATATAAAAAACTCATACATACATATATTGCATTTGTATTTATACAGACAATTATGTTGTCACATAAACATAGCATATATTTGTATGCACATGCAGTTCTGTGTACAGATATGTTTATGTTTTCTTTTGCATTACTATAGTAACATTATAGATACATATTTGTAATGACATATATTTGTTCTGGCAAATACCTTAAGTTATACAACATTCTTAGAGTTTATTTTTATCTTTAATCTTCTTCTTCTTCTTCTTTCGGCTTTTTCCCCGGATAGGAGTCGCCACAGTGGATCACCTGTCCGCTCATGATTGGCAGTGGAGTTTTATAGTGTCGAGTTGCCAGCCCGGCACCCAACATTCCACAGAAGGCACACACATGCACGCACTCACTCCTAGGGCCAATTTAGAGTGTCCAATCTACCTACAGCATGTCTTTGTGATGTGGGAGGAAACCGGAGCACCCGGAGGAAACCCACGTGACCACAGGGAGGACATGCAGACTCCACACAGAAGGCACCCCAGCTGAGAATCGAATATGACGAAAATATGAAAAATAAATTATACTTGCAGTATAACTCTGGCCTTCTCACCGCTACCCAGTCAACAAACTTGGCCACCTAGTGAGGCTTACACATCTGCAGGTCATCATACCTGTGACAGCACTGTTGGCCAGAGCAGGTGATCCCTGTTAAGAATGACAGATGTTCAACCAGCTCCTGCCAGATGTCTATCTTCTTCCACTCACTCCCCCTTATGCATGCTTGCATCTTATCCAGGTATGACTCACTCAGAAGGGAGGCCATAATCTTGATCTCTATATCTGACCTGCTAAGAGTACAGCCTCATGCCTTTACATATGTTGCCATCATTTGAAGTGCCAGAAACAGAAAGAAGAAATTATGGGTAGTGCTGTGGTTTAATGATTTAGAACCACACCCTCTGGGGTACGACATCACCTTAACTAAACCTAGTTAGCCAGAAGAGGCAGTGGGCCAGGTACTATTATTCTTGGCAAGTCTGATTTAACCAAAAATGCTTTGTCACTGACATTTTATTTTGTTAAGGAATACTTCACATTTCACTTATATGGTATATAGAAGTCATTAATGAAATCCTATTTTTTTATTACATATAATTATTACTGCCTCCTTGCTTTGATAGGTACTTTTTTGTAGTATTACACCTTAATGTCATTCATAGCCATATGCAGTATAGCAGAAGTATTAATGTTCTTTTTTGGGGGGGGGGGGTTCTTTTTGCAGAAATAAACATTTCTATGTGTGTGAGTGTCAACTGTTAGAAAATGTTGAGTGCTTTGAGGTGATAAGGTGTTCCTGATTATGTTCGATAGGCAGGGATTATAATTCATGGTTGTGCAAAATCACATGCATATGGCTCCATTCTGCTTTTTTTCTGAACATATTCAGCTTTGAGCATAACTGAGGCTATCCGCATTTTCATATGGCATGCTGGGGCATGAGAATGACTTAAGTGCATAAGTGGCCATACATGTTTGTATCCTATTGCAATTTATAGAGATAAATATAAATATGCTTAATTTGCATACAACATGTTTAATAGACCTGAATTGATGTTAAAAAGTTGAACTTCACCATAATAACTTGTGATTGCTCGAGTTAGGCAACAAATTCCAAAGACATGGATCTGGAGCATTTCTCTCCAGGCATACACTGAAAATAGGCTCTGTCCTAGTCGGACCTTCCTGGTCAACAAATGTTAAATAAATAAATGAATAAATAAATAAGTAAATGACATAGGAAACCACAGATTTTTTTAAAGTAAGAAAAATTAAACATTGTACGTTATTATGAAATATTTCAAAATGATGCAAAATCAGTGAGTTCATTTCAATAAGTGGTTTGTTTTATTCATAAGATAGGCATAGTAGGATGGCTTTAGTGGTTATGGTAAAGCTGTCATGGAAAATCATGACAGTAGCAGTGAAAATAATTTGTGATCACTGAGAAAATAGTTTTCTTTGGTTTCATGTAGTGATTGTATATACATGATAGGAATGCATTGTTTTAATTGTGAAGTTCTGAAGTGCTAAGAATGTGTTGTTGGCTCAACATACACGTCTTATCTTGGAGATTTCTGAATGTCGCTGATGAATGAAAATGACAGTATTCTAAGTACAAAACAGTAGTATGGGCTAGGGAAAGGATGAAGCTATTAAACTATTTGCTTTACTGCTGTGAATAAATTTATCACAGTGCAGATACTACTATAGCACAAGTTTACTTAGCTGGACTGAGATTTGCATGTGGGTCCAATTATGCTGTTTGTGTTACGTAACTTTTTTATGAGGATGGCAGGCATTCTTCCATTGCTGTGTTGTTTGATTGATAATTGCATCCAAAGGTTCTTTGTGTATGAGTATGCAGTAACAATTCAAAACAAGGGATCTAGGCAGGGAAAGGACAACTTCAGCCACAGGGAAAATTGCATCCTCATGGCAGTGCTTAAGACATATGGCAAATGTCTGTTTTATAAAGCAGGCCCAAACAAGCACAGAGGCCAAAAGTTGGAATCAAGTCATCATGGACATCAGTGCAGCTGGTGGAAAAAAAAACACACATTAACACAATCCAAGAAGATGGCAAATGATAAGTTCAAATGTGCTAGAAGCAAGGCAAGGCAGAATGCAATTCCCCATACCATTACTGGGAGGATCCATCAATTACCCCTTTAACATCAAATGAGGAATACATCCTCTCCATCTATGGTGGTAACAATGGCACAGAAGATGATGACACTGAAATCATCAGAGGTGGTGTGGTCACTGTTATTACTAATGCCGTTAGAAGCAACACGCAGCTGCACAAGAAGGTTAGTTAAAAGCAATTATATATATTTTTGTATAAAGAAATGAATACTAACATGGAATGATTACATTAAACAGATATTTACTATTAACAAGTGAAGATTCCACATCTCCACAATATGACATTGAAGGCAGTGTGCATGCTAAGTGTCCCCCACACCTCCTTATTAAGCATACAATAGTGCACGCTATTAATTTATCGGTAATGTTTTCAAATCATTTTTACAGGGTTATCAGCAGAAACAAACAGTTCCACTACAGCAGCAAATTTAGATGATATCATAAGCAGAATGGCTGTTGAAGATGATGATGATGATAATATAGTTATATTTATGAGGCAGCCTGAGGAAATTGGCACACAGTCGCCAAGATTAATGTTAGGATCTCATACAACACAACCTGTTAGCAACTCTGCAGGAAGTGACAGCGCATAAGAAACTACATTATGACATTACACTCACACTTGCACAGGGAGAAAGCTCTTGCACGTCTACAGCAGTACCTCCAAACCCAGGCAAACACATTCAGGATGATGGCAGACATTCAGAGATAACAGTGTCTACAGTGATGCCTTTACAAAGAGGAGCCATGTGCAGGAATTTCTCACAGCAACCTCAGGAATCACTTAAAGCATTGGCTGAACAGCAACAAATGAGCTATGATGTTGTTAGTTCTCAAAAGCACTGCCCCAATGCATGGCAACATCACATATACCCACCAATCTGGCCATACCACTAAGAGCTGTGCTGTGCATTATAACTGCATTACTGCTTCGCCTAGCTCCCACCTATAAACTAAATATCTACACACTAACCTCATGGAACACATCCTCTGTTCATTAAGGAGCTGCTGCCTGAATGTCATAAATGATGACACAGCTGAACTATAAGCTCTTCTCGTAGCCCTGGACCAACACGGAGCCACTGATCAGACTGCTATAGCCTGCCAATCTTACAAACTTCCTGTGGCACTGCTACTGATACTAAATCTGCATTTGCTGACATCCTATTAAATCTGTTGAAATAATAATGAGATATGCTGCCAGCTACCTTATTTAGGCCACCTGGCACAAGCTTAGCTGAAAATGAATTGCTTCTTAAACTAAGCAAAACTAACTTACAAAAAACTAACTGCACCAGCTTTAAAATAGCTGACTTCCTCTTCAAAACCTGTACCACTATCTCATTATCAGAATGAAATAAAAAACATTTCCTTGTTCCTGAAATCATCTTGCCACACTATCACAGGCACCCAAACTGACATCTGTTCCATGAATGGCATATCCTTTTTCCTCCAATCCACTGGCCAGACCACTGTCCATTCCACAGTAAACCATTACACCTGAAAAATTGCTGTCATTTCCAACTCCCCTGCTGCATTTTTATGTAATTGTAACTCCAGGCATTAACTAATCATTCTGCCAAAAATGTATACCATTAAAATCCTCCAAGAGCATTATTCAAATACCAACATTCTGCTTCACTTACTTCCCTCTCAACAAATTAGTCAAATATCTGTTGAACAGTCTGCCCAGTTGAACTGACATACATTCAAAATTTAGCAATCCTAATAACTCTATTAACTCCTTAACCCTAACCTTCTCTTTCTTCTCAAAAGCAAATAAGGGTCTCTTTCAATTAACCGTATATAATGGCAAACAAAATAAACCTTGCTTTGCATCAACTTCCAAACCTAGAAGCATTAACTTATTACTTGATCCCTCTGCTTAGTTGGCTACCAATGGCACTCTTAACTCCTGGTCCAAATCAATAAATAGCTGTAAAGCTGGACCTGCTTATCCTTTCCACTCTCCAACCAACAAAAAGTAATCTAAGTAGTGCACTGCCTGATGCCAGGGAGATCTTTGCTGACAAATGCACTGAAACACCTTGCTGAATTTTTAAAATGTAACATAAGCCACAGCACACCTCATGGGCATTGCTTTGTAAACATAAAATGTACCCACTAAATACACTAGATACACATCTGTGACCAAGAAAAATCTTCTTTTGCAAAGGGGTAACAAGTGAAAAGACACCTCAATATCTAACATAACTAACCACAGATCCTTAAATCTCTTAATAGTATGATCCAGTGATACATACTGAACATTAGCATCCTTCCTGTCAATGTGATCATTGACAGATCCAAAATCAGGAAAGGAGAAATTGTGAATTAAATAAAATGTACTTTTTCTCTTCTTGGGCACCATCCTTAAAGGACAGATACAATAACTGTTAAAAAGCAGCATCACAAATGGACCCAAAACTCTGCCTGCTTCTACTCCCTTGTGAAGCAAGGTAATAGTGACTTGTTCCTTAGCACTAACTGATCTCATATCCCTAGGAATCACTTCATCTTCTGAAGCATTTGATTGTATCCCAAATATTAATGCAAAATCTAAGACCAACTCTTCTGCATCTAACCAATTGGTAAAATTCCCAATGAGGCACTCAACACTTCTGTATTTATGGGCAATGTGACATCCCAAAAGGCAAATGACCTCTTGATCCTCAAACATTTCCCCTACCTCTTGCATTACCTAATCCTGCCAACCCCTTTCTAGCACTATCCTGCTGTACTGATTCACCTGAACTATCCCTATGCCAGCATGACACTGCTCCATAAAAATTCCCACATACTGAGCATGAGTGGGCAAAATGAAAAGCTGGCCAATTACATAATCCCATATTAAATGCCCAACAAATGCCATTCCTCTGTTCATTATCCCCTGATAGAGGCTGGACTTGAACTGGCTCCCTATCGACCAAAATGCCAAGCCACATTTCAGCAAGCTGGGACTCCCACCTAATAGATTTATCTACAGCCTTCAACTTTCTAAAGTGATAGTTATACTATAACCAGGTGTTGTCACCATGTAAATGCTGAGCTCCTCTAACTGTAAGGAAATTAGCTAATAAAGGCAAACCTTGCAATACATCATTCTCTAGTGTGACAGCTATCATATACACAAAACTGGGTTCCTATTACCTGATCGAATGTTTAAGTTAGTGAATACCTAAACGTTGATCTGGTAATAGTGAAAGCAAAAAACCGTGAATGGCCAATTTAACACAGGGAAAGAATTCCCTTGGCCGTTATGTGGATTTTGCAACATTCCCCACTGTAGAGTGATCTCAGAGTTGGTATATTTAGTTAGGGGGGTGTGGGGGCACAGCCCCCCACATTGGGGACTGTGGCATGCGAAGACTCTGACTTCATTTTGGTTTAAAATTACATTTTTTTTTGCGGCCAAGGGAATTCCTTCCTTACGTTTAATCGGCTATTCGCTGTTTTCATTTTTCAATATTACCAGTTCAACGTTTAGGTATTCGCTAACCTAAACTTTTGATCGGATAATATAGACGCCACAAAACCAATGTCCTAATTGCCCCAGGTTCTAAGAATTATACCTTCCTAACTTCTCTTCCCCAAAACTGCTAATGCAGCTGCCAAGTCCTTAGCTCCTAGAGCTTCTGCCTCTGCTAATCTCTAGGCCCCATCAGCATCAATCAGTTCAAGCACATCCATATATTCCCCTAGCCAGATCTTCTGCTTAACTCATTAAAGCCTATAGCACCTTTTTGTATGCTTCCACTCAACTTCTGTAGCTCCTTAAGGTGTCCAGGCCTTTCTTGGGTCTAACTTTTTAACTAAGTGACTTAGCAGCTTTTAATAGGAAGAATTTGAAAGGGTAATGATTTATTATTAAAATTACACTAAGATTGTTAATCTATGATGTGTCACAGTAGAAAAGTATTGATTATATTATGCTTTTTAAATTGATTTTTCAGATAATTCTCTGGAATGGAAGGACATATGAAAGCTGTAAGAGTTGCAACATTCCACACCACATATGTGCTAATGAGTTAATCAACAACAGGATAACTGGTGTCAATAACAAACCTAGCTCTTTATCTAAAAATGAATAACCCCACCCACAACCTCCAATGGCAGCCCTTACATGGGTGGAGTTTTCAGTCACAGCTGTCCAGCAATTACTTTAGATGGATCCAAACCTGGCTGATTTTCTCCAACTCTTGAATCTTAATAAACAGGCAATATCCTTCCCACCATCAACACGCCTAACTGCTGAGTGAATACACTCAACCCTAACAACTCTTGTAACCTCAGCTTCTCACCTGTATTTAGATCTTGCAGAAACCCTCTCAACCAACTGTCTAAGAACCAGTAAACTCCTACCAGACAAGAAACAGCACACAACAAAACTGCAACCTCTAATGAAGCCATTGTGTGGAAAACAGGGCGTCACTCTAAAATGATTAACTATTATGCCAAGACCGAAAAAAAACCCTCCAAAATCCACCTTGTACATATAAAAGTTACTTTTAATAGCAACACTATCACAGATTATTATGATATGATCTGTAATGGTTTTACTATAAAAAGTATTTTTTTACCTGTATGAGAGGTTTAGGAGTTTTTTTCTATCTTTGAATATTAGTTAATCACTTTAGAGTGACACTGTCCTTTCCACACAATGGCTTCAGTAGAGGTTGCACTTTCTAAGTAACACATAAATCCTCTAACCTCTCATCCATAGGAACAAAAATATTATCTCTTGGCAACTGTGGTACTGGTGCTACTGGTTTGAGTGTCTGGGGATCCTTTGCATATGCTCTCACCCATCAACACATCAATGTCTTTTGGCCTCCTTCTAGCTTGTCTGCCTTCCTCTTCCTCCATCCTCTCTGCTCTTGCTCCACTTCAGGTTGCATCTCCATTGTCAGTGCTGTTGAGTATGAATCTGCCACCTTCTGAAACAAAGTCACTGCTTGGGCTGCTATGTTCTCCCACCAATCCTTCAAAGCACTGACATCCACTATTCCACAATAACATAAAAAATCTACATTATTCATTACATACCAGTAAGCAAACTATTAGTTCTAAAACCTTTACAGCCTCTAAATAAACACTTAAATATATATACACTTAAATAGCTGCCCTACCCAATAACCAGAAACCTGCTAAGTTCTATCTCAAATATCCCAGACACCTACCAAAACCTCCCACCCCTCAACAGGTAACTGCCAAAAACCACTCTCAACTGACTGCCAACCCTGTATAATAAACCCTTACCCAGCCATCCAGACACAGACAAACATAAAGTCCTAATTGTATAAACCAACCCCAGCTCAAAATTCAACTCCCCAGTGCTTGTGTGAGGATATTAGATATTATCTGGGCTAGCATGGCTGGCTGACATTTTTTAAATAATTGCAAATTACCCTGAGTTACATATGCCAGCATGACTATCTATACATTTTGTAAATAAGTTTATATCTTTTGATTATGACTCTGATTTATGAACGATGTTTGAATGTCAAACAATGTTCTTCTGGCTGACCAAATGTACATTTTTTTTTCTAAAGAGAATTCTGTATATAGTTTATGTCAGAGTCAGCTGACCTAGATGTGATGTCATTGTGTGCCTGAGCTGGAAGAATAGAATATTTACTGTAGCTGTTTGTTTACTTTTCAAAGTCTGATATGCGAGAGAGAAGAATTCTCATAGCAGCTTCCTATTGCTTTAAAAAAAATCTGCTATAAAAGTAGGTTCTGAGTCAGTTGTTCAGCTTTTCTTCAGTTTTGTTTTCCAGAGCTGTTCAGCAACAGTAGTCTGGTTGCTTCCTGAGTAGTTGTTCCATTCACTAAGGACAGACAACAGCCTGGAATGTGGATATAATTCCTCATCATGCCTTGCAGAAGTGAGTATAATCTTGCCTTGCTGAGTTATTTACGTTAGGGCCAGTTAATCTTCAGATAGTCTGGGAACTACAGCTAGCTAGTTAGAGGTTTTCTAAAATCAATATGAGATCTATCCTACAGTATTATTGTCATATTTCCTGTTTGTGAAACTCTGTTGTTTATTGGAATCAGCTATTCAGTATTTATATGTTTTAAATCCTTTTATTTATTATTAAATATTTTACTACCTCTTAATGTGGCTGGTTATTTAGTGTACATTTTTAATAACTTGAGAGTGTTTATGTTTATTATGACAACTATTGGGCCACTCTGAAAAGCCTTACTGCTTCAGTTACATGCTACAATTTGTATCAATATCTATTTTATCCAATATAATTGAGCATCCCTTTTGAAGGGTATTGTGGTATCTGATCAGTGGCAGCCATTGCCTTGTAATTTGGGCAGGTAAATCTATGTCAGTCTTTCCCAATAATGTGTGTATGTGAGAATATCAGACATTTAAGAGTGAGTTTGTCAAATACCTAGAACTGGGACATAGTGCTCTGTATTGGTTAGTATGGAGGCTCATTTGAGGACCTGGATTAAAGCATATAGTCCAGTGCTTGGTTTGGTACCTGTTCTTGGTGCACTCTTAGGGGAAATTGTTTATTTCTATCCCTACTTTTAGTGACACTCCCTTACTGGAGACAGTGGTGAGGACTGAGGCTCCTTAGTTACTGCCCCAGGGTAAAGAGGGCTCATCACAGCCTATGACAACTAATTTGTCCTACTTCATAAATGACTGATATTTTAATCCCCCTGCCACCCCATACCTGTATACTGTCCCTGATCTCTAATTTTGACATAATTTTTGGTCTGTCCCTCTTGACCCTCCTAACGGGTGACATTTTGGAAAAAGTTCTTATACCAAAAAATGCATACTCATTTTCATTCTTTTATTCTATCAAAGCCTAAAGTAATATTACTAATATTAAAAAAACACAAATTCTTTGAATGTCCCTGATAACTTCTGTATACGCCTCTGCTTCTGTTGAGATTTGTCCCTGACTCATTAAGAGCTGCAGCCATCCCTATATAAATAGCAGAATAAGCTACTTTTTTAATAGGCTCATAGGTGTATACTAGGCTAACAACCACTGGGGCCTTAATAAGCCTAGCCATGCAACGCAAATGTATCCCATGAGTTATTTGCCTTAGATGTTATTTTAAGAGATGTGTGATAGTTAGGGTGTGACTTAATGGCTGCCTCTGTCTGTCAGAGACATAGGTGTCAGTCTAGGGGTGAATTTCTGATTTCTCATCCACCAGTCCAGGTTGCACTTGAATAGGG